>NC_143257.1:117522610-117877610 GCF_984573655.1 Nuphar pumila | reverse complement strand
AAATTTTTATGCCCTGGGATTTTCCCGAGAATTTTCCAAGATTTATCACCAAACCGATAATATTATGAGAAATAGTCTCGCCGAGATATAGCCGATACCGATACTTGTGACTATGATTTGATGATCTACAGATGACTGGAACATCAGTACTATTGCCATCTATTCAACGCTTGGCTGAGATAAAGGCAGTAGCAGAACAATTGTATTTCAAAATGTCAACTTTGTTGCTTCACAGTGGCAAGGTCGTCAAAGCAATCACATTGTTCTGGAAGCATATTGCACATCATGAGAGGCTTACCGGGGACCCAGAATTTGTTTTTCTTCATAGGAAGTGGATGAGCAAACAGTATTCAATATTCGCTGAGTTATTAGAGACAAGTTCTGCAGCTATTCCAGCCACTGATTCTCTGCAATTAGGCACTTTGGAAAAACCTGTCACTGAATGGGAATTGCAACCAGCTTACTATTATCAAGTCAGTGATTTTCTTTTTCTTTCTGTATTTATCCTTTCATTTTGAACAGTATGATGCACATTTTCTCTATGCAATGCTAAGCTCCATTAGGCAATTTCTTGGTTGATCAGTTTTGTTATAAATTCATACATTCCGAGGTATTGCTGATTTTGGATCATGTTTTCCTCTTCCAATTTTGAGGAACTTGTTAATATGTTATGACTTGTTTTGGATGCTACCTTGCATATACAAGAAGCATGAACTTTGATATGTGCATGCATGCCGATGCCCAAAACACCCTTAATATTCATATTCTGTCTATGTTCTGTGTTTCAATTGTACAATGTATACCCGTTAGTATTGCATGTGTTTATGAAACTTCTCATCAAACAGTTAGGAGCCTGTTACTTGAAAGACAAGAATAATGCCCTGGATGATTCCTTGTCCATGTTGAAAAAGCCTGAACACTATGCTGGGGCAGATGCAGTTGAAAATAGCCCAGATTCTGTCGTTCCTTCTCTGTATGTGGGTCAATATACCTGGATGATTCAGAACGGAGAGACATACATGGTGAAAACGTAAGTCTTAGACACCTAAAATCAAATGTGTGAATTCTATTAAGCTTGGAGTTTTAACTCTTTGCAGGATGTGTTTGCAGCCTCACTGATTCAGAGTATCTGGCCTATGCTGTTGCTGAGGGAAAGAGACACCAGGATTCATATGAAATTATAGGCCTATTGAGAAAATCTCATGATCTATATGATAAAGCGCAAAGGATGGCCTCTTACTCTAGCTATCAAATGGCTAGAGAATTTTTTGCTTCTGGGGATTTTAATAATGCTAAAAAGATTTTTGATGGCATCACGAGCCTTTACAGGCAGGAAGGTTGGCTGACTCTGCTTTGGGAAATCTTGGGTTATTTGCGGGACTGCTCTAGACAACTTGGGCTTGTCAAAGATTATGTTGAATATTCACTTGAAATGGCTTCACTTCCCATAATGGCTGGAAGCCGTAAGGAGGCTCTTGACCCAAAAGGTCAATATGGCCCAGCTGGTCCAGCTAGCCTCTTGCAGAGGGAGGCCATACAGGAAGAAATATTCAGAATTTTAAAAGGAGAGTCCATGATGAATTCGAGTGATGATGATGGTAGTATTAGTCTATCTGAAGATTGGCCCCTTTGTCTTGAGATTGATCTTGTTAGCCCATTGAGTACAGTATTCCTGGCATCTATAGCTTTTCATGATCAAGCTGTTAAGCTTGGTGCACCCACTTTGTTTACATTGTCACTTGTATCACATTTACCTCATCCTGTTGAAGTTGACCGATTAGAAATTCAATTCAACCAGTCTGCGTGTAATTTCATCATTAGCAATGTGCATAGACAATCATTAGCAACAACTCAAGAACAGGCCATTCGAGTTGTGGATGCTCCAGATGTAATTCTTATTTCAAATAAATGGACACGACTGACATATAATGTCATACCAGGTAATATGTCATGATTATTCTTCACTCTTTAATTTCTTGTACTATGGGAATCTGACTTTCATTCTTTGTTTTCTACTTTTTTTATTGCAGATCATAGTGGGAAGCTTGAGTGCTTATCTGTGCTAGCAAGGATAGGACAACAATTTACCATCTGCTTTCATGCTGAAAGTCCTGCTTCAGTGGATGGTCTACCTCTATGGAAGTTTGAAGATAGAGTAGAGACCCTCCCAACCAAAGATCCTAGTCTTGCATTCACTGGCCAGAAGGTTGTCCAGGTGGAAGAGCCAGAGCCTCTTGTTGATCTCATTTTAATCTCTTCTGGGCCTGCATTTGTCGGTGAAATCTTCCCTATCTCTGTGTTTGTGACTGCTAAAGGACATATGGTATGCTCTGGGGAGCTGAAGATAAACCTTGTAGACACCAAAGGGGGCATACTTGCAACCAGAGACATTGAATCTTTCTCTTCAGAAAATCATGATGTGCAGCTTCTTAGTGTTTCAGCATCAATTGAAGAAAATGGTTCCCAACCAAATGCCGAAAATATCAGAAAAATTCAGGAGTCTTTTGGGATGCTTTCTGTGCCATTCTTGAATGTGGGTGAATCATGGTCCTGCAGGTTAGACATCAAGTGGCAGAGACCAAAATTGGTGATGCTGTATGTTTCACTGGGGTACTCCCCTAATAGCTGGGAAACCATGGCTCAAAAAGTTCACATACAGAAGAACTTGCAAATTGAGGGGAAGACTGCCATTGTAGTCAATCACCAGTTTATGGTGCCATTTAGGAGGGACTCACTATTGCTTCCCAAAATCAGACAAGCCTTGTCATCTTCTGAACAATCAACAGCATTTGCTTTGCACGAAAAAAACATCCTTCTTGTGACTGCCAAGAATTGTGGTGAGGTGCCTTTGAGGCTGATTTCCACCTCTATTGAAAGAGATGACAAGGACAGGGAGGCATGCATTGTAAGTCATGCTTCTGCACCTGATCCTGGTCTTCTGTCTGGTCACTGTAAGCCTATCTCGCCTGAGATTATTCTTATGCCGGGTGAAGAATTTAAACAGATTTTTTCCATCATTCCTCTTAAAGAATCCCCAAATATAAGCATGGGAACAGTATGCATCAGATGGAGAAGGAAGTCAGAGTTGATTGAGTCAACAGGAGTTGTTACAAAACAGAAGCTCCCAGACGTTAAGGTAGAGAAGGCACCGCTGGTTGTGTGTGTGGATTGTCCACCCTATGTGATACTTGGTGTTCCCTTTTTATTCTCTGTGAGAATTCAGAACATGACACCATTAGTTCAGGAAATCCATTATTCCTTGGTGGAATCCCAGAGTTTCTTGATATCAGGAGCACACAGCAATGCAGTGTTTGTACTACCAAATTCTGAGCATGTTCTAGCATATACACTGATCCCATTGTTGTCAGGGACACAACAATTGCCACTGATTACAGTTACCTCAGAAAGATATTCAGCTGAACTTCAAACATCTGCTTCAGCTGCCACAATCTTTGTCTTCCCATCTGATCCTCACATGCAGCTGGGTCCTTTTTGTACGAAAGAGGAAAATGCTGGTGTTGGGTCAGGACTCATTACCGTTAACTGAAGCCATCTTGCCCCTACTTTTGGGATCATCCTGTTGATATCTTGGGAAAAGCATGCTCCATCTGCTAAAGTTTTGCAGTGATTGGAGGAGCGGATAGATAGATTTACGGGGTTCTACAATCCCAATCATCAATTTCCTAAACATTTAGGTTTGAATTATTTCCAAGAAAACCGGGTTAAATTTTTTAATCGGTCAATAGGTTGGAATGGGTGCATTGTTGTAGGCAGAAATGAGGAGCTGATGCTCAGGAATAGACTGATTCATATTGATCACATGATCATATGTATTCTCCTTTCATCCATGCTCCAAAAATTCTGCCTTCAGGAGTTGAGATTGCAATCTTATTCATTCATTCTTTGTGGATATTGAAAGGCCATTCATCTGAAAGCTATTGATTATGCAGATGGTGTTGGGACATAAACCTGCCAGATTTAACTATGGGCAATGTCGATTGCGCTCATTTACATCAGTTGTTTGATGACAGAATCAGGTACGGGGGTGCCAATGACTAGAGGTCGCTATTTACTGATCTTGAAGATGCCAGTCCACACTTTTTTCCAAGTGCCTAGCGAAAAGGAGGTAACCATATTTGCTTGTAGTTAGCGTGTTTTCAGACTAAGGTTGGCTCTACCATGTGGCCTCCGGACCCAGTGAATTATTGGTGAATGTGAACCTGGTATTATGTTTTGGCTGTGTATCATCTGAAGATCTAATCGTGGTGAGATGTAAATTATATTCAATCTATTTAAAAAAGAACAGTTAATTTTCCCAGATTTTCCTTTTCTTTTTATACCATTTCTCTTCTACTGATGGCAGCATTGCATCCATTGGAGACATTTATGGGGCACTTTTTTGACACTCAAACAGTGCTTTGGGAGCCCGTTTTTCTTGTAGCACAGACTTGAAGGTGTTTTGTGGAAAATAGCATGAAGCTCTCTCTCTCTTTCATGTCATTGGTCCTCTCCTTTTTCCTTCCTTTCTATCTTCTTGTGTCTTCCTCTTGCCGTGCATATGGGGCGGAACCCAGGGGTGCCATCACCACTACCAACCAGGCAGGATGTTTCCTACATTTCTATCTTCTTGTGTCCTCCTTTTGCCATGCATATGAGCCGGAATCCAGGGTTGCCATCACCACAACCAACCAGGCAGGATGGAATATGAAGGCCTGGCTGGGGCTCCCATCCCCATCCTTCCCCTAATCATCCAGCCCTGCATCTGCCTCCTGCCTTGTCTACTGACTATCATGATCATCATCAGGTCGTCAATGGCATCATGTTGTCCAATTCTCTGGAATCGAGGTTGGATGATTGCCGGAGGACAGGTAGGATGGTCTGCCAATTGATGGGTTTGATCATGAAGGGTGCTTGGCCACCGTAGATGAGTAGATTGCAAGGCCCTTCCAGATAAAGGGGAAGGGGATGCGGATACAATGTGCATGAGGGATGGATTGAGTCGATCCCCAGCAGTGAGATTGGTGTCCGCAAGTGATAATCCCTTGAAGATTGATCACATAGGTGGTAGAGAGAGAGAGAGAGAGAGATTGAAATCATTGTGAAATTATATTAAAAAGCATGTGATCAACATCTCATGATTGATCTTTGGGGACAAGAAAAGAGTTCACAAATGGGCAATCATGCAAAACGGAAAGTGCCAACACTCAATTCACTTGGAATAATTAGCGTGAGAACAGTCATGTTGGTTCTAAGGTCAGTCAAGCTTACGGATCCAATAAATTGGTTGGCTCTGTTGTTTTATAGACCCCCAACTTACTATGCTAACTCATCCTTTTAATCACAACGTATTACTAGTTAATTTCCAAGATTTCAAAATGTAGACCAAGTTAAAGGAATGCCAGTACATAGTAGAGAAAGGTTGGAAGATCAAGGTTGCAAGACCACCTATCATGAGCGTTTTGAAACTCTTTGAAGTTGAAAAGAATCTTAAAGCATGTAATGTATTAAAATTACATCATTTATTTCTTGTACAAGAAGAAAATTATGATCGTACTACAATTTGTGAATTAGAGGATTTATGATCAGGCCTGAGATTGTTGAGTTTACCCTTTTAGCATGTATATGAAATCTTAAAAAGAGAGGATTTCGGATACAACGTTTGAGTAGTTCGGATCTCAGCACTGAGCGCACACCACATCAGATCCGATATATCAAATGCAGACTAAATGAGGTAGTTTGAAGATCTACAAAAGGCATTAGTACTAGCTCATGAATGATCATTTATTCCATCACAGGTCCAGGGGCATAGTGATGCTTAAAGTAGACTTTCTTGTGTTAACGGCATTCTGTGTGAAATATACTTGGACAAGAAAACCCTCTCTCTTTTATTTTTGTTAGTCACAAGAAGACATGTAGAGTGCATAAAATGATTCAAGTTCATTCCCCTAAAGGCATTTTCTTGTCGTTAGGGCTGGTAAAGGAACCAAGCTGCTCACAGCTCGGCTCATGAAATGAGCTCATTGGGCACGCCATGAGCAGCTCCTGTAGCATAAACAAGCTGAGCATGAAGAATGGGCATTTATGTATCATTGATATAAAAAAGAGCAAGATAGGTTAATTAATTGGACTATGCTTGTAAACCCCAAGTTATTGGTCTCATTTGCAGGGTGAAACATATAAAAATGTATGTATACTTTTTATATTAATGAGCCAGCTTGACCTTGGCTCCTTGGTTTAGGTCATAGGAGATCGAGCTAGACTCGGCTCACCTAAGCCAGACAAGAGAAGCCCGAACAAGGTGTGAATGTAAATGAGCCAAAACCCAACACCCATTGTTTGGTTCATTCGGCTTGTTTGCCTGCCCCACTTACTGCATACATACTAGGATGATGATGCCTCATTTTTTTTATGTTGGATACTCCTAAAAATACATGCAACTTCTCATCAATTTTGGCTGATTTTGAGCACGCCTCAAGTCTTATAACTAGTAAAGAAAAATCAAAATTCAGTTTCCATCTTTCAAGAAAACTACGTAGAGTATTAAACTCAGTGTGGAAAGTAAAATAATTGTAACTATTTACTGATCTCAAAAAGTTATTTATGTACCCCTCGAGAGAAACCTATCTCACTTGGTCTCTTGGCAAGGCAAACTTTTATTTCAAGTTGGTAGTATTGATCAAAATCAGTTTCAGCAAGTATTCCAATCTCACTTCAGTCATTTCTTCCTACATCCATTGTCAAGAAATTTCTTGTGGAAGACCATAAAAACAAAAAACCATTTGCTAAACCGGGAATAGTATGCATAACACAAAAATGAAGGCAGGCCTTGTAAGGTTCCAGAAGAAAAAAAGAGGGTTTTTCATGGGCAAAACAGATTCAGTATCCATATCATGTACCTCATGCTACCTTTACCATTAGGACTAATATTATATGATAAACTTGGGCAGGAGGGAATACTTGTGGAGTTTTATTATATGATAACAAAAGAAATTTAATAATGCTTGTAAAGTAAAATCTCAACGCATCACAATCAAACAATGGCAAAATCTGGTCGTTTCGCTCTAACAATAGTGCAAAAAGCTTCATTCTAGATATTGATCTTTTAATAATTACAGATTAGATGCACACCTGATGCCTTCTTGTGTTAGCAAAGGACGGTGTATTGAAAAGGAGTAAATTACACTGTACATGCAGGCCAGAATCACGTGACATCAGCAACAGCTTTAGCAGTGTTAGCTTTCGAGCTGTCAGTCGATCTAGTGTGTGAATTTTGTTGCAGAAAGTTCAACTGATCAGCAAATAGAAGGCCTTTCATGTAGTCCAGTTGCATCTGCTCTTTCTCCATCTGTAATTCTTGCTCCTCAAAACGCAAGATTTTGTCCTGAATTCCTTTCAGCTTTTTTTTAATATAATATCAGCAACAATATTTTCAAGTAATAATAAGAACTTCTTGGAAATTAAATTTGATAAATATTGTAAATATAAGCACCTTAACTTCAATAATATTTGTGATGGATTTCTCCACATCCCTCTCTTCTTGATCCAGCTGAGCATGTGCCTGCACAGATGCGGCCTCTAGAGCTGCTAACATTCCATGAGTTCCATCATCTCTTTCAGCAGCTGCTTCTGCAACAGAAACTGAGAATCATATTGACCAATAAATAACATGACTTACTCAAGGAGATCCCATAGAAAAGCAGCAAAATTCTATCTAAATACAACCATGCAGCTTAAATCTGTCATCATATATTGCAGGACAACCATGCCTAGCACTGCCTAAATTCTCCATTTATTGGCAATGAACTTTCAAGGGAATTTCAGATTGCAAGAATAGTAACTGCACCTTGTAGTGGGGAAGCTTCTCCACATCGATAATTGGCTCTCTCATCGTAAATGGCTGCAACAGCAACACGAGCTGCAGCAGATGCTACATCAGAGCCCACCAAGGCTGACAAGAAGGCAGCCTAACAGAAAAAAAATGTTAATAGCATTTTATATGAATAAGTCTCGGTGGTTAAAAAATATCAGAATTTATTGGAAAAATCATATAGCATTATTAAAATAACTAAGCCATATTAGCCACAATTTCCTGGCAAAATGAAGCATCAGGACATAATTATCCATGTCACAAATTCAGTCAATTGGCTTAATATCTAAATATAAATTTCCTTAACATGTAACGCCAATCGTCAAGAAGAGTACAATGGAGTAGCAACACGTTTTGCCAACCAAAAAATTAAATAACATTTTCTCATAGGAAAAAATACAATTTCATGCATGTTTCTTTTCCCTTTTCCTGATACAAATATGGAAGTGTCCAGAGAATAAAAGTCTTTAATCTATTTTTAAAGGCAGAATTACATAATTTCCCTAATTAAATCCCATTTCATGATTTTAAAATACCAAATATTCACACCTGGGACATTATTGGATTGCTTGCATCTGCAAGCGGTGTAAGACACCTTTTTTTGGTTGGAGACGTCACACCATTAGTTTCTCCTCTGTTTTTGGCTTCAGACTGAACCCCTGTTATAGCAACCTTACCGTCATCTTGAAGGGCTAAAGGTTCCATATACTGCTCCCCTATTGGCAACTTGATAAACCGAGCAATGCATTCTTTCTCAGTCCTGGTACCAACATAATTAGATATCATCTTCCAGTCATCACTATACTGCAAAATGGCTTCTAGAAGTCGCAAAGTCTCCCCATCAGTCCAGTCTGTCTTAGCCTCTTCAGTAAGAGTAAGATCAATTCGCTTGAAATCTGCAGCAGAAAGGCCAACCTGATAGTTGCCACGGACAAAGCATCTTGCGCAAAGAACGACATCAGCCTGTTAGAACACGTAAAATCAGTATTCTATACAACATTACTTTCAGATAACTGTGTAGTAATAGATATTTGGTTTAATAAAAGTATTAAAAGTTTTTCACAAAAAAGTTAAAAAATGGATAAAAGAAGTGAGAAAGAGAAAGAAAGTAAAATGACTTTGGCGCTTGCTAGAGACATTCCTTAAATTAACACATAAAGCAAACAAAACATCCTAAAATAAACAATCTAATTCCACCGGCAGGCAAGGCAGAGTAGGTCACAATCTACTATACTGGACATTTTTCTTCTTTTCTAAAGATAACCTTAGTAGTGCTTTATAGAAACATACAAAACTACAACAGCAAATTTAGGACCTGATCGACACCCATCCAGCACGCAGCAAGATGCATACACCTCTCCAGAAGCTATTTGTTAGTAGGATCTATCTACCAAGGCAGGCATGATACACAGCACTGCACATGGAAAGAAGCCTAATGCATCAACCCTTGTGGTGGACAGCATTAACTCCTCCATGGTAGGACCTGATCATATGTTCTACTCAGGCAGACTACATGGGTTTATTTTCCCAATTTGATAATGAGAAATCACCATATGGTTCAGACATCCTGTTATGGGCTTGTGCCATGTTTACCATGGCCCTTTTTCAGTGTCTGCAGTGTAAAACTCCATGAGTACTCTTCTGCTGCCCACCGAGGATATCAAACTCACTACATCCTTCAACTTGAATGCCTTAAGCCGGCCCACCTAGCTAGGTGTGCAGGGTCCTTGTGGACTACTCAGGCAGGCTAGATTACCTATAGGAATTTACATATAAACTAAGCAATTCAAGCTCACCACATTAGCAAATTCACTAGGGCACACGATCAATTTATTGTGCAGTATGCTATCTGTAGCAGGAGATCACCCACAACCAAAAACATCATCATTAGTCACTCGAAGATAAACCAAAAAGAAAAAACTTACAGTTTCATAAAATGGAAGAGCTCACAATTTCATAATATCCACCAACAAATACACTGATAAATACTAATTAGTCTACAACGAACATTCATAAATTTTTGTACATCAAAAGAAGCAAATCCTGCCTTGATCATTTTCCTGGCATGTCAATTTTCACATGATCTGTTTCACAAAAACTACAAACTCAATAAATGCAGAAGCAAAATCTGTCTTCATCATTTTCCTGTAAGTTCAATTTTCACAGGATCTATTTCACAAAAACCAGTCTATAAATGCCTTAAAATATTATGCAACCATGTAAAATTCTTAAAGACAAATAACTGGTTTATACTTGAACACAACCATGGAAGCCTTTCAATCCATTGTAATGAAATAGAGAAAAATACAAAAACAATGTCATTAAGAGCTTTACAAGATCATGATCACAAAAGTAAATAAGCACAAACCAATGCCACTAAGGGCTTACAAGATCACAATCACAATGTGGACAAGCACAAGTTCACTACAGGACAAAACAATAGCCAACAAATGGCAACAACACAAGTACTAAGTGCATATAAGACATTAAGAAACTAAATAGAAAAACACAAAATATAAAAATATTAATCTTTATTGAGCATAAATGTTTAAGAAAGGCATTGAGAAAAATGGGCACAACTCGTACCATTCTATACAAAAGGACCCAAGGCAT
This sequence comes from Nuphar pumila, assembly GCF_984573655.1. Taxonomy (NCBI): domain Eukaryota; kingdom Viridiplantae; phylum Streptophyta; class Magnoliopsida; order Nymphaeales; family Nymphaeaceae; genus Nuphar; species Nuphar pumila. The sequence continues at coordinate 117,867,130 of NC_143257.1, read as the reverse complement.
AAAGCTATTGGGAGCTCCCAACAGTCATAAATGTGACCATTGGGGCTCCCAACGACTCTATGGTCTCAATGACCATAAAGCCCCTACAATGCAATAAAGGAGAAAATAAAAATAAAATAACAAAAATAAAAAAGCAAAACTGACCCTAGTGAACAACATCTATTAAAAAAGACAAAAATACCCCTAAAAGGTATTATCTATTACATCAATATAAATAACATATATATATATATATATACAACTTAACACTCCTCAAACTTACGGTGTGATATACCAAAAGTTTGAAAATACAACAAAGATTTAATTGGAAAGTTAAATCTCTATCTTTATCACGTAGAGAATTTTGCAAATATAAGTTTTCAAATGTCTTTATTAATAATCATCCTCAAACGCCTTCATCGGCTATCTTCATTTTTATAACATGATGCATTGAATATCTCATTTCTCAATCCATCACATCTTTAAGAGCCTCTAGAGAGAACAAACCAAAAGGTTTCAACTACACAAGGAAGGTATCCTAGGCCAATAATTACAAAAATTTTAAAACCAATATATTTTAAAAATAATGAAATTTTCAAACAAAGTAGGAATAATTTTTAGAAACGTTAGATAATCATTAAAAAAAGATAAGAAGAGTAATCCTCGATGATCAATTTTTATGAAATCAGACCATAATCTTAAAATGAACATATTTTTTAAGAAAAACATAACATTGATCATAAGAAAATTTGATCATTCAAGGACACATGAATCATCCAGATGAAATAGACAATTATGCATAAATAATATCCTAAACATTTCAAATAGCATGCATATAAAATAATATAAGTCAAAAGAAGACCTCAAGAAAAGAAAAGCTAATTAAGTTCATGCATACAATAATGTGAACAAGATAATCAATATAAAACACACACACACACACACACACACACACACACACACACACACACACACATATATATATATATATATATATATATATATATATATATATATATATATATATACATCATGTAATTAAAGCATATTTAATGCACATAAGACAACAATAAAAATAACTATTTTTAATAACATGCACATAAAATGCATGGTTTTAAAGTAAAGAATCAAATAGCCTTCAATTACAAACAAAAGTGTACGGTGTGCACCAATATCAAGTGGACAACACAAGTATTTTTGTAAAGAACACACTCTCAACACCCACAAAGGAGCACGCAAGAAGGCTCACAATATAAAGAATAAGATTTTATTAAACATCACAAGAATGCAAAAAATGCTTGAAAATTTTATCCATAAACATTTTTCATACAAGAAAAAATAAGTAGTAAAAGTTTAAACATTTCAAGTAGAGATTTTAAAAATCCCACTTAACAAAGAAAATGATATTTGCAAATAAACACTAATTTGCGAAGAATATGAAGAGATTTAAATTCTCACAAATATCAAGAAGTGATATTTTGAAAACTTCAACAATAGTTTGACCATCACAAGCAATCACCTCACTAGGCCTCCAAACCTAATAAATCAAGTGTATCAACGACTAAAACAAGAGCATAATCACCAAGCCAATAAAGGGCCAAAGACACATACGAAAGTGTGGATAAACATCTCTTGTCTACATATAATGACACTCAAAATAAGTGTATCAGCGACTAGAATAAAAGCATAATCATAAAGCCAACGATGGGTTAAAATCACACACGAATGTGTGAATAAACATCTCTTGTTTACATATAATGACACTAAAAATCAAGGGTATCAGCGACTAGATCAAGAGTATAATCACAATTAGGGATGGCAGTGGACAGAGGCGTGGCCAAGGACAAGGTCTCTACCCCCAACCCGTCTTAAAATTTTGCCATTCATCCCCGCCTCCATCCCCGTTTCATGTCCTTCATCTCCGATCCAAACAAGGCGGGGCCCCGTTTTCCCTCGGTCCACTGTCATCTCTAAAGAAGGAGAGGAAGGTTTACTAACGGCGATCGAGAATGGGGTGGGCCGGAACAAGGCGGGGCAGGGGAAAGCCTAAGTCCATCCCCGTTTCATATCCTCCATCCCCAGTCCAAACGGGGCGAGGCGGGACGGGGCCCCATTCCTCCAATCCACTGTAATCTCTAATCACAATGTCAACAATGGGCTAAAAACACACACGAAGGTGTGAACAAACATCTCTTGTCTACATATAATGACACTAAAAAATCAAGTGTATCAACAACTAGATCAAGAGTATAATCATAATAACAACAATAGGCTAAAAACATGCACGAAGGTGTGCAAAAATATCTCATGTCTACATATAATGACACTTAGATAAGAAGCATAATAGGAGAAAACACTCGAGGTAAGAAAATTTATAATGAAAACAAACTAATACCATCAATTTGTATAATCTTTTGAAACACCAAGGTTTCAAAAACAGATAGTCATCACAAATAAACATAATTATGAGCATCCAACATAATAATAGTCAAATAAACAAATAAGTGATACAACACACTCATAAAACCAAAGATAAAAAAAACTGTCAGTTCGAACCAAACTATAAGTTGACAATCTAAACTGACATAAGCAAGGTGCATACAACTCACCCCTGCAAACAAACTCTAGTTCAATAATAACATGGTCAAGATAAATGATGCACTATATAAAATTTTGTGATGAACACAACAAAAGACCAAAGAAGACAATAAATACTCACAGAAATCATTTTTAAAATAAGTGAGTTCAAATATATAAACAAATTTTAAAAAAATAAAATTTTAAATCAAATCCAATAATGATAGATGAAAAACTTAGACTGAATATAGTGCAATCATATGCACAAGACATCAATTGATGCAATCATAAGCATCGTTAATACAAGCAAGCTATATAGAGAGAGTTAAATCTAGATTACAAGTCTACTATGACAAAATCAATGTCATATAACATTAAAGAGGACCAAAACATATATAAAGATTCTCAAAGAACCATACAGACTACTAAGTACATACACAAGTATAACTAATCATGGATACTCACAAAGAGATTAAAAGAACTCATGTATATTAATAATTTAAATAACTTCAAGTCACATATCTTATACAAAAGACATGCATAGGAACAAATTTAAGCATATATGCAAGTGATAGATTTAAGGCACTAAGGGCACAATATAAAAATTTATATTTTATAAATAACAAATATGCAATGAATCAAGTCTTTAATCAAGAACACACATGTCCACCAAGGATCTAAGTAGATAAGCACGTCCATTAATAATGGACAAGTACTAAAGTTCAAAAATGATTTTAAAAAAAACATACATATATCTAATTTATACAAGATATACAAGATTGCACAAACTATCGTGGTATAAAACTCATGAGTCATACTATGAAACTTTGGGAGAGGGTGATTGAGTATAGGTTGAGAAAGGTTGCCATGATATCGGAGAATCAATTTGGTTTTATACCTAGAAGATCAACTATGAAAGCTATACATCTTCTTAGACAACTTATTGAGAGATATAGAGAGGCGAACAAAGATTTGCATATGATTTTTATTGATTTAGAGAAGGCATACGATAGAGTACCTAGGGATGTTCTCTGGTGGACAATGATGAAGAAAGGTATTTCTCTCAAGTACATTAGTATAATTAAAGATATGTACGAAGGAGTAGTAACCAATGTCTGCACTTGTGGAGGGGTGACAAACAATTTTCGGTTGGGTTACATCAAGGATCTGCATTAAGCCCTTTCCTTTTTGCTATAGTGATAGATGAACTTACGAGATCAATTCAAGAGAATGTGCCGTGGTGTATGTTGTTTGCTGATACTATTGTTTTGATTGATGAGTCTAGAGATGGGGTTAATGCTAAGTTAGAATTATGGAGACAAACTTTGGAAGCAAGAGGTTTTACGTTGAGTAAGAGTAAGACAGAATATATGGAATGTCAGTTTAATAAGCAACGAAGCAGTGATGAGAGTGTAGTGAAGCTTGGTGAGCAAGAAATAGCGGTGGATGACTGTTTCAAATATTTGGGATCTATCATTTAAAAGAATGGAGAAATTGATGCAGATGTAAATCATAGGATTAAGGTTGGGTGGATGAAATGGAAAAGTGCAACTAGAGTGTTGTGCGATCGTAGAATGCCATTGCGGTTGAAGGGAAAGTTTTATAGGACGTCAATTAGACTTGCTTTACTATATGGTACGGAATGTTGGGCTGCCAAGAGACATCATTTTCAAAAAATGAGTGTAACTGAGATGCGTATGCTTCGATGGATGTGTGGAAATACACTAAAAGATAAGATTCGGAACGAGGAAATACGTAAGAAGGTAGGCGTTGCATCCATTGAAAATAAGATGAATGAGAATCGTTTACGATGGTTTGGGCATATTCGGCGAAGGCCTAATGATGCTCCGGTTAGAAGGATGGAGAAATGGGAAAATATATTAGCTAAAAGAGGTCGGAGTAGGCCTAAGAAGACTTGGATGGAGATGATAAGAAAGGATATGAATGCTTTGAACCTCACCGAGGACATGACATTGGATAGAAATGATTGGAGGAGAAGGATTCATGTGGAGGACCCAGAATGATTTTCTTTTTAGTTCATATCGCCGACCCCAATTGTTTGGGATGAAGGCATTGTTGTTGTTGTTGTTGTTGTTGTTGTTGTTGTTGATACATATATCTAATTTCACAAGATTAAACAAATAAACCTTATAAGAAAAAGTTCAACAATAATAAAAAACATTCAAAGTTTTTTTAAAAAATAAAATGAAGGCAAACATATATATATATATATATACATATATAAAGATTAAAGAACATAAGTGTTTCCTCTTGCATAATGCATGAAAAGGATAACACAAGAAATACTTAAAGATATGAGATACATACTGGGGTCTAGTTTTCCCTTGAATCCAAGCCTCACAACTATCATAAATCATTCACGAAGCACACACTCAAACCAAAGAATCCCAAGACCCAAAAGAAGCAAAATGCCAAGAATAAATTCTTGGCTCTGATACCATGTAATGAAATAGCAAAAAATACAATAACAATGCCACTAAAGGCTTTACAAGATCACAATCACAAAACCGCATAAGCACAAACCAATGTCACTAAGAGCTTACAAGATCACAATCACAGTGTGCACAAGCACAAGTCTACTAATAAGACAAAAATAATAGCCAACAAGAGGCAACAACACAAACATTAAGTGCATATAAGACATTAAGAAACTAAATAGAAAAACACATAATATAAAAATATTCATCTTTATTGAGCATAAATGCTTAAGAGAAGCATTAAGAAAAATAGGCACAAGTAGTGCCATTATATACAAAAGGACCCAAGGCATAAAGCCATTAAGATCTCCCAACGGCTGTCACATGGGTGCGGGTGAACACGGGTGCGGCGCAATTTCAAAAATTTTGGACACGGGGACTCGGCTACATATATATATATATATATATATATATATATATATATATATATATATATATATATATATATATATATATATATATATAAGACCCGGTCAAAGTTGTGCCCATTAGGGGAGGTGATGAGTTGTGAAGCCTGATTCAGGGTTTTTTTCCTTACAGGAGGGGGGGGGGGGGCGGGGCGGGTCCCGCTGCGCGATCAGCAGGCGGGGGTCCAGGGGGGGCGCCCCTGGCGGGGGGTTATAGGGGGGCAGCGCCTCCCCCCCCCCCTTCCAAGAATTTTTTTTTAAATTCTGTAGCCCTCCAAAAAATGAACCAAAATGTCCCTGGGTGCGTTGACCGCACCCAGGGTCGGGTTGACCGAGTTCGAGCCGTACCCGTGTCGGTGCGTGTCGACGTGGGTGCGTCGACCTTGGAGACGAGTCTGTGTGACATAGCCTAACGGTCATAAATGTGTCTGTGTCCCAATGACCATAAAGTCCCTACAACAAAATAAAGGGAAAAATAAAAATAAAATACGAAAAATAAAAAGCAAAACTGTCTCTAGTGGACATCTATTACAAAAAGATGAAAATACCCCTAAAGGGTATTACCTATTACATCAATATAAATAGCATATATATATATATACAACTTAACAGTCCATAACCATGTTGTGTGTCATAATGCTAAGAGATAAATTCCATTGGACTTAGATGATCGTATGCAGATCAATAGGTCCCTCCGAAGGTTGGTTGGCTAAAAGTCAACATCTAGAGCCAGTATTGACAGATGGGTAGATGGTTTCACTATTTGAGACTATAGCGAAGAATCCACTTACTAAAATAAATACTTCTGCGGAAGATATTAGCTTGAAGGAGTGGGTATTCAAATAAGGATTTCAATGTGTTAGTGGATACTTCCTGAAGAGATGTGGTTCATATTATTAACCATTATTATTGAATGATGACTGGTTGAGATCAAATGGATGACATGAAGCCAGATGCAACCTTCCAATTTGATCAATTTCCTAGATTATGCAGATTAGAATCAGAATGGATTTGGAAGGACAAAACAAGATTACTGGACGCATTATCTTCAGTTGGATGCATGCTTCAAAGCGTGAAATGTAGAGTTTTGAAGCATAGGGAAAGCACTTTCAGAAGTACACGAGAACTGGACTTTGGACTAAGTGCATGGGAAGCATATTTACTGTACCATGGGAAGTTTCCTTTTGTCGAAGCCATGCTTCCCATTGGGAAGCAGGGACACTTGTTTACAATAAAACAGTTCTAAATCATATATACTAGAGTTCATCTTGATATTTCCGTTATTTATGTGAAAAATGCATATCCATTATGATAAAGACAAGTTGAGGAACATCATCTACGGTACAGAATATTATTTTTTGATCATTTTCAACATTTGAAATTTCTAGAAAATCCATTTCTCCTTTCCAAATACTAATTGATTATTCGCCTTTTGCTTTCTACATTTTGTCTATGTAACAAATATTAGAGATACTTTGGAAATATTGATTTCATTGTGATGTTTTCAAAGACCAATGTAATCCAAACAAATGATATTTTCGAAATATGACCCATTTGTGTGTATGTGTGCACTTGTGTGTGTGTGTGTGTGTGTGTGTGTATGCAGATATTTTTCAAGATCGTCCCAAGAATACGATTTTTTTAAATTATCACAATATTTTCCTCACCAAGATTTTCCCGAGAACAAGATTTGTAATTCTTGTTTCATGAGCCTGAAAGATGGTATTTTTCACCCTTTCACTTCAAGTGTTGCTTCTCATTCTCTCTTCTTGGCAATGCTAGAACCCGAACTCCCACAAAGGACGGTTCTACAGATTCCGGCGTTCAAGAGAGAGGCGCGCACCATGAACAAGAGGGGCGTGCAGCATTGGGGAAGAGATAGAGTCGTCTCTCTTGGCTGGCTACACAGGAAAGCATGAAGTGGATGGGTGGTCGACGGCAAGGGAAGGAAAAAAGGTGATCCTTCCAGGTCAACGACGGGTGTAGAAGAGAGGCGAGGGAGAAATATATTTCCGTAGAGAACAAGAATACGAAGCAAGAACGAAGCTTAGAAAAAAATATGAATAAACTTCATTAAAAAATTCTTAAGCTAGTTACATCTATTCATAGATTTACAAGGCAAAAAAGTAAAAATACATACAGTTCCCACTCTAGAGAAGACTCTAGGACGGGCGTTCCACCAAAGTCCCAGTCTGGACGGCTGGACAGGACTCCAGGCTAGGCGGGAATCTATAGGAGCTCTAAGAGAAAGAGAAACTCCCTTTGCATAGTCCCAACTCGGTGGGACTCCAATTGGGCGGGTCCTGGTTGGGGCGGATCTGGCTAGTCAGACCCGAAGCAAGAAAAGGTCCGTAACAAACCACCCTTCTCAAACTTGCCTTGCTCTCAAGGTGAGAACTTCGGGCACTGAGTTGTTAGTCGGTCCTTCTCCACTTTTTCTAATATCGTTCTACCTTGTGGGTTATGGATCCACAATATGGAACCGGATCGCGAGGTTGTTGAATGGACCAAGCAGGATCTACCCCAACATGAGTACAGAAGCCAGGAATATTTTTTCCGATCCAACCAAAGTCATGTGATAAGCTTCCAAAGTGGAACTGGTCAAACGGATTCAGAGCGATTGATTGAGACAAAATATAGATTTATTTTGAAGAAATTTGATTTGTCCCAGATAAGTTGAAGGTATGAAACACATTTGGGTTGGATAATATGGGTTTGGGAAAGGTTTGAATTCGGTTAGAAAATTAGATATAGAGAGTTTTGGGGGATTGATTTTAACAAGCTCAAGTTTATGTTCATTTTAAGAATTTTAGGGGTGAGGATATAAGGGTCCACGGTGAATTTAAGAAGGCCCAATATATGAAACTTAGATTAAAGACATGAGTTTGGATCAAAATCTTATTGAATTGAATTTGGTTATTGAGAAAGGTCTTGTTGCTCGATAGATACAACAATCAGCAAAGTCAGATCAATACTCATTTTTCCCACAACTAAATCAAGCTCTTGTTATATTTTGATGCACCCACAACAGCTATTGGGGGGGTTGCACTGCAGTCATGCCTTCTTTGAAGAATAATGCAAGATTCTCGTCATGGAAAACTAGATCCATTTTCTGGAAATCTTCACGTGGTCCCGCAAAGAACGACGAAAGATCTACAAAATAAATGATTCAGTCCAATTCCAATCTTTTCCTTCACTCAGCGGATTCGTGTAGCGATTTTGCCAAATATCGTACAGCATCGTCTATCTTGCACAAGGATGAGTCCACATTGACTGTACCCTCTAAGCCAAGTGTTGCCTGCTTGCAGGACAAAATATTGTTGGTCTGAAGTTCGAGTGGTGCAAAGGGGTAGGCTAGGGTTTAAGGGGGACTCTGGGTTTGGTCGTCTGGTCTTGGGTATCAGGTATGTAAAAATATTTTTTTTGAAAATTTTCAAGGCTTCTACAAGGACAGAACTAATTTATTTCTACGATAGGCCAGGGCGTTACAGGTTTAGTTTGTTTTTCTGGGTTCAGACAAGGTTTAAAGATCAGACCAAATCTCAGCGATCCAAACAAATTTTCGGGATCTGTAAATTGGATTTGAAAGCACATAGATGTTTGTTCCTAGGGTAAAAATTTCAGGATTTATGGATCTAGGATTAGGATTAGGTAATTTTTTAAAGTTTAAAAACATTTCGTCGTCAGGATCCCGTCGCTGGATCTTACAGGTTTTGGTAAAACAGTAATATCTACAAATCAGGATATGATTTTTCTTATTCGTAAATTGTGTTCGGTTTAGGACATATAGAACAAACTAGGGTGAATTTTTCAGAAATTTTAGGGCTTTCAAACTACCGGGATGAATTTTTGAAAACTAGACTTAGATGCAAGCCTGAGAAAAAAAATCAGCCACACAACAACCAAGTCGTCGAGACTGTCCTCTAGCTCTTGGTGATAGACAAAAATGTCCTAGGAGATGTGAATCAACCTAAATCCTCTAGATTCGGGGTAGATCAACATTGAGTCTGATGAGTCTGATCTAACTCTACTAATGATAAAAAACCGATGCATCTGAATAGAATATGTTTCAAAAAATAAATGAGTGTCAAATCAAACCTAAACAAAAACTATGAAAGGTGTGGGCCATTGTTGCGTTGTCCCAAAGCAATGACTCAGCAACATGACTTCCAAGAACGATGCTTTGATACCACCGTTAGAACCCCGACCGCTAAGGAGGGACCATTTCTACAAATACGGCCTCGAGAAGACTCTAATGTAGGGAAAAAACAGGAAAGAGAAATTTGTTCTCGATAGGTTTTGGTCAAATAGGGCCAACAACAAGGTAGAGGGTGAACCTTCTGGGTAGGCGGCTATGTCACATGGGTGCGGGTGCGGGTGCGGGGGTGCGGCACTTTCAAAAACCTTAGGTGCGGGGGTGCGGCAGGGGCAAAAACGTAAAAAATAATATATATATATATAGAAGGGGGGTCCGGGGGTTCCCCCCGGCGCGGGTCCCGCTGCTCGGTCAGCGGGCGGGAGTCCAGGGGGGGCCACCCCTTGCGGGGGGTTATAGGGGGGCAGCCCCCCCCCCCCCCCACAAAGAATTTTTTTTAAATTCCGCAGCCCATTTCATAGGGCAAAAAAAAAATCCAAAAAATGGACCGAAATGACCCTAGGTGCGGTCAACGCACCCAGGGTCGGGTTGACCGCACCCGCGTCGAGTCGCGTCGACGCAGGTGCAGCACCCTGCTAGCCGAATCCCTGTTACATAGGTAGGCGGTTGTTGAGGAAAATGTGAAAGAAGAGAGGAAGAAAAGGTGTTCCCTTTAGGACTAGGGCTTAAGAACAGAGAGAAAAAAAAAATCACTAATTTCATTCATAGTTAATCAAGAATAATAACACTTATTTATAGAGTCTACTAAAGAGTCCTAAAAGAAATAAAAGACCAAGAAAGTAAGAATCCAAATAGGAAAGGAAAGGGTGTCCTCCAATGCCTGTCAAGTGCCTGTCAGACTGGGTTTCTTGGGCGGATTCCAGTCCCTATCAAACTGGGTCTCTTGGGTGGATCTGGATCCAAAATGGCTTCTCAGGGATATGAGACGGTACATAACAAGCAACCTTGGACAAACCTCTAAAAAGTTGCCAATTATACTCATTTTAAAAAGTTATGAACCAGTAGGGTCATGCCTAAACCCCAGCTTGACCACCAAAAGCAATGAAAAATGACAGAAACAAAATGCCCGATCAGCAAAGTTCATTCTTCAATTCTGTTCATCACAACATAGAATCGACTCTGAGACTGGTTTAAAGCTAAGGAATCATTGGAACTTGGGATTCCAAAGACTAGTTCAAGTCTACTGAATTGGACTCCAATCCCCCACTGATTTTAAGACGTGATCAAGAATCTATAACCTACAGTGGTGCAACTTGTGGAATTGCTCATCACATCTTGGTTTGGCTCTTATTTGTTCAAATTTCTTCAAAGGGCCCAAAACTATCAGTGAGAAATTCCCATGTGATAGTTTATAATCAGCTATTGATGATCAAATTTTAAAAATTTCATTACTCATAGTTTTGCGATATTCCATCAAAGATACGACCTTATGCTGAATTATGCAACAAAGTTTGTTCTTCTAAACCGAAAAAGAATTTCAGAAAACAAAGAAAATTTTACACAATAACTAGTGGAGAGCACTCTAACCTTCCGGCAATCGAAGCACGTACTGTTACAGGCAGACTTGCAACTACTACATAATTTCTTCACACCATCCCTCAAATTCCTCGTCGGATCCATTGCAATTTCTCCAGAAACGACAGGATTGAAGAACCGGGATAATCGAGCCGACTCCGACATCATGGACGCCGAAGAAGAAGCTGCCGGAGACGCCAATGAAGCCAGCCCCGTCCCGGGCTTCTCCTTCTCCTCCGACCGCAGGCTCTGCTTCGGCGGAGTGTAATTGATCAATCCCCAACTCTCCAGGAAATCGAAGACCCTCCGGACGGACCCGACATCCGCGACGAGCATCCTGCGGACCTCAGTGAAGGTGATCTTCCTTAACGGATTCTCCCTGAACTTCTTCACGATGAAGTCCCTCAGGCACGTGTAAACCCTAGGGTTTTTGGCCGTCGACCGCCCGTCGAAGAAGTCGGCGAGCATCCGGCGCTCGGTGTCGTGGATCCGGTCGAACGAGAACCACCCTGCGATCGACGACGAGAAGAATAAGGATAAGAAGAACGGAGAGAGGAGTTAGGGTTTCCGAGAGAGTTAGGGTTTTCCAGAGGGTTGGCTTACTTCCGTAGCTCGGGACGGTGACGTGGTCGACGCTGGAAACCGGCTGATCCAGCGGGAGAGGGGTGCGTGGCGCTGGCTGCTCCTTCTGCAACGGTGGCTGAGGTTCTGGTTTACCGGCAGGCTCCGCCGGAGCAGCGGAATCCGGCGGTGGCGGGGGGTTCTCCGGCGCCGCTGCGACGTCCATTCTGTGAGAGAAGACACCGCATTCTGTTTACTCTGGGCGCTATATCGCTCTGCGGCTTTTTCGGATCCAGTTCGACCCGAACCCGAACTCGTCACACATCTAGGCTTCAAATAGATCGGATATCCGATGCGTGTCCGACATGTTACTTCCGGATTTGGATCCTTTAGATCAGAATCGGATCTGTTCAATCGGATTACTTTCGGAGTTAGGTCCGATTTTAAGTCAGACTGGAAATCGATCTGAATCAAAGTCCGACCCATTGTATTTTTTATTTTAGGGAAGCTGGGGTTAGAAAGACCCCACCAGTTATTATTCAACGTACCATTGGGTTTTGAACCTGCAACATTCCACCACAACGAGACATGGACGGACAGATCCTACCAACCACGTGGAACCCTAGTTGGTAAAAAAAAAAAACTTGTTTTTGTTTTATTTTTTTGGGATTCAGATTCAACTTTACCTCATCAGATCTGATTTGGATCTAAATCAGGATTCAAATCTACTATTTATATTTCGGATTTGAATTCAGATCTGGCCGAAATCCGACCCATTTGCACCCTGGAAAACCAGAAGAGCTTATCATGGCTTCGCCTGTGTTCGGCTTCAAACTCGTGAAATAGGCCCGTCCAGCCGAATAAAAATATTTTAAATATATTTTATATCATAGATTATAAATGGTTGAAGTATTTGGCTTGCAATCAAGAAGTTGAGTTCAAATCTTTTTGTAGCTTTAAAACAATGTATTTGTTTTTGTAAATGAACTGGTTTGAGCTTGGTGCAGTGGGTTTGGAGTTTAAATCTTGTTATTTTCAATTTTGAAAAATATAATTTTTTTTTAAATAAGCCAGCTTGAGGTCGACTCGTTTAATTATGGCTTACCAAGGAGCTTGGCTCGGCTCGGCTCGGCTCGGCTCGGCTCATAAGAATGAGCTGACCTTGAACACCCTTTGTTTGATTTGTTAGTCCAGTCACGTGGGCTGGCAACAAGTCTGACTTGAATTTGAACCATATGGATCATTATCCGACTTGGAAGTACTGGTAAGATATGGGTCAGATTATGAATGACCCAAACTATATATGAACTTTAAAAGTGGTTTGGATCTGAATCTGACTCATAGTGCGAATAGATTTGGTTAGACTAGATTCAGCCTAGATCTGATTACTTTTGTTTGCCTGATTTTGGATCAGGTTCCGAAAAGAACCAAAACGTATTTGTGAATCCAACCCATATTCGTATATACAGTACACATATTTAAACTTGGTTCAGATCCAGTTCAGACCCTAATGGAACTCTGGCTGTTTTGCATCGCCAAGTGATGACTGGACCTAGCTTAAGCAAGTCAAGATCTTGGCTTATCAACGGGGGGCTCCGCGTGGTTGGCAGGAGCACGTCTTCTTCTGGTGGAACGTTGCAGGTTCGAAACCCAGTGGTACGTTAAATAACTGGTCGGGTCTGCCTAACCCCAGTTTGCTTTTAAAAAAAAAGTCAAGATCTTGGTTCAGGTTCTAAAAAACCAGGGCTGGTTAAACTTGCGAGGAAATTTTTAAAAGCACACCTAAAGTTTTGGCCATAATAAAGAATACGTCTAAGCTTTTAATATTGTTAAAAACACACCTAAACATTAATTAAAAGCACATTTACATCAAATTAACTTGGGTTATCATTAACTCAAATTTTAATTAATAGGAACAAAGTTACTCAATTACCTTGAAACAACGAAATTTTGGGAGAAAATTTACAAAAGTACACCTAAAATTTTGAGAATAATAAAAAACACATAAGTTTCGAAAATTATAGCACGAATGATGGAAACATGTTGAATGAAATATGCTAAATGAATCAATGAAACATGCAAGATGGATTTTTTAGGTGTTTTAGTGTGTTTTTTTCTTTTTCTTTTTCTTTTTGCAATTCTAGCCCCATAGATGTAATTGATATGGCCGATTTACTAGGAATCGGCACCTTGATTATGTTTTCTCGATAAAAAAAAGAAGATATAGAACCTAAAAAATTTATGAAGATTTTGAGCAGTTGATTTTTCAAATCTTATAAAAGCCTACCCATGTATCAGAATTAAATGCTCCAAGAACTAATCCTTATAAAATCAAGCATTTAAATAGCATCCACATGGGCAAAATTTATAAATAAAGAAAAAAAACCGAAAAAATCATTTAGCATTGTTCATCACTCATTATAACACATTTTGTGGCAACTTTGACAGAAGTAAACCATGGATTTTTCTGTTTAACCACAAAAAAGTTTAGGTGTGTTTTGAACAATATCGGAAAGTTACTTAAGTTTTTTTATTAGGGCTCAAAGTTTTAAGTATGTTTTGAAATTATGCCTTGTTTTTTTAATGTTGTGCATGCAAAATATTTTATTCTTAATCAAATCTAGTTGAATTAGATTCTAATTTATAACATCTCTATATAGTTTCAATAGTTCTCATTAAATATTATATTTTTATATATTAAATTACTAAAATTTTCTTTTTAGCCAATATATATTATTACATGCTATTTTTCAAGAAATTTGCAATTTCACTGGCAAGGGCTTTACCTCCTGAGAGCAGATCAGGTGATTTGACATCTTCATCGTCCATTAGGTCATCCCACCAGGACTCCACGGTCTTTATGCAATTTGTGGACGGTGTGGATGCCAAATCACTTTCCTTAAAGTGATTTTCGCAGAATACCTGATCTGTTCTCCTACCACCCTGATAGGAGCCACCGTGGTGAAGCAACCACGGTTCAAAACCCACAGAGACCATCCCTTGCAAACTGGAGGGCTGCCAATGTGCAGTTAGGAAAGAGGACCATGTCAAACTCTGGGTGAGATTGGGTTCACAACCACAAACCCCACCCCTCTTTCCTGTAGCTCAGTACAAGTGGGACCCACAGAGGGGTGGGGTTTGTAGTTGTAAACCCTGGGTGAGATTGAGTTTGACAGGATCTGATCTGGTGCCAGAGGTTTTTGAGAGAGAGGAGAGAGAGATTTCCCATCTTGTACCGTCTCGGTTCGTGACAGTTGCTTGATATCAACTCGGTTTCTGCATTTACAAATGCCTCCCTCCCTCCCTTCAGGTTCCGGCTCAGGAAAACATCCTAATGAACAAAAAAAGCACCTTGGCAAGTACACACAATCTCACCCATACTGACAAACTTTTTTATCACCAATTTCTCGTTTTTCAAAAACTCGTGAGAAATTGAAAAAATTCCATAAATCTCACATTTTTTTCAGCAATAAAAAATGTAATTAAAATCTAAAATTTATTTTTTATAAGAAAATATTAATAAAAATTATTTAAAAATAAAAATACATAAATTTTTTTGCTATAAATAGCCGTTTAAAACATAAATATCACGTTTAAATTGCGGTATTTTTGTTTTTTTCATAAATCTCGCAATATTTTGAAAATCTCAAGAGAATTTGCTGTTTTAAACTCAGGCAATTTCTCGCATATTATCACGAGATTTTCGCGATATTTGTCACTATGATCTCACCCAAGTTTCTGATGTTAGTTTCAGTTGGAATCAGAGTGGAGCAACAACCCAGTCTACCAATCATTGGTGGCACAAGAAAATAATCATAGGGATAATTTTCACCATGCATCTTTAATAGAAGCAAGGTTTTTTTTCACAAGTCAAAACATCAAAGCAAGGCTATCTAAAGAAGAACGAGAATATCTGTAACAGGACAAATGATGAATTCAGAGTTAAGTTACATCAATACACGCCCATTGTTATGCAGGATAAGAATGAATAGGAATTCATAGCAATGCTTCAAAAGGACCTTATCTGAAAAATCTCAGCAAAGGAAAATCTCACAATATTCTCAGAAATTTTGTTTTTATTCAAAGGCTCCGTAGGCTGAGGTAAGCAATCCTGAACCGCACAGAAGAAAAGAAAAAAAAAACTCTGTAATTTAGAGGTCAGCAACCCAGTCTTCTTGGGGTACGTTATTCATGAAAAAGAAATCCTTGATTACACCTAATGATAATAGATTACATATTTTCTTGCATTCAATTACTTTCTTGCAACTCTTTCAGCTCCTTTGCGCTTTTTCAACAGAAACCTCAAGGAAGGAAAGCCAAGAACAAAGGTCTGCCAAAACCAGCATTTTGCGTTGGTGGGATCCACCCTCTTAGCCAGGTACCACGCATATACAGCTTCTATGGCATGGGAAGCTGATGCCACAACTGCAACCAACCGAACCATCCACAGAGATCTGAAGACAAAGAGATTAAGAGTCCTCACACATTCAAAAGGACCAAAATATGGATATGGCACAACAGCTGAGCAGATCACAAAAGTCATGCCGATTATGCAAAAAAGCCATATGTAAATAGTCGGTCCATCTACCATCCTCCTCTTCCTCTCCTTCCAGTATGCAATTGTCTCGGCCATCCCCTCACGTGGACTCATCAGAGGCTCGTAACCAAGCTCCTGCTTTGCCTTTAGTATGGAGAAGTAATGAGTCACACCAACCTGTCAAAGTAGATAACAGAGTGAATGCCTTGATATTCCCACGGGATGTGTATTTAATTTTAACTGAAACTCATGCTGCACAACTGTATAGCTTATCCTGTTCTAGCCAAAAGATTGCACCATTTCCTGGATTTTGAGATTCAAACGCGTCCTTTCATTTTCAAAATGTAAACAAGGAAAACATTTTATTAATGGCAATGAAAACCAAAATGCAGGGCACAACCGGAGAGAGTTGTTACCAGGTGTCATCAAAAGGTTTCATCTATCTCAACTAGAACTAATATATTACCTCCACTCTCACAGGAAATACGTATAGGCACCTATAATAATTTTCAACAATTTTTGTTTTCAAAACGAGTCATGGGATGATACAGTACATAAAAGAATCGTAATTTTCTGGTGTTCCAATATGAAATAATTTTTATGATAACAACTATATGTGCAACCAAAATCACATCCATTAACAAAGACGAGGGCAACATTAAATCAGAGCAACACAAAAATAAGCACTGACCTTATGTACTTCTGAAGGAAGAAGCATTGGCTGAGGAAGCCACCAATGGTTCAACAGTGGATATAAAAGTGTATAGATAGCCCAGAAAAAATGTGCCAGAATAAGAGCACGGGAAACCTTTATCGTACGACTTGGGAAATCATAATCCAGACTTAAAATCAATGGACGAAGAAACTCGAAAGTATTCACTGGCGCTCCTGTAAAGAAGTTTATCTATCTATAACAACATAATCATCACATAAAACAAAAGAACATGAAAGCATCTGTTTTCCGAAAGATATGAAGACACGAGTAATGGAAAGGATGGTAAAATAAAGCTAATCTAAGAGGCGAGATGCATAACTGAAAGGATTTCTGATCTTTATTTTTTATGCTCTTTATTTTTTATGCAGCTTCTCGGTCTAGACATTGTACCTTTTGACTAGACAACTAGCTGAAATTAAGCTGTCATCATAGACTTGAATCAGCATTATCAATAATCTACATGGGTGATGCAAAGTTGTGAAGTACAAAGATGCAACAAAAACAAGACACAGCATCATTAGTGTTTCACCAAGATCAAGATATGCGAACAATATATCAGGACAAAATTTCACAGTAACAGCAACCCCACTTGCAAATTAAGCCAGACCCACCCTCAATACAAAGTCGGTCAACAATCTATTCATAATGATAATAAACAAAAAAACACTTGAAATAGACTAATCATCACAAAAAATTGCTTGTAGGATATGCTTCAACCTCTTATATGCAGCTCACAATTTGCATACACAGATCAAATTAGTAAAGCTACAGATGTGTCAACTCTAATACCAATTGAATGACAATTGGTAGGGAGTATTTTATGTCCAGCAAAAGCAACATATGACTAACTCTTTCTAGTAGTTGATAAGTTGTAACAATTGTTAAATAATCACTTTTAGACTTCCTAGAATTCACCAGGTGCAACATATTAGCTTTTGTTCATAGTTTAAGGCACAAAATTTAGTGTCCCCGCTTTAATATCAGCCAAAGGGCATTAAGCCAATCCAAGGGACAAATTCATACGATGTACAGATTTTTCTCGTAGCGAGTACATGGAAATTTCTCTTTTTCATCTGCATGCTTCTACTATGAAATATTTGAATAACTGACTTTCAGAAACTTCCCTTTTGCTTATAAATGAGAAGAAAAGAAAAGTATGGCATGATAATTATTGATTGTATCAATGATAATAAGAAGTACGTCGAACTGTAGAGGTTAATGCGTCTGTTCATGAAACCTCTCTCATAGCAGGTTGCCTTACTCTAAACTTGAGCACGAAAATGGACAAGGAAGTGTGAAAAACTATTTATAAATTCTCATAATAATGCATCTGCTGCAGCTTCAGGCAGCATATCAAAGCCGAAAAAGTAAAGCAACACAAAGCTAAGTCTTCACCTATTTGTTGACTCCCATAAACATGTCAATAATACAAACTGCACATTGAAATGCAAGTATCACCAAAATGAAAGAATGCATCATGGCATCTTAGTGAGTTTTCAGACAGGCGAAAGCTAAGGAACACAAGACAAACAAAACAATCTGCAATGATATTCAGATATAAATTTGAAACCATAGTAGTTGTGAATAAATAGTTGTCTTCCATGGCCAGATGATTCAAGAAAGTACACTTGGACATTACCATCAGATATGAAATATGGCTGTCCAGAAGCTATAGGATGACCCCTTCTACCAGGAATATCATCCAAAAGTCCCATGCTTGCCAGTAAAAGTGCAAGTACAAGATTATCCACATAAACCCAGTCTGTACGAACAGTCTCGTCACCTATTCTGAATTTGAAAAGTCCCAACTTCACTAATGATAAAATTCTTGGGAGGTGCCTTTCCTCACCAGGTCCATAAATAGCAGCAGCACGGATTGCACAAGTATAAAGAGTTGACCCTCCCCTTCTGCCATCAAACAAGGTAGTATCGTCAATCTTAAGAATGCACAAACATGAAAATAAATTAAAGAACAAAAATGATAAAAACGAGAAATGTACACAGAAATAGACAGCAAGAAAAACTAACAGCATATTTGCATGGAATTTTGGAAGCTTGTAGCATTGGTTCTAATGAACTCCAATCTATTGTTTCCGAATAAAGCATATCCCTTGAACTTGTTTTGAAAAAATGGGATCGTGCATAAACATTGGAAAACTCACATTAAAAAATGCTTGCAAAATTAGTTTAGCTTTTACCATAAGGTGGACATTTGTGGCAAGAATCTTAAATATAGTTTAAGAACCTGAC
The DNA here is from genome assembly GCF_984573655.1 of Nuphar pumila. Lineage (NCBI taxonomy): Eukaryota > Viridiplantae > Streptophyta > Magnoliopsida > Nymphaeales > Nymphaeaceae > Nuphar > Nuphar pumila. The sequence goes on along the minus strand of NC_143257.1, from coordinate 117,847,935 downwards.
AGGCTAGCAAGGTCCTAGTAGTTTCCATAATGTGCCGATGTTTGCGTTCGGCTAGGTTATTCTGTTGTTGAGTGTGTGGACATGATCTTTGATGTGTAATGCCATGTAAATTGAGATAGTCTTTGAATTCTTTGGACATAAACTCTCTACCTGAATCAGTGCAAAAAATGAAAACATCATTCTGAAACTTAATTTTAACCCTTTTATCAAATATTTAAAAGTTAGCAAAAACTTCATATTTATGTTTAAGAAAATAAATCCAAGTATGTCTAGAAAAGTCATCAACAAAAATGGCATAATATGTATAACCACTTTTGAAAATAACTGGTGTGGGGCCCCAAACATCCGAATGTATTAACTCAAGTGTCGTGAAGAAACAAAAGTTTTATTAAGAAATGATAATCTTTTTATTTTGCTAAGAATGCAATCTTTACAAGAAAAAATTTCAGAAATACAAAATTTTACCAAACTTGAAAAATATTGAATTTTAGACATATGAGGATGGCCAAGTCTTTTGTACCATAAATTTAATTCTAATTTCTGAATATTATAACAAAATGCATTCTTGGGTAATTCCAAAAAGTCCATGTAATAGAGTCCTCCTCTATGGCCTTTCTCAATCAGTTTCTCTGACTGATGATCATGTACCCAACAACCATGAGAAGAGAATGAGATATATTCATAGTCAGATATTTGCGAGACAGATAAAAAATTCAAATTTAGTTTAGGGATATATCTAACTTTTAGAATAAAATAATTTTTTGATTTTTGAAAATTTTCAAAACATCCTACTCCTTTTATTTCAAGAGATGTGCCATCGGCTGTAAAAACCTTTGACACACTTGAGTTATTTTTAAGACATTCGGATAGGCTATTGACATTTGGGGTCATGTAAAAAGAAGTACCAAAATCTAAAAGCCAAAGAAAGTTACCTGAACCGAAGAAAGATGCAACAACCGCTCCAGTTGAAGCTTCAGTTGAGAAGGATACCCCTTTGAGAAGAGGTTGAAGGATTTTCATCAATTGAGCCATAGATACATGTGCATCTTAATCTTTTGACTCAGATTCAACAAATGCAACTCTTTTTTCTTATCTTCTTTTTAACTTTGGACATTGAGGCCTATAGTGCCCCAGTTCATGACAATGATGACAAATGACTTTTCTTTTGTCAAAGTTACCATTTTTCCTTACAAAATGAGGCGACTTGTAAGTGCGAGTATGATTCTCCAGTCTAGACACAGCTAGAACTGAGTCATCATCAACTTTTGGAGTACTTTTTCTAAGTCTATTTTCCTTCATAGTGAGATCTTCTATAGTATCAACAATAAAAGAAATTTTTCCACGATGTAAAAGAGCCGATTTGGTAGATTCAAACTCCGGTCTTAGACCATTCACAAATTGATAGAAATGTTTTATATCGAGTTGCTTTTGATGAAGCTCGATATCTTCGACACAATGTCATTTGTGCTCAAGAAGAGCCAATTGTTCCCAAAGTTCGGACAACCCATTGTAATATTCTCGAATAGTTTTATCTTTTTGAGTCATTGTCCGAACTTTGTCTTGTAAATTGCACACATGTGCAATATCTTTAAGGGAATACATGTTTTTAAGGTATTCTCAAGCTTTATCGGCATGCTCAAACTTAGCAAGACTAGAGCATTTTTTAATGTCTATGCTATTAATTAGCCATGACATAATTTTTGCATGCTCTATCCCCCACTCTTTCAATTTCTTTTTATAAGTAGCTAACGTCGTGCACTTCTCTTCCTCCATTAGAGAAACCTCTTTATCACCTTCTTTCTTGGTAAGAGATAGTTTAGGTTCTGAATTGGAACCATTTACTATACCCCATAATCCTTTTCCCCAAATGTGGCGCTTCATAATCGAAGCCCACATTAGATAGTATTATTTAGCTTCATAGGTATGATGGTATCTTATCATTGTCATCCATTTTTTACAAGAGTATGAAAGGAATAGATGAGAGGAGAGAGAGAGAAAAGGAAAAAAAGAGTAGACAAGGGAATAAGAGAGAGGATACTAAACAAATTTTTGTAGCATAAGTCCTCCTTTCTTCAAACAAATCTTCTTGAGCCAAGAACAAAGTGATGAAACACCTTTTGCAAATAAAGCATGAAAATCGAGGCGAAAACACTTCAAGAACTAAGGTCTCTGCGGCTTTGATACCATGTAATGAAATGGTGGTCTTCCGCAAATGCACGAACTCACAAACATGTGTCTATTGGAGGCACTACACCCTTAAAAGGGTATAAATGGAAGAACACTTGAAAAAATAAATAATGATTTATTCATACACAAAATGCTTAAGCAGCATTGGCGGTTTTACATTGAAGGGGTCACCCCTATTTATACAAAAGAGTGGAAGAGAGGAGAGCTCATTTTGAATTTTCCAAAAGAGTCGTTGGACTCTAGTCCAACGGCTATAGCACAGTCAAGTTCCAACTAGGAACTTGATTGGTTGAATGATCTAGTTCCTATTGAACTAGATGCTAAAAAAGAAAATAAAGGAAAATAAAAATAATAAAAGGAAAAATATATATATAATAATATTGAATATTATTATTATTATATATATGTATTACAATTTACATTTTAACATTTAGTTTTTCTCCTAGAAACCAAGTTCTAAAATGTATTTCCTATCTCGATAGTTAATGAACATAAAGAAATGTGAAAATTAATAAAATAAAATATATATTTAAAATGTTTTCACACACTAACAATGGCCATTGATATGCAAAACATGCTGTCAATGGAATACCATAAGAAAGAGGACAGTAGAAAACATACATTTGCACACATTGATGTCCTTTCTATTCCATCACTGACATTGATGAAAGACAAAAATTTATAACGTTTCAATATACTGATCTTGTTCCTTATAAATATGCCATTAATTAAACATTACAAAATAAGTCTACCGATCTCAGGGTTACCGGAAGCGCCACTGCACTTGGGGAAGCATGCTTCCCCAAAAAGTGCTTTGGAAGCGTGAAACGCGATGCTTCCAAAGCATGTGGGGAAGAGCCTCTTTCAAAAGGGAAGCTCACTTCCCCATTTGAGGGAAGTGAGCATCCCAACAATAGGAAGTGTGTTTCCTATTCAAATGGAAGTGTGTTTCCTCGAATGAGGAAACATGACTCCTTTTAGGTGGAAACACGATTCCCAACTCTGGGAATCGCGATTCCTAGATTGGTTCCTCTTTTTTGGGGCTTGGACATTTTTCCCCTACTTATTTGTTTTTGACAGAAAAAAAAGAAGGTTCATGTTTTTAAGGGTAAAAACATCATTTGGTGAAAATAAAAACACAAAGGGGGAAAGAGAGAGGCTTTTTTGAACTTCTATGAGGGGTTAGGGTTCGTTCCAAGCCTTGGCTGCTACTTTCCTGAATTCGGCAACCTGAGGCTAACTCCAACAAACTCAGGCGATCATCGACGATGCCATGGCTTCCATTGCAAGGTATGCTCTCTCTCTCTCTCTCTCTCTCTCTCTCTCTCTCTCTCTCTCTCTCTCTCTCTGTGTGTGTGTGTGTGTGTGTGCATCCCTTGCTCTCTCAGTGTGTGCATCCCCTGCTCTCTCCCTCTCTCTCATGGTTTTTTTAATTAAGTTGGTTTGATTCTTTTCTTTTCCTTTTTCCCTTGGCTTTACTTTTCATTTATTGGTTGATTTTTTTTGTCCGTCATTCCATTGGTTAGCTACTGGAGTAATTGGGCTTTTCATTTTGGGGAGCTATATTTTCTAGGGCTGGTCATATTTTTATTGTCTTGCATTAATTATTAAATGCTTGCAACAGGATGCATTTATTAAATGATTGCACTTGCATATACAATTCAGTTTTGAGATTAATAGATCAGCTTTAATGTTATCCACTCATGTTTTATTTTGTCTATGATAACATAAATTTTATATTTTGGTAAATTAGAAAAAAATATAATTATATTTTCGCTTCTTATTCAATTCATATTGGCTTCCCTTTCACTTTCCACTAGATTCTCCTTTTGTTTTCTCTTCAAATCCTTTTTCGCTTAAGGTTTGATTCCTAGGTCGCTTCTGGTTTGATTCCTAAGTCCCTTCTGGTTCGATTCTTAGGTTGCTTTCAAGACGATTCTCGATTCGCTTTTAAGTCATTCCGCGCTTCTGGCATCCTAACATTTTAGAAGTGCCTCACTTCCCACTTCCTCCACCGGCAACTTTGACCGATCTCGTTACACAAAGATTAGAAAGAATCCAAGATGTCATGTTAGTTTAGGTATGAATATCTAAAACTATATCAAACACATCCGGCACAACAATCACATGAATCCATAGAACATACGAGTACATTATGGAAAACTTGATCTGTCAAAAACGACAAGAAAAAACCCTTTTCCCCTCCATTCAATCACTCTTAATGATCAATAACCAGCTTGAATTTTAAAAATCCAGTTGGTGAGAGTCAGGGCAACTTTCTTCAGGTGGAGTATCTGTTCATGATTCACATGCTTGCATAAAAGGAAATTGAACAGAGGAATTCAGGACAGGAGAAAGAATACCAGAACACATCAACACCTACTTGGAAGGCCTACCGCTGCTCTTCAGAACCAACTGTTCGGCGAGCGATTTGCTCCGACCGTACGGATCAACATGCGCATCGATCGGGAAGTAATTCACCGACTCGTTCCCGTTCACGATCTCCTTCCCACCAAACACTACATTGTAAGTGCTCACATACACCAGCCTCCTGACCCCGAACTCGAAGCAAGCATCCAAGACATGGCAGGTCCCGTTTATATTGACTTCATCAGCACGAAACGCTTGGAGCATTTCCTTGCCGGACATGCCATAAGAAGCAAGGTGGAAGACGCAATTCGCGCCCCGCACCGCTTTCTCGACGTCCTTCTTCTTGCACACATCCCCTAAAACAATCCGAAAAATCAAAAGTCGTCGTCTGGGCTAGTCAATCTCACAAATTAAGTTAACAAAATCAATTTTTGTGAAAATTGCATCAAATAAATACAACTAAACCCCCAATTTTCAACATTAATCGATGCGATCAATTACGCTAGTTGAAGAGAAGCATTCAGAAGTAAAAACATTCAAAGTAAGAAGATCGAAAGAACTTTATATTGACGAAGAAATCAGATCATCCGGTATCGAGCGAGAAGATTGGCGACATCGAACACGAGAATTTGGTATTGAATTTGGTTAGAGAGACGATGGTTTCTACGGAACGACGGATCAATGGAACCCAATTTCGATTGATCGTTTAAGAGGTGAATGGTGGTGAAGTATTACGGGAAACGTGGTGTGTGATCGAGTAAAACGGCTGAATGGTCGGATTGAGTGAGATGGGGAGTTTGGTGGATTACCGATTATGCAGAGGACGCCCTTGTCTTTGAGGAGAGGGGTCCAGGGGGAGTTGGGGCGGAGGTCGAGGGATCGAACCTCGCGGGCTCCCCTCCTGACGAGCTCCAGACAGAGGGAGGATCCCACGAAACCGGCGCCGCCCGTCACCACGAAGGTGTTCCCTTCGATGCCTTCGTTCTCGCTCAGATGCATCCTCTCTTTCTCTCTCTGGAACAGTGGCCCCAAGATCTAGGGGGCAGCAGTGAAGTAGAATGCTATACGCTGTCCTCGGGACGCCAGCCTACACGCCCACGCAAATGTGGGAGGTGCAGACGGGCCGGACAGCACGTATCCCGTTGAACTCTTTTTCCTGTCCCGAGCTATTTTGCCATCCTCCTTGGTAGGGGTGTCAACGGGCCTGGTCTACTCGGATCCGACCCAAACCATACTCTATAGGATTCAGGTATGGTGATAAATAAGACAACCGATGAAGACCTGAGTCCGGATCCGGAGGTCTGATTAATACATGGACCCGGGTATAGTTTGTAAAATTTTATACCAGACCCGATCATGACCGGAGTTCCAATTAAGACCCGCAATTTTTCAATGTAAACATGATAAAATATATGGTTTTACCGGGTTTGGTTCATGTAGTTTTTATCGGGTCTGAGTATGGTTTTTCTTATAGTGGACCCAATTAAATCCAAGTGCAGACCCGATACCATACTAAAAAATCTGGTACAATCCAAATCTGGTTTCACCTGAGTCCAAACCAAACCCAACCCGGTGACACCCTTACTCCTTGGAACAGCTGAACGCTTTATGAATAAAAAAAATGGTTTTCCATCTGTGGCTCCTGGGCTGTTTACAGATAGGCACGAGCAGAACAGGACACATAGTCCTTGTCCTCCCCTGTTCGCAAATCAAACGCACCCTTTAATTGCTTGTTTCCAGTGCAAACTATCTTATTTGGCAGAAATTTAGGAGAAGAGTAGAGTTCAATATAAATCATCAAACTTTTTTACTTTTCAAATGTTCATAAGAGTGTGTCACCATTAAACAAATGGGGATAGCAGTAAGAAAACCCTTACTTGAAACTCACAAGGGATGAGATGTGTTGTGGGTGAATAGCTGGCCTAATAAAAAAAAAAAAATTGATAGAAAAAATTCCTTGAGAAAAAATTTCTATCAAAAAATTACATTTTTTAGAAAACTTTTTTTTCAAAATTTTTCTTTTGTTTGGAATGGTTGAAAAAGTTGTCAATTTTTCTTTCATACTTGCATTTTTCCTACCATTGCTTGATTGACAATTGTTACCAATGGATCAGACTTGGGTATGACTTTAAGGACGTGTTTGATTGCACGTCGTGTGGGACACACTCTCAAGTAAACACAAAAAGCAGCGAAACACTAGTCTGTTGCATCCCAATAACATTGTTTTAGTGTTCCCCCGTATTATGTTGGAACTGGGACAAGGAGAACGGCGTAAAAAAAGAGTCAGGCAGAGGGGGTATACCCCGACTCTTATCTCGTTTCTTTCTTTCACTTTCTCTCTCACACAAACACACCACACACATTTCATAACTAAGGCAAATCTTAAACATAATTTGAAACAACAGAATGCAGTTTAAATTTATGCATAACTAGTGTCATAACTAAGACAAAATTTTTAAAACATAATGAAATATCAATTTTTGCAAAATAATACCATAACTGGGATAAATTTTTAAAAATAATTTAGAATACATGATGCAGTTTAAATTTATGCAGAACCAGTTCCATAACTAGAACATAATTTTAAAACATAATGAAATATCAATTTCTACAAAACAGTCTCATTACTCAGACAAATTTTTAAACCCAATTTAGAACATATGATGCAGTTTAAATTTCTGCAGAGTCTCATATCTATGACAGAATTTTTAAAACATAATGAAATATCAATTTCTGCAAAATAGTGTCATAACTGAAACAAAATTTTAAACACAATTTAGAACACATGATGCAGTTTTAAATTTTTTTAGAACCAGTCTCATAACTGGAATATAATTTTAAAACATAATAAAATATCAATTTTGTAAAACAATCTCATAATTGGGCCAAATTTTTAAACCCAATTTAGAACATTATGTAGTTTAAATTTCTGCAGAACCAATCCCATAACTAGGACATAATTTTTAAAACATAACGAAATATCAATTTTTGCAAAACAGGGACAAATTTTTAAACACATTTGAATAACAGTTTCATAAGCCAAAATCCAGCTCTAAAGCTTCTGAACATAGGCACCATTCAGTAATCACATAAAACACAATTCTAATAAGGTTTTTGTATAGAAAATTTGACATTTTTCAGTCTCAAGAGATCATATAATCACAATAGCATGCATCCTAATAAACAATATTTTCAAAAGACATAAACGTAATTCTAAAAAATTTGACAACACAATAACATACATCCTACTAAAACATTATTTTTAAGACACATAAATATAGTTCTAACAAGGGTTTTGTACAAAATTTTTGACATAACTGGCACAATTTAAAATACATTTGAATAATAGTTTCACAGGCCAAAATTCAGCTTCAAAGCTTATAAAATATGAGCACACTAAAGAAAATAGGTAAACACTTTTCCAACAAAATTTTAACATTTTGCCTATTACATTCTCAACAAGCATTCTAAACAGGATTTACTTATTTCATTTCTGTTTAAAAATTCATGAATGCACAAACTGGTCTCACAACACAATTTCTTCATATCATAACACTCTTACCATGCAATCTCATGCATTTCTTGTATCAAAATCAATATGAACATATCCCATAAGCACACTCAAAGTTCAATTTCAGCAAGCCAAAAATTGAGTGCTACTTGTCAAGAGACTCATCAACATGCATCCAACAAAATTCTGCTTATATATATATATATATATATATATATATATATATATATATATATATATATATATATATATATATATATATATATATATATATCCATTATATTCATTTTTTTCATATCAAAATCGATCATGAACACGCTTCATAACTGAGGCAGATCTTAAACATAATTTGGATCAACATAATGCAGTTTAAATTTCTACATAACTAGTCTCATAACTAAGACAAAATTTTTAAAACATAATGAAATATCAATTTTTGCAAAATAGTATCATAACTGGGACAAATTTTTAAACACAATTTAGAATACATGATGTAGTTTAAATTTATGCAGAACCAGTTCTATAACTATAACATGATTTTAAAACATAATGAAATATCAATTTCTTCAAAACAGACTCATAATTGGGATAAATTTTTAAATCCAATTTAGAACATATGATGCAGTTTAAATTTCTGCAGAACAAGTCTCATATCTATGACAGATTTTTTAAAATATAATGAAATATTAATTTCTTAAAAACAGTCCCGCAACTGAAACAAAAATTTAAACACAATTTAGAACACATGATGCAGTTTAAATTTATGTAGAACCAGTCTCATAACTGGGATATAATTTTAAAACATAATGAGATATCAATTTCTACAAAACAATCTCATAATTGGGTTAAATTTTTAAATCCAATTTAGAACACTATGCAGTTTAAAATTCTGCAGAACCAATCCCATAACTAGGACATAATTTTTAAAACATAATGAAATATTAATTTCTGTAAAATAGGGACAAATTTTTAAATATATTTGAATAACAGTTTGACAAGCCAAAATCCAGCTCTAAAGCCTCTGAAACATGGGCGCAATTCATTAAGCACATAAAACACAATTCTAATAAGGTTCTTGTATAGAAATTTTGATATTTTTTGGTCTCAAAAGATCATATAATCACAATAGCATGCATCCTAATAAACAAGATTTTTAAGGGACATAAACGTAGTTCTAAAAAATTTGACAACACAATAACATACATCCTACTAAACATTATTTTCAAAAAACATTAATATAATTCTAACAAGGGTCTTGTACAAAAAATTTGACATGACTGGTACAATTTAAAATACATTTGAATAATAGTTTCACCGGCCAAAATCCAGCTTCAAAGCTTATAAAATATGAGCACACCAAAGGAAATACGTAAACACTATTCCAATAAAATTTTAACATTTTGCCTATTACATTCTCAACAAGCGTGCACCCATAATAAAGCTAAAGCACATACATTTAAAAAATACACACATCAACATTTATCTTTGAAATATCAAAACCATTCTAAACAAGATTTACTTACTTCATGCAAGATATATATATATAATCCCTAGAACATGAGAATTGAAAATATGAGAACTAACATAGACTTTTTTGTTCTTTTCTCTTGAATCTAACCATATGGATGTGATCTACATGCTTGGTTTTATATATAAAAACCCGCTCTTGAATCATCCCATTTTGATGCAAAAATGAGATTTTTTTTAAGACTTTAAAATCAATAGCTAGTAATCTTTATAAATATTGAAGCATTCAAAAACTATATTTTTCATCAAAAATACACTATCCAATAGTTGATTCCTAGCAAATTCACTGTGCCAAGCACATCCACATGGTTAGATTTGCAAAAATTAGTATTGAAAATGCTCATATTTCTAGTTCTCATATTATAGTGACTCTCTCTCACTCTCTTTATATATATATATATATATATATATATATATATATATATATATATATATATATATATATATATATATATATACACTTGAGTACCACTTAACGTTAGAAATCTTGCAGTTAATATGCCCCAAATCACGCCAAAAAACGCTACACACGGTTGGACTTTACCATAACGATTCTCTCTCAAAGGGAGAGAGTTGTGAAAGAGAGAGGGGTGAAGAGAGACGATAAAGAAAAGAAAGAAACGTGACAGAGATAGAGAAGAGAGGGGAAGGTTGGGAAGAGGGTGAGAGAGAGAATGGAAAAAAAAACTCATGAATGGCGGGGGATTATATTTGCCCTTGCAGCCCATTATATTATCAAATATATCCTTTTTTATTCTCAATTGGTCCTTTGCTGCACCTAAAATATCAGTTTTGCCATTCTATTAAAACCTGCCTATTTCTAACGACTTTTACCAACAATCTCGGGCACGGCCCTTGCCCAAAAAGCCCATTTTCCTTTAAAAAAATGATTACAATGCCCCTAAATCCAAACCCAATTCAAAATTTTAGAGGTCCAAATAACACTATTTTAATGCATCTAAATGACTCTCATGCAATTATCTACGTTTCCTGAGAATTTTATGTTTAAAATATAAAATATCATGATTACAATGTGATATTTTTTTTTATCAATTACATTATGATTTTTTGCAAATAACACACTATTTTTCAATTTCAAATAGTGGAAATGCCATTTTTAATATCTGTCACTACTTATTATTTATTTTTAATAAAATAAATATTTTTTTTTACTTGCTCGAGTCACCGAATTGTATGTGGCCAATCCGATACCGAGTCCAGAGAATGCCAACCATGATTTTGATAGTTAAATATAGTAAATTATACAAAATATAGTTATATTCATCTTCTTCACGTGAAATTGGTGGTGCTCCCCAATAGAACAAATTAGGTGATATGCCACATCATGGATCGATGGTGTTCCTTCATAACTGCGATTCATCATGCAAATAATCATCGTCCCCATTGACACCTAGATGACATCATCATCAGTAGGGTTGGCAGGTCGGGTTGGCGGGTCAGCATGCCTCAACACAAACCCAACCCGTTTATTAAACGGGTCGGTTGTGGCAAACACGAACCTGACCCGTTTATTAAACGGGTAACCCGACACGACACGGTTAACCTGTTTAATAAACGGGTCGGGTCGGGTCGGGTCGGGTAAACGGGTTGGTGGATCGGGTTTGGGTAAACGGGTTGACCCATCAGCCTAACCCGTTTATTAAATGGGTCAAACGGGTTGGCATACTCCTAACACGAACCCGACCCATTTAATAAACGGGTTAGATGAGTCAACCCGTTTAAGCCAAACCCGAACACGGCTAAGAAGCGGGTTGGCGGGTCGTGTCAGATTTTGCCACCCCTAATCATAAGTGTCACAAATATCGTGAGATTTGAGATTTATGAAAGCTCACAAAAATATCGCTAGAAATTGCTTGAAAGTTTTAAACAGCAATTTCTTGTGATATTTTCAAAATATCATGATTTTTTAATGAAAACATAAATATCACAATTTAAACATGATATTTATGTTTTTAATGACTATTTATCATGAAAAACATCCATTTTATTTTTTAATATTTTTATTTGTATTTTTCAAAAATTGTAATTTTAAATTTGTTTATTATTGCTGATATTTTGTTGGAAAAAATAAAGTTTTTCCAAAAAAAATGATTTCTTGCAATTTTTTGGCTGCAGATATTTTTGCCGTTTTAAACTTTTGTCACTATGATCATTATCAACCACCCTAAGGGTGTCTACATGCCATGGATCTCCACAGAGATCCAAGGACATGTGGATCAAGGTGTGGGCTCCACTCCATGCCTTGATCCGTCTCTCTTTCAAATGAGGGATATCTCAAACCTGAGGATATAAAATCCTTGTTTTAGCCTAAAAAACTTTCAAATATGTGGATTTCTAGGCAGATAGAGAAGGGATGGATTAGAGATCATTGGGTCTCAGATATGGGAATCTCTAATCTGGGATGAGATCCAATCCAATGTCAGGCTTGGCAGCTATTGATCTCTTGAATCAATAGTGAGGATTGCCAAAACACCAAATGTGGGTGATTTGGCATATCACCTTAGTTACCGAGTTCTAAAGGTTCAAAATTATCTAGGAAGCTTCTTTTTTAATTTTGAATATGTAACTTCATAAAATAAGGGTTATGCATATACTTGAGTATGGCAGAATGTAAGAGCATTAACCGGTTTGACTACATACAACCGCGGTGGTTACCCATGTGACTAGCGGGGTCTTGTGTCAAGCTGAAGGCCTGGGATCGAATCCTGCTCGTGCATGGTGGCTACCATTGCTTTATCACGGTTGGACACCTAAAGCTAGGTACACCCGGAGTTTTACCTCGCAGAGAGCTGGGCCTATTAAGTAACCCCATTGTTGATGAGGGTTTTTCTATCATAACAAAAAAAAAAAACAATTTGACTACACACCAATAGGGATGACAGCAGACCGGGGCGGGGCGGGGGACAAGGTATCCTCGCCTTCATCCCCGTTTCATGTCCTCCATTCCCGGTCTAAACAGGAGGAGGCGGGGCGGGGTGCATTTCCCGTCAGTCCACTGCCATCTCTAAAGAAGGATCGGGGACGGAGGCGGGGATCGGGAACCAGGCAGGACGGGGGAAAGCTTTGGTTCATCCCCGCCTCCATTCCTTCACGGGTTTTGATTTTAACCTCCATCCCAATTTTATGTCCTCCTTTCCTAGTCTAAACGGGGTGAGGCCCGGTCCTCCCCGGACACCCCCCCCCCCCCACCACACACACACACACACACACACAAGTCCGCTGCCATCCCTACATACCAAGTTTAGTACACTGTATAAGAAAGTAATTAAGCTAGGTAAACAAATAAGTTGCCTGTAAATTGATTCAGGCACAAAGTAGGTTCGGATCAAGGATGGTTTGGGTACACGTTTTAAAGAACCAATAGGGTCAGGTACAAGTGAGCTTAGTTTTAAAATTTATATAAATAAGATGCAACCTGTTTACTTAACACGTCTAGACCTAACCTTATTGAGCAAAGGAAGGTCAGCTTCAAAGTAGGTGATTCATTTTAGGTTCAGACTGCACGTGGGGCCCAATCAACGTTGTCAGTATCGGAATCGGGCCTGTATCGTTTGGCCAATGAATTCAGGTGAATCGGGCCAACACTGATTCTCAAGTGAATCGTTCTGAATCAGGCAAAAAATAATTAAAAATATTATGTGTCAATCAAAATGTGACACATGTTAAAACTATTAAAATAATATTAAAAACTTAACATAAGCTATCTTTATATTTATTAAAAAATAACCATGTCAGTATCATATCAATTTTCTGGCGGTACGATACATATAGGCTGATACGCACCGATACAGGCAACACTGGGCCCAATGGCCTTTCTTGCCGTGCCATCAAAACTGTGAAAAAATCAGATGTAATATGATTGCACAAATATTTGTGCATTAACCACCTCATCATCCACCATCTTGGGTTGACTGTCAGTTGTGAGGCCCAAGGCCTGATGGAGGGCGATCAAGTGCTTAATGCACAAATTTTGTGCCATGTGATTGCACCCGATCCGGGCTCATCAAAGGCACCAACGAAGTCACATCCATATGAATGGTAATATATTTATGAAATACAAAATAAATAAATAAATAAATAATATATATATATATATATATATATATATATATATATAAAATAAATAAAATCTGTCAGTCAAGGGCATTAATATTTATTCAAATGAATGAACTGTACCATTTGAACCCAGTCTTGCATAAAATTATAAGGTGTAAGGAAGTGCATCAAACATTTATTAGTGTGATGAAAAACAAATAGTCTCGATAAAATCAAACATAAAAATAACGCATAATATTGCATTCTAATGCTTTAACACGTTAAAAACGTTGAACCCAACAGGCGCTCTGCGTGGTTGGTAGGAGCTGTCAGTGTACGTCTCCTTGTGGTGGGACATTGCAGGTTCAAACCCCAATGATACTTTCAAAATAGTAACTGGTGAGGGTCTGCCTAACCCCAACTTGCCGTTACAAAAAAAACGTTAAAAAGATGGAAGTATAGTATAAAAAAAAAGCAACGTTAAAAACAAATAATCATCCGCCAGCCTGCCAATATTGACATTGACAAAATGCAAAATTAATAAATAATATAAATATTAATTGTCATCATCAATGAGAACAACTAATTTTATTTGTTATATTCAACAAAATTGAAATTGCTCCACAGTCCACATCGTTTTAAATACAGAACATAAATAGGAAACAATAAGACTTTAGTTGCTGCAACAACCAATTTAATGAGGAGGTTGAGAGTTAAAGAGAGAAAAATAGAAACCATCACATCCTCTAGTTGAGGCTAATAAGTTAGGGTGTCAACGGGTCCGGTTTGATTCTGACCCAAGTAGAACCAGACCCATACTTGATTTGAGATACTGGTATCTAGTCTAGACCTAGGTTCAATCGAATCCACCATAAGAGAAACCATGCCCAAATTATATAAAGATTACATGAACCATACCCTGTAAAATAATATTATTTTATCCTTTTTACGTAGAAAATTTACTGATCTTAGTCGAAACTTGGGTCGGGTATGAAATTTCACAAACCATTCTTGGCTCCATATATTAATCGGATCCTTAGGGTCCGACCCACATTGTAATCAAACCTTCATGTTTATCACCAAACCCCGACCCTATAGTGTTTGGTACGGGTCGGGACCAGGTCAAACCCAACCCATTGACAACCCTAAAACAAATTAAATCTTCTAGTGGCAGCTAGTGGCTCAACCGTGTTCGGCTCACACAAAGCTTGTTCATGTGTACGGCGACCCCACCCAAGAGTAGCTTGTTTAGCATAAACGAGCTATGGTTGGGCTCGTGTCAACTCATATAGATGTACTATATGATTTATAACTATAATATTTTGTAATGAAAAACACATATAGTAAAAGTACTTGGCTTGATAAAATTAGGGGTGTAAACGGCTTGGGTTTGGTTCGGACCCAGGTAAAACCAAACTTGGATCAGATTTTCGGGTATAGTATTGGGTCCAAACTCAGGTTTAATTGGGTCCATTATAAGAAAAACCATACCCGGACCCGATAAGAACTATATAAATCCAACTCGGAACTCGGGTCCATTTCATTGAAAATTTATGTCTTAATCAGAACTCGGGTCGGGTCTGGGTCTGGCATAAAATTTGACATACTATACCCGGGTCCATTCATATATTAATCGGACCTTCAAGTTTCGACTTGAGTTTTCTTATTTATCACCATACCTGGTCCCTATTGGATTTTTTAGGGTCGGGTCTGGGTAAACCAGGCCCCTTGACACCCCTAAAAATCATATGAAAGAAACAGTAAAGAGGTTTCTGGTTTCTAACAGAAGTTTAACCAAGTTAGTTGCCATGTATTGCAATGCAAATATAAGGTCAAGGCAGAACGATCGAGTCGAATAAATCTTTTGATTTCAACAAGAACAACAAAAAACAAAATAAAAAAAAAGATAGTTTTACTTTGCACCTGCAGGACCCGTGACCCGGTCTTTTTTTCTTGAAAGGCAAGCTGGGGTTAAGCAGACCCCTACCAGTTATACAACATACCATTGGGATTTGAACTTGCAACATCCCATCATAAGGTGACATGCACTACAGCACCTTAGAAACCTTGCATTCTCAGCAATCTCAAACATTATATTAAGATATTTTAAAATTGGGAAAATTTCATTTAGAGGCCAACCTTTTGCCCCTAATTTAATAAAATACACTAATGTTTCTGAAATTCCTGATACAGGGCCTCTGTTTTCCCAAAAACTGTCAAACAGAGGCCTGCCATTATTATTGGATGTTAACCAGGTTTAATCATGTCAAATTGCAATAATAACCTTTATAATCAAATGCTTAAAATATTTACCTTTTTTTTTAAAGAATGAATATGTTTTAAATTCAAAGGACAATCCAGGAAGCTGAAAGCGAGTCATATTTTTAAAGATGATGGATGTTGACTTGAGGCCTCTATTTGACAGTTTGGGAAAAGCTATGACATTTTTGAAATTTGACCAAAGTGTGTCCCATTTCTAAAATTAGGGGCAAAAGGTTGGACTTAAGTGAAATTCTCCATTTAAATTTTTTTGGTCGCATTTCTTTTTTTCAAAATCTCACCAAAATAAATAAACAATGCCAAAGAATATAAAGAAAAAGAACAAAAATAGTAAATGATGTGCAAACTGCAAACAAATAAAACAATTGATATTCTTACCTACATTATGCTGATGTGAACGCAAAAACCATGATATTTTAGTTCCATGTTAACATTATATATTTTTTCAAAATATCATGATATATTGACCGTTTTAAATGGCAATCAAAATATCGTTTTTTTTTTCTGTGGTACTTTTACAACACAGAGAATAAATCTTGGGCCCAGGCTTGCACTCATGCCTCATTGACCTTGACTTCAATTTCTAGTTCACAGAAAGGTGATCACACCATAGTAGTGTTCCCACAAGAAGGGGTCAGCCCAATTTCCACTACAAAGAAATATATTTATAAATCAACCAACCAATAGAATGGTCTGCACAGAATTGAGAATCAATAAAGCAAAAAATGCTGTAAAATGATCATTAGGGATTCACCTGAATCAATGCACTATTTGCCGGCTTCATTTGAAAATACAACAACGGTGTCACCAGGTCATTTTTCCTTAGACATAAAACCCTTAAATCTCACTCTTGCCATTCTAGCTGCCCACAAAGTATCTTTTGACATAATGGGATTAGGCCATTAGGGTCACTGCCCTAGGGATTAGGGCAGTAGGTTCCCCTTCAGCCTTTTGCTTGGACTTTTGGTCTTCACTGCCCCTTTCCCTTGCACAACACAGGCTTTATTGCTATATGAAAAGAAGAGCCCAAGTTAGCATCCCACAGCAGCTTCCCTAATCTTCAAAAACCATGTCTGCCACCAATATAAAATCCCCTTTACTGCTGCCTCGAAACAAATGCAGGAAAAAGTTGGATATCCTCACATATTGAAATGACTAATTTGTCCCCAAAGTTAAACCCTTGATATTGGAGCTCATTTGCCATCCCCAAAATTCCAATAAAAAGTAAATGCTTTTTCTCACTCCTATCACCAACATATTTTTTAGTGGAAGTAATTGGGTCATGGCCAGTTATGCTTTTAACTAATAAGGAACATTTGGGTCAATAAGGCAATGAACATGTACAGTTGTCGTAAGGCACAGGGTCTCCCTTGTCATGACATAAATGGAGGTCTATATCATGTACAAGTCCACAGAAGTAACCCTTCCTTTCAACTTGGCTACTTTTGCCGCTTCAGAACATCCAACTTCAAGAGGAAAAGCAGAAGAAATGGGTCTCCCCTGTACTGCATTAGCATGCTTGTGCTTGATGCTGGTATCAAACTTGAACAAAACAGTGGCTGCAGATGAAGATTGGAGGTTGGCTACTGCTACATTCTCCAAAGATTCAGATGGGTCCATAACTATTGGTATTTCTGTTCCTGAGTACTCATCTTTCTTTTGCTGCTGCAGTCTTCCTTGCTTGCTCCCCTGGTTTATATGTGCCGTTTGTTTTAGCATCTCTCTCTTCTTGTTTTTGTTCCATCTTCTCATTCATACATTAAACAATGTAAAACTTCTCTATACAGAAAGAAAACATGCTAGTTTTTGACGTTCAAAATATGGTATGTTGATTTCCAACTCTTGGCTTGCTTTGTTTTCCAATTTTTAGGTGGGGCATGTGGTTTTGGAGTGGTTTACCAGAAAGGTTATGGGGAGCACACAACTGCACTCGGTAGTAGTCTGTTTAACAACGGAGGGAGCTGTGGTGCCTGCTATGAAGTTAGGTGTGTGGATCACATTCTATGGTGTCTGGTGGGAAGCCCATCTGTGATTGTGACTGCAACCGATTTCTGTCCTCCAAACTACGGGCTGCCCAGTGATTATGGTGGCTGGTGCAACCCTCCAAGAGAGCATTTTGAGATGTCTTATTCTGCTTTCATGAAAATTGCAGAGACGAAGGCCGATATCGTGCCCATTCAATACAGAAGGTAAGCCGTGATGAATTCTTGAATGTCCTGGGACTCAACCTGGTAAACCTTGACATAGGTTGCCATGTTGCTAAGCGACTCAACCTTGTGAAATTTTTGGCTAGAACTTGGTCGTCTTGAGCATGCTCAAACATCTGCAAGTCTACAGAGACGGGATTATGGGGAGTTTAAAAGTTCATTGATCTTCAAACATTGAGAGCGAGAGACTCTTTTTTCAGGTTGTAAGCTGTAACCATCTGTGGAGCAGATCAAACCCAAGTTAGCTATGTTCAATGCCCCCCTGGACCTTGCTCATCTTTGGGATAAATGGTATTCAATGCACCGTGATATGAACAACCCAATCCCTGCAATATCTCCAGAACTTGATCTGCGTTTTTGCAAATACCACTGCAGCTTGATTGGTGGATTAGTAGTATGATTTTCCTGTTTATGTATTTTAATTCTGTTAGGATGCTTGTGCATAAGGAGTTACCTCGAAACTCTACCTCAACTAAATAAGAAAACATGAGTCCCATTATCATGATGTGAATGCAGTACCATCTCAATCTTCAGAAATGTCATTTTCTATCTCATGAACCATGTGAACATCACTGAAACCATTCATGCTTTTTCCAGGGTCAATTGTGACAGGAGGGGTGGGATGAGATTCGCACTGAGTGGGAGTTCTTACTATCATCAGGTTCTCATCACAAATGTTGGTTTGGATGGAGAAGTTGCTGAGGTCAAAGTGAAGGGCTCCGAGACAGGATGGATACAAATGGGTAGGAACTGGGGTCAGAATTGGCAATGCAATGCAAATTTGATTGGCCAGCCTCTGTCGTTTGAGGTCAGCAGCAGTTCTGGAAGAAGGGTTACATCCTATAACGTTGTTCCTGCAGATTGGCAGTTCGGCCAGACATTTGAAGGCAAACAATTTGTAACATGATTCCCATAATTCCCCGTCGTGGAGATGCAATGGAGAAGTGCTACTGTTCTGCAGAAACACCAAAAAAACTTCTGTCCAAAGGAAGGAAGGAAAACGGACAAATGCTGCTGCTGTTCAGAAAAGTATCTAATCCAAGTATAGATATGAAAGGAATCAAGCTTGTCAATCAAGAGTGTTCTCATTTGTAATTAAATTCGATATTCTCATGACTTTGTCTGGTTCTTTCATAAAAAGTTACTTATATAATATTTTCTAAGCATTCACAAATCACAAGAAAGCAGACAATGATCATTTCAACAATGACAGCAGGGTCCCACATGTGCACTTTGAAGACGGCAAGGTGCCCTACCTCTAGATTTTCCCTACCTCTAAACTTCCCACAATTGCATTTGATTTTCAGAACTGTTTCCTCCTCTGCAACAGGTTGCAGGAAACATGCACATAGAATTGTGATGTTAGCTAGTTCTTATGCACCAATGCACCATTGTTGTTAGATGTCTAAAGCAGCAGCTACGTCACAGGGATGCGTTAGAGCAGTAATGGCATGCTTCATCTATTCCAACCACGCTTTCATAAATCATCTTGCGTTTCCATGTCTGTATGTTCTTTGTATGAAGCTGCTTCATCAATGCATGTTTTTTGTAGGCTTTTGTAACGATTGGATGCTTTTCCCCACATGGAAGGCGATCCTCACTCATTCACGCGACAGATGGTGTTTTTTTTTTAAAGTCAAGCTGGGGCGGACCCCCACCAGTTATTATTCAACGTACCACTGGGGTTTTGAACCTTCCACGTCCCACCACAGAGACGTGCACTGACAGCTCCTACCAACCACACGGAGCGGGTTGGTGCAACAAATGGTGTGGTGCATCATGAATAAGTGTCATTTTTTGTAAATAAAGCATCACCTTTCATAGATCCCATATAGGCAACACAAATGCAGGTGGCTTGTGCAAAATTCACTTTCATGGGCCCTGTGGAGATATGGCTTTCCTTGTGAAATCATTTCCCATAATTGGTCAAATTATACAGTTAATGATACATTTTCCTCCTTGCCTAATTCCAGTTTGTAGAAAAAGGGCAATGGTTGTCCGGGAGAATGGTGTTGGAAAGGCAGATTGTACAAGAGCAGAATTGTAATTCCAATAACTAAAGGGCTTTTACTTTTCCAGTTTCCCCTCTTCAATTGCTTAGCTCTCAAGCAAAAAGCCTTGGGGAATTCAGTTTCTTTTTTCATTTAAACTCTATTGCAGAGGAGTGGAAGTGTGGAGTCCATTGCATAAGGTTTAGATTGGGAGCATGGGAAATGGTTTTTGAGGGTGTTGGCAAAAGAAGTCAAATTCATCACCGACACCCGCCCCATCATCTACTCCGATGGTGCTTTCAACTACCATCTAGTTCAAATTTTCAGGTGCATTGAGTGATGGTCCTTCCCAAACATCTTTCAGTGCAAATGGGAAAGGAACTACTGAACTATCCCAAACAAGTGCTACAGGAAGTTCCAAATCCATGTTTTTGGCTTTATATGTGGAATCCATCACTGTAACCCCAATGTTCGGGCTCCCAAACAAAGCCTTAATGTCTTGAGAATAAAGAACATATATTAGAATGGAGGAGTCACCAAAAGAAAGAGATCACCACTCTAAAAACAAAATGTTGATCAAATGTTATTATGATACGAAAAGAACAGCATGAGGACATGGAGCTTCAGCTGCTTCACAATGCTGTAGTTGGACCGGCAGTGTCATCAATCACTGTGCTCCAATTAGAAAGAGGTGCATCTGCATGCTACCCACTATAAGATGGGTGGCCTCCTTGATAAACAACAGCTATGTAGCAAAAAGTATGTGTGTGTGTTGGCAGTGAAGTTGGGAGTAATCTCTAATGTGATCCAAACCAAGATCACTTGGTCAAGATAGTGTCTCTGACTGGTCCATCCATCTTATATGAACCCAACACAAGGTTACAAACCGAACCATTGAGCTTAGAACTACAAGGACAAAGGCCATGTGCAATTCAATGTTTCAACAAACATCGGTAGATGAACTGGATTAGTTTGAAGCTGATGCAACTCTTCATTATCATCTTCAACCATCATCACCATTATTACTGTTGCTATTATAAGATGGTAGTACTTCGCCCTTAATTAGACCAATTAGTAGAGCTAAGAAAATCCACGGTAGCTATAAATCTAGTCACCCTAACTACCAATGGCATCTGTTACCATAATCTGATACGTCCAATGCATGTCCACATCTTTTAGCTCAGCGAATGAGGAAGATGAACCACCACATTCTAGTCTTCCAGCATGGCAGATGTACTATGCAGTTTGGCTTCACTGTAGACCAGAAAACTTTTATGCCTTCCAAACTCTCTCAACAGTCCAAAATTGTAACCTGCCCGCTGCTCAAACTCTTTTTGTTAAGAACATGAATCAGACCAAACAATGTTTGATCTCAAGAGAACAGAAACATCGATATCTACGAGGGTACCAAGTTCAGCAGCCCTGACTATTATCTCATCAGGCCTTCTCTATGGTTGCACAACTGCACTTCATGCCGTCTGAATCATGTCATACACCAAAAATCATGGAAGTCATGGGGCCGCCGGGCTATCTTCTTTTTCAATAAGGAACTCCAAAAGCACACCAAACTGCTTCTCTGCTTCATGCCCAAGGCTAGCAGAAACACCGAATTCTCCTTTTGAATCCATACCATTTAATAAGTACTCTAAATGTCGACTCATCTGGTTCAGAACCCACCTTCTTCATCAAGTGAAAACATTCCATGGCAATTCCAGGCATGCTGAACTCCATTAAGATTTTCACAAGCGAATTGAAACCTTCATCATCAGCCTCACAAATCTCAAACTTCATATCTGAGAAAAGAAGTTCAACCTTTTCAATCATTCCATTCCGTGCCAATACTGTAATTATTTCAGCATACAATGATACTTGAGGTTTGTACCAATACTCCTTTCGAACATCATCAAATGCCTAAACATGTAAAACAAAATCCGGTAATTGGCATATCAATCAATTTCCACATTGCACAGGAATCAGAAAGTGGCAACCCAACTGGGTTGACTCAATATCTTATGAGGCTAAAACCATGTTTCAGCCTGCTGTCATACACGCATACTGTGAGCCTGCCCAGCCTGCATGATCAATCACCAGGTTCAGTTTAGCATTGTGATCTGTTTATGTTGATTTAGACATGATTGTTGATTACCATGGGCTAGCCTGTCTTACTCTTAAAAGCTCGTCTCTACCCAGTGCATTTTCTGATCTCAGGCACACTAAACTGTATACAAAATGCTAGTGAACTCTGTGTGTGTGCGTGCACATATGCACACATGTTTGTGCATCTAGGCATATGCATGCTGTTAATATCCACAGCCTTCTGTGGATGACAAGAAGTTCAAATAAACTAATCTGCCACTAACAAATTCTTAAATATCAAGCTGGCACCCAGTATTTATTGCCACTGCCAGTAGTTGTAACAGTAGTAGTACTAGTAGCAGTATTGTAACTTGTAAGCATAAATATTAAAATATCTTTCTAATTACAAGTAGAGGTGACTAAAATAATTTGGCCAGAGAAGTAAGCCAAATTTATATCAACAAGAAATCTTTATTAACATTAAATTACCTACAACTTGACAAGTTCTTTAATTTCCTTTTTGATCTCATCAAATTGGCCTGACTTAAATTTGACTTATGGTGGGAGAAAATAGTAGGGTTATAAAACAAAACGTACTTTTTAATACCCAAAATTGACCTTTCATTTTTCAGAGCTCTAATGTTCAGCTAAGAAACTTAATTGTTAGGATTCACTGCTATAACCAACATAGGAATATATTTTTTCTTATGACAATTCCAATCCAAGGTTCTCAGCAGGCTTCTGACGACTAAGGATATCCGAAATTTCTTGACGCAAGCCCTCTTACATAAGTGAGGATTCTCGTTTGGAAGGCGAACTAATAGTTTTCATGTCACCTGAAGGTGGGTTTGTGTGAAATTATCATACTTGGCAAACCACACTACGAACACGATTTTTATGCTAAAATCCAAGGATCCATGTATGTCCTATAATACCAATAAGGATTAGGTAAGAACTGAACCTGATGATACTAAACGTGTCAAAACCAGTTTGATACTGTTAACCTCAACGAGGAACAAGCACGACATTCCATAAGTTATAACTGAATCCATTTTTATAGTTTTAAATATTTCTTTTATTTGAATCTTTGTAATGGACATCATATTCAAATAGTTTATCTATATCTAATTTAATAGTTCATTAGGATTAGTATGCTTCTTAACTAATGTTTTTTGGCAATAAGTAGGTTAGATCTATTAGGATTGAGATTCTTCTCTTATAAATAATATAGAGGCCTAAGGTTTATTAGAGAGTTGAGTTGAAATACAAAATTGTTAATTTCCAATTTATTTCAATTATTCATAGTTTTAGTTAATTTCTTGTCATTTTCAATTATTTTCCTGCATTCTAGCTAATTTCTTATTTGGGTAGATTTTCTGCCATCTCGGGTTCTGACATTGCATCATAACTTCAGTTTTATATATGAAAAGAGATGAAAAAAGTCCTTGATTTGATTTACAAGGCATTATGCATCATCGTTGCATCTGCTGCTGTTGACAGCCACCCATCTCAATATTTCTTGAGTCACATCTGTCAAAGGCGCCGCATATAATGTGAACACTTTGGTTTATCCATATAAATCTACATCCAAGTATATTCAACTGGACCTGTTCACTATCTGTTTGGATCCAGAAAAGGAATGCTCATGTCCAAAGGACTGGGTTGAACAGAAACAGAGAATATTGGCTACCCTCGAGTGCACCAAACCCTCTAGCTGAAACTCATAGTTGCCCTTTGTTTCGTCAATCTGACCCTATACGTGTTCAAACATGGTTCACTTATTAAGAAATGCACTTTGGATAAGGGGTTTTGATCTAAATGCATGATTTTGATCTAAATGCACTATATATATATGCTTGACTTATTAAGAATTGCAATGTGAAGCAGGTCGGGTGCAGCCCAGCCTGACCCAATCTTAAAATGCATAAATGCTTGACTGAAATTATGAGTTAATGAAAGAATTAAAGTTTTCATGCAACTAATTCTTAATTAATACAACTAACTAGGTAAATAGTAATAATTAACAAATAACAAGTTTCCATATATCTAATTAGGTAAATAATAATTGTTATTCAAGTTATTATATAATAATTAATTTTAAAAAAAATTATATTATTAAAAAAATTAATAAATAACTCAGGCCCACCAGACCGGCCTGAGTCTAGTAGCCCGCATGCCGGTCCGAGCCTGGCCTGTTAACAGGCCGGGTTTCAGCCTAGTACCTAACGGGCCTGGGCCTGACCCAAATCTAAGTCATGGCAGGCCGGGTCGGCTTGACCTATTGGGCTGCCGGACCGTTGTCCACCCCTAGTATCAGGTAAGGTTTCCAATGGGCCAAATCAGAAGCAGACCAGTTCTCACTTCTCAGATCCATCATATAAAGCCTCACCTCATTTTTTTTTCTTTTTTGCTTTTCCTCGATAGGCAAGTTGGGTGATAACCCTCATGAAATTGGAACCCGAAATCTCTCAGTTATCATAGTATGACCTAGTGATCCAACTTTTTTATTCAAGAGTGCCATTGCATGGTGCAATGATAAAGTGCCCGGGCTGCCAAGCGTGCAACTCAAGTCCCTCCCCAAAAGATTAATTGGGTAGAGCCCATCTCGACACGAGGACATGTGACACAGGTTCGACTCGCAAGTTCAATTTTTTTTGGAAAATAGGACACGAGGACCCCAAAAAATGTAAAATTTTAATCAATAAAAATTATTTTTGATATTTTAATGTTAAAAAATACATTTTTATTGAAATAAAACCTGGCGACATAGGGTAGATCTAAAAACTTTTTTTGGCTGCTCCTGCCTGGGTTTACACCTGACCTAAGACTTCAGAAGTTTGAAGCTGGAGAAGGAACCGCCTAGAGTAAATTGGCGTTATTATATCTAAATCATGGCTTAGTTGTTTATATGAAACCAGTTGAAACCTTGATTTGGTTCGAGGCTTACCTGGCTGGGCTCCGCAAGAAAGAATTTTCACATGAAATCTGACAGGTTGAAGGAAAAGCTGGGTGCCACTTGTACCATCATGGCACTTTCCCACTATGATTTGATGGATGTTTACTCATGGTAGAAGAGGGAGAAAGAGATGCCAACTCAACAATTTCCCATGAAAATTGCATGAAACAAACTGACCTTAAGAGGCTGTAAGAATGCCCTTTCATGGGTAAGGGCATGATGTTCAAAAAGTAACCAAGCTGGAAAGGGCTCCCTGCAGGAAAAGGTGGGCCCCACCACCATGCCATGTGGAGCAACCATTTTCCTGGAGGACCCATTTATTTCACGTCCCATGGGAAAAGTGGCCCCTTTCCCACATGAAAGGTGGTATTTCCCGTGAAACAAATGGGCTGCCTCATCATTCACCTTAAACTCATGACCATGTGAAAACCTGGGTTTCCAAACAGAAATGTACAGGGAAAGCAACTATGGATACAGAAAATTCAGTCAGGTTCAAAAAGCTGCATTCAGATACTCTCTTTTTCTTTCGACAGAGAACTGGGGTTAGGCAAAAAACCCTACCAGTTACACAACCATATACCATTGGGATTCGAACTTGCAACATCCCAACACAAGGTGACCTGCACTAAGTGCTCCTGCAGACAAGCAGAGACCCCGTTGGTAAAAAAAAAGAAGCTGCATTAAAAAATTCCAGTCCATGAACCACTGTACACCTTGCTTATAGACAAATATACAGCACACAAAAGGAAATGCAGAAAATGGACAGAACATCATCACGACCACAAGCGAAGCAACTTCCATAAAAGGCACACAAAAAACTATGGAAACTTCTCCAATGGACTTTAGTAGACTTATCTGTGTCTGATGACAGGTGCAACAAAAAGTTGCCTGAACTCAAAACAGAAAAAAGAGAAGTTGCCTCCAGAGTAGTACAAAAAGCCTATTTGTGCCGCCTTCCTGCTTGAGGTCCCCTTCTAAGTTTTTTCAGAATAGGATTCTCCACGGTTCCTGCTGAATCACAGTAAACACAATTTTACAATGGAAACCTTTCTACGTGCAGAAATAGCGACTGTTTTGCTTCAGAAACAAAATGCAAACCACGAAATATGAACCATATCTGAAGAGAACACATAGAATTTGTTATAAACACACCTATAGAAATCACTTCTGGATCTTGTGGCTGCAGATCTTGCCCACCAAGGGTGCGCTTTTGACCCACTGTGACTTCGCCAGGTTCAACCTTTTCCTCAGGCATGCTGCATAACCCTTTATATGGTTCCATATTGCAGAACCTGCAGGTAAGCACACAACTGCAGATTTCAATAACTTGAATATATGAACACTGAATTTTATATGAATGGGAACAGTAATGCACCCATCCATCAAACAAACATCACAGAAATGACTTGTACCGTCCTTATTCTAACGATACATTGAATATATGTACTTATTAAGAAATTTGTAAATTCGGATCTGGCAAGGAAGGAAGCAAACATCATTGGCTAACCTTTTAGGTATCTGATGCATAAGGCACATCTACATGGGTGCTTCAGCATGCATTAGCAAGTTCACCAACTTCTTTTGCCAATAACGAAATTTGAAACTTCACATGCATTTTCAGCACTAGACATATTTCAGAAAATTTTAGAAGACTTCACTAGAAATATCTCACATATACAACTTTGAGTTGTTCAACTAAAATAATCTGATTGCCCATGGTATATGTCAAGATAACTGGGTCAAGTCTTCAAGGTCCTGAATCAGAAGGTAATGAGGAGATCCATATCCACACTCTAGAAAGACTCACATATACAACTTTGAGTTGTTCAACTAAAATAACCAGATTTCCCATGGTATATGTCAAGATAACTGGGTCAAGTCTTCAAGGTCCTGAATCAGAAGGTAATGAGGAGATCCATATCCGCACTCTAGAAAGACTCCAGCAGGTCCCAAGAGTATAAGAAGATTGCAATGAAGGAAAGGTGAAAACAGATCAGCATGAAGATCAACTGCCTATCCTGGAAAATATGATACCTCTTCCATCCGTTAAATATAGCAATAAAAATAGAAAGGAATTCTTGAATCTAGCAACTTGTAAATATGGATACCACACCATTGTAAATAATACACAGACACCTCCATCGTCAATACAGAAAGGTAGAGTGAGTGATCTGTTTATCTTGGATGAAGGCAAGGAGCAGCCTGTAATGAAATGAAAAGGGTACACACACCTCATAAGAGGCAAAACACACAACCCACAATAGGCACAAGCACAAGGTCCACTAAGGGCCAAAGAGAGAGCAAACAACACTCTAAAAATGATTAATTTGTTAATCAAATAATGCACATAAAATGCATAAAATACAAGGGACAAAGAGTCCCATGTTTATACAAGAAACAAGGAGATCCCATTATAGCTGTTGGGGAGCTCCCAACGGCTATAATGGTCAAATGACCAAAATAAAAATACAAATGCCTAAAAAATAAAGACAAAATACAAAACTATTTATATATACAAAAAATATATGTATGTATATACATATATATGTGTATATATAACTATATATATACATGAGAATACATATTTTAACACCCCCCCTCAAACTCACAGTGTCACAACCGAGAGTTTGCCTATAAAAAAGTGGAATCTAGGAGATGGAAGAGCCTTGGCAAAGAAGTCCACCAATTGACACTCGGATGTCACATACAGAAATATAATGGTCTTCTTCAAAAACTGTTTTTGAACATAATGGCAATCCATTTCTATGTGCTTGGTTCTCAAATGGAACGTATGATTGTCCGTGATATAAAAAACACTTTTATTATCACAACATAATCATGAGAGTTCTGCGATGTAAACTCCCAAGTCTTCTAGTAGTTGCCTCAACCACACTAACTCAGAGGTAGTAGTCGTCATTGTTAAAATGTATGTTAAAATGTATTTATATATACATCTATGTATATATATGTTATTGTGTGTGTGTGTGTATATATATATATATATATGCTTTTGTAATTTGTCATAACCCACAAGGGTATTTTAGTCTTTTGTCATATGTAATTAGAATCATCCACTAGGGACTATTTTGTATTTTTTTTTCATTTTATTCTATTGACCAAGGGCCTTTTTGGTCTCTACACAGAGTCGTTGCAACTCTCCCCAACGGTCATAAATATGACCATTGGGGAGCTCCCAACGGAGCTACGAGAGCCCCCCCATGGTCTCCTTTAGTGTATAAATAGAGGGTGTTAGCCCCTCTCTTCTAATGTTTTTTAGCATCTCATCAGTACATTATTTTTTTTTATGTTCTTGTTTGTGAACATTATATCTTACCTATTAGTGGCTTCTTGTGTGGTTGTGCATCCTCTATAACCTATTGTGGTATCTTTTTTGTGCACTTTGATTTCATTAGAGTCATAGCCCGGTACACGCTTATGTAGAGGATAGGGATATCTTTTGTTGTGGTTGAGCATTGGTCATCAGAATCAGAATAAGCAATTACTTTCAATGGGAAGGAGGATGATAAAAATAATCTATGATTAATAATATTTTTAATATATCTAATGATTCTCATTACAACACTCATGTGAATTGTAGTGGGAGAATGCTGAAATTGACTAACAGAATGAATGACATATGTAATAGAAAGATAAGTTAATGCCCCAATCATATGTTTGTATAAAGTTTGAACCTTTTGTTAAAATGTAACATATATTATATATATTATATATATTATATATTTTTTCTATTTTTCATTTTTATTTTTCTTTCATTTTTTATGTAATATATATTATCTAGTTCATATTGAACTAGATAATATAGTTTGGTTAAGTTCCAACCGGAACTTAACCAAACTGTCTAGTCGTTGGAACTAGTCCAACGGCTAGACTTCTAGTCGTTGGAACTAGTCCAACGGCTAGACTTCTAGTCATTGGACTAGTCCAACGACTAGAAGGGAGAGCTCCTTATGAGCTCTCCCCTTTGCTCTTGTATAAATAGGGGTACAACCCCCTCTTGTAAAAATACTTCTTGTAATGCTTTTCAAGCATCCCTTTACGTAAATAAAATTATTTATTTATGTGTTTTGTTCCTATTTTACCCTTTTTAAGGGCTTTGCTTAAAGTGTCTTTTAGACACTTCTTTTGAGTATTCCAAGGGCGATCGTGGACGACCACCATTTCATTACATGGTATCAGAGCTACGGGAATATTAGATCTTGGAAAAAATCTGTCTTGGTTTCCATGCCCTTTGCAAAAGCATTTCGCCACTTGAAGAGAAGTGTTTTATCACTTCATTGGAAGAGTTTCTACATCTTGTATCTCTTTCTTTTTCGTTCTTTTATTGTTCTTTTCTTCTATCCTTATTTTTTCTCTTCCCTTGTAATCGAGGGATGACAATGATAAAGTCACCATCATTCCCATGAAACTAAGTGATATGAACTATGTAACATGGGCTTCAATCATGAAACATCATATATGGAGAAAAGGTCTTTGGGGGATTGTGGATGGTTCCGAGTCGGAACCTAAACTATCTCTTACCAAAAAAGAGGGAGATAAAGAGGTTTCTCTATCGGAAGAGGAGAAAATCAAGGCCCTAGCCTCTTATGAGAAAAAATGAAAGGAGTGGAGAATGGCTCATGCAAAAATAATGTCATGGCTTATCAATAGCGTTGACATTAAAAAATGCTCAAGTCTTGCCAAGTTTGATCATGCTGATAAGGCATGGGAATACCTTAAAAATATGTATTCCCTTAAAGATATTGCACATGTGTGCAATTTTCAAGAAAATGTTCGAATAATGACCAAAGGAGATAAAACGATTCATGAATACTACAATGGGTTGTCAAAACTTTGGGAGGAACTTTCTCTCTTAGAACCAAAGTGGCATTGTGTCGAAGACATCGAGCTTCGTCAAAAGCAATTAGATGCTGAACACTTTTACCAGTTTATAACTGGATTAAGGCCGGAATTTGAAACCACCAAATCGGCCCTTCTTTACCAGGGAAAAATTCCGTCCATTGTTCAAACTATCGAAGAATTAACAATAGAGGAAAATCGCCTCCGGAAAGGTTCCTCTAAAGTTGATGATGATTCTGTCCTAGCTGTGTCTAGGTCTGGGAATCATACTCGCACCTACAAGCCATCTCATTTTGGGAGGCAAAATGGCGAGTTTGATAAAAGAAAAGTGATTTGTCATCACTGTCATGAACCAGGGCACTATAGGCCTCAATGTCCAAAATTAAAGAAAAGAGATGAAAAGAAGGTTGCATCAGTTGAAGAATCAAAAGACCAAGATGCACCTGTTTCTATAGCTCAAGTTTTGGAGATTCTTCAGCCTCTTCTTCAAAAAGCCTCTTCTTCCGCTGAAGCCTCAACTGGAATGACAGTTGCATCTGTTTCCGGTCCAGATAACTTTCCTTGGCTTTTAGATTCTGGTGCCTCATTTCATATGACCCCACATTATAAATGCTTATCTAATGTTTTAAAGATAACTCAAATATTTTAAAAGTCTTTACAGCAGATGGAACATCTCTTGAAATAAAGGGAATTGGGCGTTTTGAAAAAACCAAAACTTTTTGTGTTCTAGAAGTTAGATATATCCCAAAACTTAATTTGAATCTCTTATCTGTTTCTCAAATTTCTGATTATGGATGTAATATATCTTTCTCCTCTGATGGTTGCTGGATACAGGATCACCAGTCAGGAAAGCTGATTGGGGAAGGCCATAGAGAAGGAAGACTGTATTACATGGACTTTTTGGAACTACCCAAGAATGTTTTTTGTTTAAATGTTCAGAAATTGGAAACGGACTTATGGCACAAAAGACCTGGCCATCTTCATATGTCTAAAATCCAATATTTTCCAAGTTTGGGAAAGTTTTGTAAATCTGAAAATTTTGCTTGTAAAGATTGCATTCTGCGAAAAATGAAAAGATTACCTTTCTCTAGTAGAACTTTTGTCTCTTCAAAACCTCTTGAGTTAATACATTCCGACGTTTGGAGACCCGCACCAGTGATTTCTAAAGGTGGTTTCACATATTATGTCATTTTTATAGATGATTTTACTAGACATACTTGGATTTATTCTCTTAAACATAAATCCGAAGTTTTTACTCACTTTCAAATATTTCACAAAATTGTCACAAACAAATTTCAAAGTAATGTCTCCATTTTTTGCACTGATTCAGGGGGAGAATTTATGTCTGGAGAGTTTAAAAATTATCTTAATTCATATGACATTATTCATCAACGATCTTTCCCAAATACCCCGCAACAGAATGGTCTTGCAGAACGCAAACATCATCACATTATGGAGACCACTCGGACCTTGCTAATAGCAAGTCAAGTGCCAAAAACATTTTGGGCTGAAGCAGCTTTAACTGCTACTTATCTTATAAATCGAATGCCATCTTCTTCTTTAGAAAACATATCTTTGATTGAAAAACTTTATACCTTAGCTCCAGACTACTCCCAGGTTAAGAGTATTTGGTTGCAAATGTTTTGTATTTACAGACAAAAATGATAAGTTCTCTCCTCGTGCTATTCCATGTGCCTTTTTAGGATATGCCGAAAATAAAAAAGGGTACAGATGTTACGATGTTCAAAATAATAAGCTATATGTGTCAAGGAATGTGACCTTCCTTGAAAAAGATTTTTTTTTTTAAAGTGAAAAACCCAAGGATATTACTGAATATTCTTTTTTAATTGACTTAACTTCCAAATCCGATGAAGAGGATTTGGAATGTATTTTTGACAATGATCAAAGCCCTACTAGCTATGAACATGATATTGAAGATCAAACTAGTAGGGATGTTAGTCTTCAGTATTCAAGACAAAGAATTGGAGAGCAACGCCCTCCATGTGCGTTAGAAAGATTTTCTGAAGCTCCTCCTCGTAGGACTTCTAGAATCTCTAGACCTCCCGGGAAGTTTGTGTCTTATGAATCCTTTTCACCCTCGTATAGGGCAACTCTTGCTTTAATTCAATCCTATGTTGAACCTTCCTCATATCTTGAAGCCAAAAACCATGCAGAATGGATTGAAGCTATGAAATTAGAGCTAGATGCTTTAGAAAAGGCCAATACTCGGTCCATCCAAGATCTAACTCTTGAAAAGAAACCTATAGGTTGTTGATGGGTCTATAAATTCAAAACCAAAAGTGATGGGACCCTAAAAAGATATAAGGCACGACTTGTAGCCGAAGGCTATACCCAAGAGTATGGCATTGATTACGAAGAAACCTTTGCTCTTGTGGCTCGAATGACCACAGTTCAAACTTTAATTGCCTTAGCCACTATTAAGAAATGACCTATATTTCAAATGGACGTTAAAAATGCTTTCTTAAATGGAAGTCTTGTTGAAGAAGTGTACACGAAAGTTGCTCCTGGTATTAGTCTTCCTAAGGGTAAAATTCTTCGTCTTGAGAAAGCTCTTTATGGTCTTAAACATGCACCAAAAGCCTGGTATGACAGGTTTAATCATGTTATGACTGATATTGGTTTTCGTTCTTGTTTGACTGACACTGCCTTGTTTATTAAGCAATCTGATGCAGGTATCATCATTCTTCTTCTTTATGTGGATGATATGATCATCACTGAAGGTGGCAAACAGGGAGTTGCTAATATCAAAACAATTCTTAAAACTCATTTTGAGATGTCTGATCTAGGACTATTACGATATTTCCTAGGAATAGAAGTTGCTTATTCCCCCAGAGGGTATTTGATATCTCAATCTAAATTTGCTTCTGACATTATTTGCAGGTCTGGCATCTCAGATGAAAAGAAAGTAGATACTCCAAAAGTAGTTAATGTTAAGATGAAAATTGATGATGGAGAACGACTTGAAGATCCTACTCCATTTAGACAACTTGTTGGAGCCTTTTCCTACCTTTCTATCACTCGGTCAGACATTGCACATGTCGTCCACACAGCTAGTCAATTTAAACATGCGCCTACCTTTGTTCACATGGGAGCAGTCTTACGCATTATTAGATATTTAAAGAGTTCTCTTTCACGAGGACTCCTCTTGTCCGTATCATCCTCTTTAGATTTAATTGCTTATACTGATGCTGATTGGGGGGGGGATCCTAATAATAGGCACTCAACCACTGGGTTTTGCGTGTTTTTAGGTGAATCTCTCATATCAAGAAGGTGCAAGAAGCAACAAAATGTTTGTCTTTCCTCCACTGAAGCCGAATATAGAGCCATGGCAACTACCACAATGGAGGTTGTTTGACTCTGAAGACTATTAGCTGACATAGGAGCTGAAGCAACACAGGCCTCGCGCATGTGCTATGACAATAAGAGTGCAATCTACATCGCAATCAACTGGACCTTTCATGAACGCACCAAACACATAGAGATGGATTGTCACTATGTCCGAGAGGAGTTCCTGCATGGTACCATTGATCTGCCATATGTTACATCAGAATACCAATTAGCAGATTTCTTCACCAAACCTCTTGCAGCTCCCAGATTCCACTTCCTTTTAGACAAACTTTCGCTCATTGTACCGAAAGTTTGAGGGGGAGTGTTAAAATGTAACATATATTATATATTTTTTCTATTTTTTATTTTTATTTTTCTTTATTTTTTATGTAATATATATTATCTAGTTCATATTGAACTAGATAATATAGTTTGGTTAAGTTCCAACCGGAACTTAACCAAACTGTCTAGTCGTTGGAACTAGTCCAACGACTAGATTTCTAGCCGTTGGACTAGTCCAACGACTAGAAGGGAGAGCTCCTTATGAGCTCTCCCTTTTGCTCTTGTATAAATAGGGGTACAACCCCCTCTTGTAAAAATACTTCTTGTAATGCTTTTCAAGCATCCCTTTACATAAATAAAATTATTTATTTATGTGTGTGTTGTTCCTATTTTACCCTTTTTAAGGGCTTTGCTTAAAGTGTCTTTTAGACACTTCTTTTGAGTATTCCAAGGGCGATCGTGGTCGACCACCACTTCATTACACCTTTAGAGATTCTTCATTGTTTTTTCTTCATTTTTGCATTTATGACCTCGGAGTGTCAACTCTCTTTTCATTTGTAATTCCTTATCAATCTATTATCTTGGTTGCATACTTAGTCTATGACAAGAGAAAACCAATTACAAGAAAAAGTTTATATCTAGACATTTTATTTGATGAATTTGTCTTTCTTTATACCGGTTACAAAAGACCTGTATCGATAAGAAAGTGTATGTGGATAAAGGACCATAATCATGAAAAGTGCCAAAATGACAAACATCATGAACAAAACTTTATATTGCTGCTGACTCCTTATAGACCAGAACTGCCAAATCTATGTCTTGACCAAGAAGATGTTTCCCTAGTCAATACTACCTATTAGGATCCATCCTATGATTACTCAAGATGGGACCTGTAAACCCAAAATCTATAATTGTTTCTAAATACCCTCTTTGTCTTGGATTGTTAAGTGAAGTATTTCAGGAAGAAGAACCAAACTCCTATGACCAAGCTAGTAGGAAAACCGAATGGTGTCAAGCTATGAAAGAAGAAATCCATGCCCTTCATAAGAACCAAACTTGGACCCTTGATCCAACAAGTTCCGCTCATAATTTAGTCGGTTGCAAGTGGGTATACTGTATCAAGCGACATACTGATGGTACTCTAGCCCGATAGAAGGCCAGACTTGTTAAAGGATATAGTCAACAGGAAGGAGTTAACTACTTTGAAACCTTTTCTCTTATGGTGAAACCAATAACCATCAGAACAGTTATGTCTATAGCCTGAACAATGCCTTCTTATATGGTTTCCTAAAAGTATATAATGGTTTTGAAGACAAACGATTTTCACACAATATGTGCAAGTAACAAGTTGGGCATTATTGATTCTAAGGTCGATTCATCACTTTTTATTAGGAAGTTCAGTGGGAATATCATTTATATTTTAATATATGTTGATGACACCATTACTACAGGCACTTATAGTAAAGTTCAGCATATAATCAGGGAGTTTGGGGAGGAATTTTCTATTAAGGATCTACATTATTTTAATATGTGTTGATGACACCATTACATTATTTTTTCGGCATTGAAGTTGTTTCTACTTCCCATGGCTTAGCCTTGACCCAAAGAAATTATGTATATGATTTACCTATGAAGATAGGAATGACGAATTCAAAGCTTGTATCCACTCCTACTGTTCCAAATGTTACATTATCCAAATTCAGTGGTCAACAACTTGAAAATCCAACCCAGCACCAAAGCATAGTTGTGGGTGCAGCAATGCCACATTTACTAGACCGAACATTTCTTATTCAGTTGACAAAGCATTCAGTTCATGTATTGTCCAATCCAAGAGCATTAGACTCATGTTAAATGGATCTTAAGGTACCTACAAGCAACCATCAACTATAGGTTGAAAATAAGAAAATTTAAAACCTTGAGGCTTTTTGTTTTCTTGGATGCCGACTGGACAGGATGCCCAGGTGATAGAAGATCCACAAGTGGGTATCTCACTTTTAGTGGCCAAATTTGTTATCTTAGAGCTCCACAAAGCAATACATTGTGGCCCGATCTAGTACAAAAGCAGATTATAAAGCTTTTGCTCGAGCTGCTTCTGAAGTCATGTGGCTTACTCAATTAATAAAAGATCTTGGAGTTTCTGGAAGTGACAAACCAGTTCTATGGTGTGATAATTTGGGGGGCGACATATCTAGCAGCAAATCCAATATTCCATGCCAAAACCAAACACATTGAAATCAACTATCACTCTGTGAGGGAAAAGGTATCCAAACAAGAGATTAAAGTTTGTTTCCTATCATCTGAAAATCAGTTGGCAGATATATTGATAAAGGCGTTTTACTGGTTCAAGATATAATGCTCTAAGAAACAAACTCAATTTCATTGATGTAGGGATTGGCTTGAGGGAGCGTGACAAGATAACTGGGTCAAGTCTTCAAGGTCCGAAATCATAAGGTAATGAGGAGATCCATATCCACACTCTAGAAGACTCTAGCAGGTCCCAAGAAGATAAGAAGATTGCAAATGAAGGAAAGGTGAAAACAGATCTGCGTGAAGATCAGTTGTCTATCCTGGAAAATATGATACCTCTGTTAAATTATGTAATCCAATATATATTTTATATATATAAAGATAATACATATACATACATTTAATATATGTATATGTATCTATCTATTATATATATAAAATATATATTTTCAGCCGTACGGGTATTTTTGTCTTTTTACATGTATTCTTTTTTTTTTTTAAATATGTTTGTAATATTTATTTTTTGTTTTTATTTTTAATTTTTATTTATTTTTGTTTTTTGCTTTTTAGAACATGGAGGGGTCCACCCAACATGATCGTTGGACCCTCCAACGGTTATAATTATAACCGTTGGAGGGGTCCCAACGATCATATTGGGAGCCCCTCCAAGGCTCCTCATTGTATATAAAGGGGTGCTCCCCTTTGTATTTTACTCAAGGCTTTGGGATTTTAGCCCAAGCTTGTGATTAGTGGAACTTATGACTTTTGGGTTCCTATTTGTGCATTTGTGTTGTGCATTTTGTGCACAAGTGTTTCAAGTGTTCTTGTTGGGCATTTGTATACGCATTTATTTCCAAGAATATTGCAATATTGTTCGTAGTATCTTGTTGGAGATACTTTTATATGGTATCAGAGCCACGTTAGTGATAAAGGATCGCGGATTTATTTGGTTTTCGAGTACCTCGAAAAGCATGCCTTCGGATATTTGAAGATTGAAGTGGTGGAGTTTGCCTCTCAAATATTTTAGAAGAATCTTGTGCAAGTAAGAGCTTAAAATCTTGTGTTTGTGCGTATTTTTCCTCATTTCTTTACCCCTTAATGGGTGAAAAAGAGTCTCATTTTGCTCTCGGCTTTAAGCTAAATGGATCCAACTATCATATTTGGGCCGGGAACATGGAGGCTCACATAAAGGGGAAGGGTCTATAAGGTTATGTGTAAGGCACAATCCCGGAACCAGAACAAAAAATTATCATTGTTAATGGGGGTGAAATCAAAATTCTCGATGGAGAAGAAAGAACCAAAGCTCTTGAGGAGTATTCAAAAAAGCATGAGGAATGGGAAATGAGGAATTTTAAAATCCTCTCTTAGATTTTTTCCTCCGTAGAAACAAGAATCAATGCAAATATGATCAAGTTCAAGAAGGCTTCTCAAGCTTGAGAATATCTTGAGAAGATGTATACATCTAGGGATTTATCCCATAAATATTATCTTCAAAAGAGGGCGCTAACGCTTTAACAAGGGGAAATGTCTATAAGAGAGTACTTTGTTGAGCTCTTCTCGAATTGGGACGAGCTTGCTATGCTTGAACCAAAATGGAGTGGAGAAGCGATAGAGTTTCGCCACAAACAATTAGAAGAAGATAAGTTCTTCAATTTTTTGAATGGGCTTAAGCCCGAATTTGAACAAATACGGTTTTCCCTTTTATCCGCCTTTACTTCTCCCTCTCTTGAAGATGTAATTACTAAACTTAGTGGGGAAGAGACTCGCATGAGAATTAGCAAGAACCATCTAAGTGTTCTTGCTACTCCTCACATTGAAGAAAATGAAGGTGCTAATGTCGTATCAAGACCGGGGAGTAACTTAAAGACATACAAGCCTCCTCACTTCAAAAACCAAAACTCAAGTGGTCAAGAAGTGAAGAAGGATTATAGCAAACTTACTTCATATTTTTGTAAAGAACCGGGGCACATTAAACCTATATGCCCTAAATGGGAAAAAATTCTTGCTATAGCCATGACATCTCAACAGGAGGAACGACCATCAACATCAAATGGGTCTCTTTCTCTTCATCAAATTATAGAAGCTTTGCAACCTTTCCTCAAGGGAGGAACTTCCAAAGCCGCTATGTCTACCTCTTCTCCTTCCGGTAAGATATCTTGGCTTTTAGATTTCGGCGCATCTTTTCATATGACCCCAAGTGTTTGTTCCCTTTCCGAATTTTCTAAAAATTCTCTTCCATCTTTTGTCTCAACGGCGGATGGAACACCTCTTGAAATTAAAGGAATAGGAAATTTTGAAAAACAAGATTTTTTTATTCCCAAAATCTGTCTTATACCTAAACTAAATTTAAATTTACTTTCGGTCTCTCAACTCTCGGATCATAGTTGAGATGTAAAATTCACTTCTGATAAATGTTGGATTCAGGAT
Organism: Nuphar pumila; assembly: GCF_984573655.1. NCBI lineage: Eukaryota > Viridiplantae > Streptophyta > Magnoliopsida > Nymphaeales > Nymphaeaceae > Nuphar > Nuphar pumila. Next base: position 117,809,613 of record NC_143257.1, on the reverse strand, counting down.
CGCCAGTCCGGGAGATTGATTGGGGAAGGTTCTATTAGAAAGTATGCGGAAATGAATTACAAGAATACATAATGCATTCATAAGGTCCAACATTGGACAAACACAACCCCACAATGTGGAATAACAAAATGGTCCACTAAGGGACACCACAATAAGCCTACAAAGAGGCATAAGTTGCATATGATTTATTGAATGAGGGCCTAAAAGGCCATTTCTTACATGGGGGAATACCCCTCTAATTATACACAAAGGAGTGAGAGAGAGAGAGAACATTGGGAGGCCCAAAAGGGGACTCGTTGGGCCCCCAACGGTCACATTTGTGACCATTGGGGGTCCAACGACTCCTTTGGTTGGGACCCCAAATGCAATGCATTAAATGCATTTTACAATAAATGAAAAATAAATTATAAAATAAAATACATGTAAAAAGATGTAAAAAAGACTAAAATGCCCCTAATGGGCAGAATTACAAAAATACCCTTTATCGGGTATGATGAGATAAATACATATATATATATACATATATATGTATATATGATTATATATATTTTAACACCCCCCATCAAACTTTGCGTGGGGATAACGAGAAGTTTGAAGATACAAAAGGAGGGTTCCAGTCTTCAAAAAAATCTTCAATGAAAGTCACCAACATTATAGCACATGAAAGAACTTTGCATCTGTCATCCTTTAATTGTCTTTAATGATCATCCCCAAGCTCCTTTCACGATGTATCATAGATGTTTCATTCATCCCATTTTGAAGATCCTGTGGAACAAGCCAAAAGAACTCCAAGTAAAAAATACTTTTGTATCCTATGTCACATGGGTGCGGGTGCGGGCGCGGGCGCGGGTGCGGGTGCGGGTGCGGGGATTCGGCACTTCCAAAAAACCCGGGTGCGGGGGTGCGGCAGGGGCAAAAATGTAATAAGTAATATATATATATATATATATATATATATATATATATATATAAAGGGGGTTGGGGAATAGGCGGGGTTTTTTTTTAAAAAGGGGGTTGGGGAATAGGCGGGGTTTTTTTTTTTAAACTTTGCAGCTGTCAGGCAGCTGCTGTCAGCAGCTGCCTGCTGACAGCAGCTGACAGACAGCTGCTGACAGCAGCTGACAGACAGCTGCTGCAGCTGTGCTGACAGCACAGCTGACAGCAGCTGTGCGTGAAAACTGAAAAACTTACTTTATGCTAGGCAGCTGACAGACTAGCATAAAGTTTTTTAAAAAAAAATTCGAAGCCCATTTGGGCAATTTTTTTTTTTTTAAAATGGACATTAATGATCCTGGGTGCGGTCAACGCACCCAGGATCGAGTTGACCGCACCCGGTGCGGCACCCGCACCCGCACCCGCGTCGAGTCGCGTCGACGCGGGTGCGGTACCCTCCTAGCCGAATCCCTGTGACATAGTTTGTATCTTAATCAAATAAGAGATATCAAAAAATGGATAATAGACCATAACATTGATTAAGAAGGACAATGATTCAAAAGATAATTTATGCATTTTGATTGAGTATTTATGCAAAACACGAATTAACCTTAAACATTGATAAAACACACTAAGTTCTTGAAGAAAGATAAGTGCACAAAGGCCACAGTAAGAACATTTGACCAAAAATATCTCCAAGAACCATGTAAAAATGCCTTCAAAGATGTGCACTTCAAGCACCAACACCACAAAGGAATACGTGTGCAAAAACACACCAAGAACACTTGAAATAAAAGTACCCAAAGGTACAAAGGGGACACCCACAAATGCAAAAGATTGAATTTCTTAGAATAGGTGAGCACTAAGGCTCCCAGAATCATTCTTACAAAGGGTTTTATCAATATTTGGAAGTAAGGAGTGTGTGCACGGAGAACACTCACAAATGCACAAAGACACACAAAATATGAGATTTGTATTAAGATAAAGTAAAAAATTTCATGTACTAGAAATATATCTAAAAAGACAATGTTCACATAAGAACAAATTGCTCCCAAGGGAAGTGTACAAGAGCATACGAAAGAAAGCATGTTTAACACACATAGATCACTAATAAGGAGACATTTTATCAACAAAAGATGAGTTAATGATTTCTCTCACATCTTAGAGAGAAGAAATTTTATGCCAAACAAATGCCATATGTGAACTTGCAAGGACATGATCTAAAAAACATCCACCCAAGAGTCAAGATAATGAGTGTTATTTTAGTAGAGAACCTTACACATTTAGGAACATCTCACTCAAATGATTGCAATTACAAAAACTCATTTTGCATATCAAATACAAAGGTGGTCAAAACCATAAGCACTTAATATGTAGATTAAATGCCAAAAAATCAATTTGATTTTAAAATATGTATATGAATGATACGATTCACTTGTATCTTTAAAAGACAAAATATGAATAAAATTTCAACAATAGTTCATCCACTACAAGCAACTACCTCATTAGTCCTCCAAAACCCACAATTCAAGTGTATAAGCTACTAGAACAAGAACATAATCATAATACCATTAAAGGCCAAAAGACACACACAAAAGTGTATATAAACACCTCTTGTCTACATGTAATAATACTTGAAATGAGTGTATCAACGAATAAGAACAAGAGAATACACGCCAATATGGACCAAAAGCATATCTTGTCTTCGTAAAAAGACACTTAAAATCAAGTATGTTCAGTTACTAGAACAAGAGTATCAAGCCAACCATGGGCTAAAACAAATACATCTCTTATCTACATAAAATGACACTTGAAATGAGTGAAAGAAGCCAACCATGGGCATACATCTCAGCGACTAGAACAAGAACACAAATGCCAACATGGACTAAAATCACACACCATGGTGTGAATCAACGTGTATTGTCTACATATAATAACACTCAAGACAAGTGTGTTCAGCTACTAGACCAAGAGAACGAGGCCAACAAAGGGCTACCAACACACAAAGGTGTAATAAAAATCTTGTCTACATATGATGATACTTAGATAAGAGTTATAAAAGGAGAAGACTTTTGAGGCAATAAGACTTATAATGACAAACATTTAACAAATTATCAATTTCAATATATCTTAAAACACTTATGGTTTCAAACTTTAGACATCCATCACATGTATACATAATTAAGAGCATCCATAATAAAATCAATGGCCAAAATAAACGAGTGACACTCATAATTAGAGATCACATAACAAGTCATTTTAGAGTCAAACTACAAGTTGACAATCTAAAATGACATAACACGAGATGCACATAACTCACCTCAACAAACATCTCTAATATAACAATAATAAGGTCAAACAAATGATGCATTAAATAACAAGTGATGGACAAATATAAATGCCATAAAAAGGCAATAAACACTTAAGGGAATCATTTTCCAAATAGAAGTTTTTACAAAGAGGACCGATTAAAAATCGAATCAAAGGTCCAATATAATCAATCACAACAATATGCCTCATAACAACAATTTTGCATAAACACGAATTATGCTTAATCATGATCAATTCTTTAATTTATACCAAAAAAAACTTATCATGAAACATTAAGCAAATAATGCATATGAAATTTCTATATCATGTAAGAAGAGGAAGCTCACTCATAATACAACATGCTCAAAAAGGCATACATAAAATAGAGAAAATATCTCATTAAAGTGGGATAGAGCCCACACAAGAAGATGATTTTGAATGCAATAGGTTCAATAATGAACCAATAAACATGCACATAAAGTGCGAGTACACCCACCCACTAAGAGATGAAGCCAAAAGAAGGTTATGAAATCATTTATCATAATGCAATCATATTTTAGAAAACATTGAGTTATCATATAATGAAGCAAGGTGGTCTTCCACAAATGTTCTTCGAACACTCAAAAGAAGGTGTCTAAAAGACACTTTAAGCAAAACCCATAAAAAGGGCAAAAGAGGAACAACACACATGAATAAACAATTTTATTTATGTAAAAGAATGCTTAAAAAGCATTACAAAACAATTATCAAAATGTATTCACGACAATCTAGAGATGAAAAATGTAGAACCATTCTCAAACATTGAGAACATCATAATGCTATCAATTGTAATACAAAAATACATATTTTCAAAAGATGACACAGAGAGTTTTAACAAGGAACCAAGGCATATCCATAGATAAAAGAAACAATATGAGAGACTAAAGTGCATACATTCTCATAGAAAAAGCACTCATGCAATAATTAAAGCCATATGTCTCATAAAATAAACATGCTTTCAATCAAGTTTAAGCATATATGCAAATGATTATATAAAATTTTACATTTTTAAGCATGTAACGAATCGAGAATTTCAAACATGAATATGCATGTCTATCAAGGATGAAATACAAATTGTATTTTGACGATTATATATATATATATACACGTGAAAAACAAGTTTATATTTTATAAAATAAGACATTATTATCAAATCATTAAGATAAGAGAATGATTGACGAAACATCTAGAATAAATAATTTATGGTTATATATATATATATATATATACATATATATATATACATATATATATATATACATATATATATATATATATTAGAGTTATTTTCAAAAAAAGGATTTAAGATTCAAAACATACTACATATATCTAGTTTCCTTAAATAAGTTCAATGATGGTTAAAATACTATTTTAGAAAAAACCATACATTTCCTTTCAAAACATACTATATATAGATATATATGTATATATGTTTACATATATATCAATATATATATATATATTCAATGGTAGAAAAAAAAAACAAATGTTTTTCTCATGTGTAATGCATGAGCTACATACTTGAAAAGTGTAAAGTGTAAGAATACATGTCAAGTAATCCCAAGTAGAAGGAAGAGAGACAAGAGATAACAAACGCTTCATCAAAACGTAAAGAAAGAAAAGAGGTAACAAAAACTTCACCACTTTTTTGATTTTTTGAACATCACGCTTTCCGATGCACCGAAGGACTAGCTTGATTATAACCGTGCTCTGATACCATGTTAGAAAGTATGCGAAAATGAATTACAAGAATGCATAATGCATTCATAAGGTCCAACATTGGACAAACACAACCCCACAATGGGGAATAACAAAATGGTCCACTAAGGGACACCACAATAAGCCTACGAAGAGGCATAAGTTGCATATGCTTTATTGAATGAGGGCCTAAAAGGTCATTTCTTACATGGGGAAATACCCTTCTATTTATACACAAAGGAGTGAGAGAAAGAGTGAGAGAGAGAGAGAACATTGGGAGGCCCAAAAGGAGACTCGTTAGGCCCCCAACGGTCACATTTGTGACCGTTGGGGGTCCAACGACTCCTTTGGTTGGGACCCCAAATGCAATGCATTAAATGCATTTTACAATAAATGAAAAATAAATTATAAAATAAAATACATGTAAAAAGATGTAAAAAGACTAAAATGCCCCTAATGGGCAGAATTACAAAAATACCCTTTATCGGGTATGATGAGATAAATACATATATATGTATATATATACATATATATGTATATATATACATATATATGTATATATGATTACATATATTTTAACAGGTTCTAGGAGAGACGACCTCTACTACATTGACTTTCTTCAAGTTCCCAAGAATCAATTTTGTAATGTTGTTCAAAACAAAGATATTCATGTATGGCACAAGAGACTGGGACATCCCAACATTGTTAAAATCTCTTATTTACCTTTTGTTAAGCATCTTTGTAAAGGAAATTTTGTTTGCAATGATTGTATTCTTGGGAAAATGAAAAGTCTACCTTTTTCTCAAAGATCCTTGTTTTCAACAAAACCCTTTGAAATTGTTCATTCCGATGTACGGGGTCCTGCTCCTGTGATATCTAAAGGAGGATTCTCGTATTATGTCATTTTCGTGGATGATTACACAATGTTTTGTTGGATATACTTTCTTAAACATAAACATGAAGTTTTTTTAACATTTAAAACTTTTCATATGATGATTTTAAATCAATTTAATGAGAGTTTAAAAATTCTTAGGTCTGACTCCGGTGGTGAATAAATTTCAAATGAATTTAAGAGTTATCTTGAAAGTTATGGCATTCTCCATCAGAAATCTTGTCCAAAAACTCCACAACAAAATGAGTTAGCCGAACGGAAGCATAGGCATATTATAGAAACAACTAGAACCTTGCTTATTTCGCAAAACATTCCAAAAAAACTCTGGGCGGAGGCCGCCCTTACTTCGGTATATCTCATAAATAGACTTCCATAAAAAAAATTGAGTAAAAATTCTCCTTTTAAAAAATTATATGAAAAAGAACCTGATTATAGCAGGTTAAGGGTGTTTGGATGTAAGTGCTTTGTCCTTACAGATAGAAATGATAAGCTTTCCCCAAAGGCCATTCCTTGTGCCTTTCTTGGGTATTCTGAAACCCATAAGGGTTTTCGGTGTTATGACATTAAAAATGACAAACTATATGTTTCCAGAAATGTGAGTTTTTTGGAAAATCTTAGTGGTTTTGAAAGTTCAGAATCACATAATGAAAATGTTGACTATTCTTTTTTATTTGAACTGTTATCCAAAGATGATGATTCTAGTGATGATGAGTCAAATCATAATGACTCAAGTGATATTGAGAAAATCATTCATCCACTTTCCTCCTCACACCAACCTATCAATGAAGGACCATCTAGCGATCCCATCAGCTATATTCATAGAGATAGAAGCACCTTTAGAAGTGCTCTTGAAATATATGATGATAGTCGGACTATTCCTCAAGGTGAGGAAAACCTTCGTAGAACCGAAAGACACAGAAAAGCTCCCTCTAGGTTCATATCGTATGACTCTTTTTCACCCAGATATAGAGCCTGTCTTAGTATCATCCATTCTTATGTAGAACCTAGAAACTTTGTGGAAGCTAGTAAAAGTCCTGAATGGATAGTTGCGACGGAAAATGATCTCGGAGCTCTGAAAAGAGCTAAGACATGTGAATTTCAAGATCTTCCTAAGGGTAAGAAAACAATAGGGTGTAGATGGGTTTTTAAGGTTAAAACTAAGAGCGATGGATCTCTTGAGAGATATAAGGCTCGATTAGTTGCCAAGGGTTATAGTCAAGAGTATGGGATTGACTATGAAGAAACTTTTGCGCCTGTGGCCCGAATGGTCACTGTTCGATGTCTCATCACTGTTGCATCCATTAACAATTGAAACATCTATCAAATGGATGTTAAGAATGCCTTCCTCAATGGTGATTTGAATGAGGAAGTTTATATGGATGTTCCACCTAGAATGGAGACTCCCAAAGAGAAAGTGCTTCGTCTTAGAAAAACACTTTATGGCCTAAAGCAAGCCCCTAAGGCTTGGTATGACAGGTTTAACTCTGTGATGTTGGAAAATGGGTTTTCTTCTTGCTTTACTGACACTGCTTTGTTTATTAGAAAATCCAATGCAGGGATTGTGATATTGTTGTTGTATGTGGATGATATGCTCATTACCGAAAGTGATTCTAATGGGGTTAAGAGTATAAACTATAAAATCAATTTTAAAAGCTAAATTTGAAATGTCTGATTTGGGTTTTCTAACTTATTTTTTGGGCATTGAAGTAGTATACTCTCATAGAGGGTATTTTTTATCTCAAACTAAGCTTGCTTCTAAGATCATTGACAGGTCAGGCATTATAGATGAAAAGGTTTGTGAAACTCCTGCTATAGTAGGGGCTAAAATGAAAATTGATGATGGTGTTCCTCTTTCTGATCCTACCCCCTACAGACAGCTTGTAGGATCTTTGATATATCTGAGTATTACCAGACCAGATATCTCTCATGCAGTGCATACTGCAAGCTAGTTTCAGCATGCACCAACATCAATCCACATGAGTGCTATCTTGCGAGTCGTAAGATATATTAAGGGTACTCTAAATAAGGGAGTTTTTCTGTCCTCCTCTTTTGATTTAAAATTAATTGCTTATACTGACTCTGATTGGGGAGGTGACCCAAATAACCGTCACTCCACCACTGGTTTTTGTGTGTTTTTAGGAGACTCACTAATTTCATGGAGATGTAAGAAGCAGCAAAAGGTGTCTCTATAATCAACTGAAGCCGAATATCGTGCCATGGTAACTACTACTATGGAAATTGTATGAATTCATCAGTTGCTGGAAGATATGGGGATCACAATCAAAGGGCCTACAAAGCTATGCTGTGACAACAAAAGTGCAATTTACATTGCTAAGAATCACACTTTTCATGAGCGGACCAAACACATAGAGATGGATTGTCATTATGTTCATGAGGCTTATCTCAAAGGAGTCATTGACCTTCCATATGTCACGTCAGAATATCAGTTGACAGATTTCTTCACCAAAGCTTTGTGTGCTTCACGCTTCAACTTCCTTCTTAGCAAACTCTCGGTCATCCTGCCCTAAGTTTGAGGGGGGTGTTAAATTATGTAATCCAATATATATTATATATATAAAGATAATACATATACATACATTTAATATATGTATATGTATCTATCTATTATATATATAATATATATTTTCAGTCATAAGGGTATTTTTATCTTTTTACACATATTCTTTTTTTAATATGTTTGTAATATTTATTTTTTGTTTTTATTTTTTTTTTTTTTATTTGTTTTTGTTTTTGTTTTTTGCTTTTTAGAACATGGAGGGGTCCACCCAACATGATCGTTGGACCCTCCAACGGTTATAATTATAACCATTGGAGGGGTCCCAACGATCATATTGGGAGCCCCTCCAAGGCTCCTCATTGTGTATAAAGGGGTGCTCCCCCTTGTATTTTACTCAAGGCTTTGGGATTTTAGCCCAAGCTTGTGATTAGTGGAACTTATGACTTTTGGGTTCGTATTTGTGCATTTGTGTTGTGCATTGTGTGCACAAGTGTTTCAAGTGTTCTTGTTGGGCGTTTGTATACGCATTTATTTCCAAGAATATTGCAATATTGTTCGTAGTATCTTGTTGGAGATACTTTTACAACCTCTTCCATCCCTTAAATGTAGCAATCAAAATAGAAAGGGACCCTTGAATCTAGCAACTTGTAAATATGGAAACCATAACATTATAAATAATATACAGACACCCCTATCATCAATATAGAAAGATAGAGAGAGTGATCTGTTTATCATGGACATAGGTAAGGAGCATCTGAACCACGTAAAATTGTTTACTGTTCTTGTTTGTGTGTGTTCTCATCGGTTCTATACCACTGTGGTTTATATTATGGCCTTTGGCGGACTTTAATAAGCTTACCAAATATTCTTCCCCTAACAGTTCTGAAACCCAATCTATTTTCACCAATAGGCACCATCTGGTTGAGTCTAGCAAACTTAAATAACAGGCATCCCAACCATCTCAAATTCCGCTTTGAGAAATCTTAAATGCTACAAACCAAGGTGGGACTAAAAATAGAGCAAGATTGATTGTTTCAAACACCTTGCTTATCAAGTATGAGACCATATTCACATCTATACATGCCTATTCCCAAAATATATAAAAAATGGCTTTGTTATTTCAGCACATTTTTGCTACAAATCAAGCAAAGGAAAGACATAGTAACAATAGGTTGAGGCAACCTGAGTCCTTGCAAAGACAGACAAATATTTCCATTTATGAAATAAAACCATGAAAAAAGAGAAAGAAGGGCATAAGAACGTGATATGTATAAATGTATCCTCAGAGGAAAAAGCCCAAAAAAAATCAAGAACAATGCAGTGAGAAAGAGAGTGTCAACCATTCATTAGGCAAGACTGTACTATCAAAATGATTATCTAGCCTCCTCCACTTTAGACATTTGTTGCATTGGACCCACTCGTAATCAGGCTTTAATTTGGCATTGTTTTTCACCTAGAATAACAAAAAATGATCCATTACATTAGCAGAAATAGCACGCAAGAATGAATGTGCATCCATGCATGCATATGAGAGAGATGAAAAAGGAGCAGAAATACAGATTTATCCTTTATCATTAAAATGACACTAAAATATTGCATAAATAAAATACTTGATGCAGGTATAAAAACATAAGCCACAGATTGTAGTTGAAATGTAAGCTAATTGATACATTTCTTGATCAAACTTTACAAAAATCAAGTGAAAAGAAAACTGTCATTCTTCAGAAGTATCATATTCTTGGACCTTATCAGCTTACTCCTAATGGAAGAGGATAAAATGCAATTCGACAGGCTTCAATATCAATTATGAAATTAAAAGGCCTTAGTGCAAAAGTTCATCGAAGTCCATGCTTGAAAGAGCTAGGAAGCAAAGGAGCCACAACACCTGAGAAGAGGTGGATGTATGATGCTGGGGATAAGCATAACATTATGGAAGATTTTTTATGTTAACTACATCGAACAGTTTCTAAAATTTCAAATGTAGAGATGCACCTAAAATTGGAGAATTTGTAGATGTGGAAGAACTCTATGTTTGTTATGCCTCAACATTATTATCATACTTTTTATGTTTGATTATGAAATGTTAGAAAAGTACGTGTCAATATGTAGTCCTTCACGCATGAGGGTGTCCCCTTTTCTTATTTCTTTGACTCATGATTATAATTTTTTTTTTCTGATAGAATTAGATTGCTTTGGTCATTTCTATTATATTATAGCATGCATCATTTGTATATATGACTAGTGAATGTATCATATCTCGCCTTTTGCATTTCCAAAGGAACAAAAATATGCTCAACCTTCTTTGCTCATACTTCATATGGTACCAAACATTGGGAGAGAGAAAGACAGGAAAATACAATATCTTCCACGTGTATCAGTATTACAATTAGGGAGCCATTGGAATCCACGAGAGTTCTAGTAATTGCAGTTTGTATCAAATTAAGTGCACCATGAAAGGCCTTGTATAGGTTTTTGGTCTTTCATTTCAAATATATATATATATATATGGGTATAAGGGGAGAATAAGCTGCCAATTTCAAACTTTTTGTAAAATAAGGAACCCCCATCAAGAGTCTCCTTCCTACATTACACGGATGGAAAAAAGGAATAGACAGATTCTTAAAAGTTAAAACATTCTGTGCTTCTGACATTCTTATGGTGGAACTTGCATGTATGTCAACATTCCGATCAATTATATTCACTCTAATATTATTGCAGGAATTTCTCCTGTTAAGAAACACTTCGGAAAGGTTTCTAATTATTCTAACATGCAAGTTTTTTTGTTCTGTCTAATATGCTTTGTTAGTCCAGCATGAAGCTAGCCTTGTTAATTACTTTGAAAGCCTAAGAAAATACCACTATTATGACAATTTTTCCTAGCAGGTTATCATCTCCAGAGGTATGCTTTTTCAGGAAGCACCTCCCCGCTCCAAAAAGAGGACATGGAACAGATTTTTCTGTCTTATTTCTCCACGTGGTGCAACTGATCAACAACAATCAAACATGCACAATTGGAGGCTTGACACTAACTGTCTCAGTTGATAACAGGTAATGCAGCAAATGGATGATCTCAACACTATTGATTTGTCTGCAGATGTACAAGCATCTTGAGTATGATGAAGCCCACCCCTCTAATTAATCCTAGCCGCCTTGTTTTCTTCTGATGTCTCACAAACTAAAATCAAGTTGCCTTAGTTCATATCCATGTTGAATCTCTATCAAGAAGCAGCATCAAAGAAGAATTAAAATGCCCTTGACAGAACATATGCAAAGGTTCGCTTCATGTCTGGAAAACGAACCACTGTGCGCAAATGACTGTATAAAATCATAACAGAAGACAGTGCAATAACAGAATAATTGGAAAACAGAACTGTCTAAAGGGATTCACAGTTACCATCTACAGGGAATTGTGCATGTATCCCGTAGCTTCCTATTTCAAGGAAACGTTTTGCTGTTGTCAGCAAGAATTTCAATCTGAATTAAAGGTTTTGGTAACTATGCACATTACTTGAGTCCGAATCTAGATAAGATTCCATGCTCTTATCTTATTAGGTAGTTTGTTTGGCTCTATCAATATCTGAACCAAATCAAGCATGAATAGACTAGGGCATAAAAAAATAGAACACCAAAGGCAACAAACATATTCACATCAGGTTAATAGAACTTACCAACTTAAGATCATCATAATGCCTATCCCAATATTCGTCAGATTTGTAACCTAACCACTCCTCTAGCTTGGCATAAGCTTCACAGTCTTCAAAACCTTGTTTATTGCAGTGAACATGAGTATGGCCATCTCCATCACTCTACAACAAAATCCAAGAAAACAAAGCAATTTGTAAGAAATAAAAAAGAAAATTAAAAAGATAGATACCAAGAATAACCCCACCAAAAAGTAATCTTTGGAACGAGAAAGAAGAAATATTTTATTCAACAAAAAAGTCAACACAAAACAAAGGAAAATATAAAAATAGTGCTCATGGAAATGGCAAGAGAAAATACCATGACATCTGTAACATCTATGACTCCAAGAACACCTCTTCCCAGATCCGCGCTGTGAATCATTACCCCAACCCTCTTATATGCCTTAAGCAACAAAGATAAGAAATAAGGAAACAAAAGTAGAATTGCTCAAAGAGATAATAATAAGAGACAGCTCATGAGCTCTACAGAAATTACAGCAAATATATGTAGAAGTCAATTAACAAAATTTGTTTTCAAAAATAATATTTCAATAAATTAAGGTGAATATTGAGCCCATTATTTTGCAAATGGATTGAAGAGATATTGGTATATTATATCACAGTACTGGTTTTTGCTTTTTAAATTTACTTTCATATAGGCTACCAAACAAAGAAACATATCCGGTTTAGTATAGATGCTAGTACATATGTTCAAGAGAAGATAAGTAAATTGAACCTAGAACCAACTTGAACAAAATTATCTCATGAATTGTCAGATACACTAGTGGCGAGTTATCTTTGCAGTTTGACATATCATGAGATGTCTGTCTTGATCCTTGACTTTTTTTCGAGATTCTTTTCAACAATGGCTCCAAAATTTGTTTCAATTTGTAAGCAGATAATCAGGCAAAACAGAATGGTACAATAATATTCCTTCAAGTCAGGGGAAAGGTGAATTGCTGAAACAACTGAAGCTTACCTGTATGCCACCTTAACTGCTGCTGCCTTACCCTTCAGGGTCAAGGCATTTAGACAAACCCATAATTGACAATTCCCATCCTTTGGGAAGGAAACCATCTATTGCAGTTGACATTGAAGATGAAATTTAGGTTAAAAAAAGTCTTAAATGATGTAAAGATTATTTTGTTGCCGAGAGGAACTAACACAATTTTCTACACTTGCTACTTTTACTGATGCTCAAGTCAACCTGGACAAAGTTTTCCATCTCAGAACCCATGCAGTTTACTGCACTCAGTTTAACATAAACAAGATACAAGTGTTAAATTGCATATATCAGTACATATATTGTAGATATATATAATATATATGTGTGTATTTATATGTATACATACCAATGTATGTATATGTATTATGTGCATATATACATTATGTACATATATGTGTGTACTATATATATATATATAATTGTAACCATCTTCTTTTTCTTTTTCCTTTGTTTGGTTTTATTTGAACTAGTCAACATAAAGTTGACTAGTAAATAGAGCTGTTGGAACTGGTAAATAGAGCCGTTGAACTAGCTATAACGTCTTTATTGAGTTTTCATATTGTATATAAATAGGGGTGAACCCCCTCTCTCGAGGTAATGCTTCTTGCATATTTTGAACATCAATAAAATATTATTTTTATATTTTGTGTGCCCTTTTGTGGGTTTTGTGAGTGAGCCATTTTGTGGCTCTTTTATGTGTCCACTTTGGTGGACTTTGTTGGAGGCCCTCATTTCCTTTCATGGTATCAGAGTTTGGTGGTACTAAGCCCTTTGTTGATGTTCGTATGATCGTGGTTGCACATTTGAAGATTCAAATCCAAGTGTTCGTGTGATCTATTGGTGGTGCTCAGTGTTGTGAAAAGCGTTGAGGCGAGGCGAGGCGAGGCGCTCCACCAAAATCTGAGGCAAGGCGTAAGCCTCGAGGCGCAAAGCGTAAGCCTAAAAAAAAATTTAACTTAAAAAAACTATAAAAATTATCTAAAATTATAAATAAATAAGAAATGTTTTATTGATGAAGCACCAACCAACACGAAATAAAAAATCTCAAATAAATACGGGAAAAAATATGAGATTAACATGTAAAAGTAACATTAATGCAACAACTTGATCTATGTAAGTATCTAAGAAATAAAATATGAGCATTCATTCAATAAAAAACTAACATTAACAACAAAATGCATATTAACACTAACAACATCAAGTCATAATTAGAAAATGCATGTTAACATTAACAACCAAATGTTAATGTATTTGTCCAAAACTCTTCAAAATAAGAGTGTTAACATTCACAATTACAACTGAAAGACCCAAAAAACATATAAATGACCAATAGCTCTATGATATGAATTAGAGCCTAGGCTCTTGTTGTGTCTCATCATCATCAATATCTAAGTCTTCAATATCATCATCTGAAGAATCCATATAAATAGGTTCTCCTTCAGCTTTATTCTCTGACTCTTCATCATCTACGTCCTCAGTTACTTCTTTTGCTTTTCTTTTTCCTTCAATAAAAAATCATGTATTAAATATTTATGTTATGTAATTAAAAAAATACATTTATATTCATAGCTAGGTAAAAGGAATATAACTTTACCTCGATCTCTTGAAGACATGTCTTGACTAGAACCACTTTGTGAAACATGAGGTGAAGTGACTTTTTCAATAGGCACATGCTCAATGGCATTTATGTCAAAGTTTAGATCCAACCATGAATCCTCCAACCAATTGGGATCACTTGGCAACACTGGATCTTCCTTCTCCACAATCCACTTATCGTCTGAGTCTATATGATCTAGACATATAGGGTTTTTGGTAGCCCTCCTCTTCATATTTCTCTCTCTTAATTTTATATTGTACATTACAAAAACCAATGCATTCATCTTCTCTTGTTCAAGTCTATTCCTTCGTTTTATATGCACTTATAATTTCAAATCATTGATAATCAAATATAAGATACTTAAACTTATAAAAATATATTTCAAAAATAAAACACAAAGTCACAAACCAATGAGAAAGTACTCCAATTCCTCTCACAGCCCGATGCACTGCATGTCAAACTTAGAATTCGAATTGCGAAATTCATCAACTCAGGATTTTCGTGCTCAAATAAACTCCACCAATCAAATGCATTCAAGTAAAATAATAAAAAAATGATAAAAACATTAAGAATGTCATAATTAACAAAAACATAAAAAAATATTGACAAATAACAACATAATTACAAACTTACCAGGACTTTTTAATTTTCTTGTTGTAACAGCTGCCTCTCTGTCAAACAACCCATTTGCCTTTTTAAATGCATCGATTTGTGTTGTAATTTTCAATCGAATATTTGCATCAGAAACTAATTTTTCAACACAATCATAAAAGTCACTCATAACTTCTCCATCAGGGTTGAAGTTGTCAGCATAATGAAAATATGGATTTAAATAATAGGCAGTTGCATGCAAAGGCTTATGAAGTTGTAAGTCCCATCGTCTATCAATGATATCCCAAATAGGTTTATATTTTCTTTCGACATTGTCACGGTTTGAAGCAATTTCTTCCTTTGCTCTATCCATTGCCTCATACAAAAATCTCATAGCAAGTTCGTCTGCATCGACGAGTCGAGAGGTAGTGTAGCTTTAATTGCATATGATATGGCAACCCAAAACTTATGATCATTAAGAACAATATATGAAATGTTCTTAGCATCAGATTTCTTATAATAATTAGATTATCTAAACTTTGAAGATAAGAACATCGACTTTAACTCTTTCTTATAACATCCAATACTATGAAGTGTAAGAAATGTTGTGGCAAAACGAGTGACGGCTGGACGCAGAAGTTCTTTCTTCTTTGTAAATTTTCTTATTAAATTTAATACTCATGCATGACTATAAATGTATCTTGTAATTTTTTTTTTGCCTTTTCCACTGTATCTTTAAAAATTGATATCTTTCCAATGTCTTCTAACATAAGATCCAAGCAGTGCGCTGCACATGGTGTCCAAAAACATGTTTTTCCTGCTGTTAACATATTCTCAGATGCCACATAATTTGGTGCATTATCTGTAATGAATTGCACCACATTACTTTCACCAACTTCTTTAACAACTTCTTCAAACAACTTACACAAATTTGCACCAGTTTTTTTCATGTCGTTGATGTCAACGAACTTAAAAAATATTGTCCCAGATGAGTTGTTCACAAGAAAATTAATTAAGTTTCTTCCTTTTCCATCTGTCCAACCATCTGCCATAATGCTGCAACCAACCTTTAGCTATTCTTTTTTGAACTCCTTTAAAATTTCATGAGTATAATCTACCTCGTCCTTAAAAATCCACGTTCTGATCTCGTGATAAGAAGGTGATTTGAACCCTCGCCCATAATTTGCAATAGCTTCTACCATTGCACCAAAATATGGAATGTTACAAAGATTAAATGATAAGGCATTTGCATAAAAAAATCTACCAATGGCACGACAAACATTTTTTCTTTCATTCCTTTTGAAAGCAATGTTTATTGTGGTTTGTCGTGCTTCTTTGTTTACAAAAAGGTTCATAGGACCACCTGTACTTGTTTTTGCATCACTACATGATCCACTAGTTTCTTTATTCACATTATCGCCTGTTGATGATCCAAAATAAACACTTCTCCCGATATCCAACTTGTTTTGTTCTAACTCTTATTTCTTTTGCTTCTGATCCTTTAGATGATTCTGAAAAAAATCTTTTCACATCAGGTGGAACCGCTTCGCACATGCTTACACCATGATTTGTGTCGGTTAAGTGATGTTTTAGCCTATAGATGCCTCCTGTAGTCTCTTTATGAGAGTAATTGCAAATTACATGTCCTACGAGTTTGGGATCTTTAGTAGGATTTGGAACTTTAACTCCATGATCCCATCCTACATCTTTTGTTATTGTTCAACTGCAAAAATACATATAACAAAATATATATTAACATCATGCATTCTGCTGACCACGTTACATGAAAACAAATGCAAAATAGACAAAGGGAACCACAACCAAAAAGACCAAATAAGCCTGTCCATGATTTGGCACAATCATTTTATTTAATTATGGTTGCTCCATTACAATACTGGTGTATAAGCTATATAGAAATCCTAGAAAAAAACATAATTGAGCAACAGGAGCTACGTTGCTCATGTGTGCCGAAGTAATAGAAACAAAACAATGACGACATACATAACTCTTCTGTAATGTAACAGACTAATATACAAGATTGTGATCTCTTTAGTTCTTTTAGTTGAAAACACATACCACATTCAAAACTTGTCATGTTTAGTCAGATTTTTAAAGAAATCTAAAAATTAGCATACTGTATTACACTAAAACTTCAACATAAGTATTAATGTACTGCAGTTTTTTTTAACTAGTCTCACTAGTATTAATGTATCTAAAAACGATAATTAATAAATTAACAACTAAATTCTAATCTAAATACAAGAAATAAAATTTCTAAGATTGAAAATAAACTTAACAAGAAAATGATGGCAAATGCAAGCAAAACAAAAAGACAACTAATGCAGAGAACTATTAGTAGCGATGCAAACACAGATTAGCAACTAAAAGTAAAGATACAAATTCAGCAATCCACAGGAATGTATTACAATCCTAATCGATTCAAACATTTGCATGAATTTTTTTCACAGAACAAAGCAACGTAAAGTGGAGAAAGATATTACATACGAAAAGGATAAAAGGGAGAAACAGGACAGAACTGTTAATGAACCAACACCATAATCAAGTAAACTACAAAAACCGTCAATGCACAAAGCACAATCAACAGAACTAAAGCAGAACCAGCTCCAACCCCCTGTCGACAAGGCAAATGGTAGGGGGGTTGGAGCCCCCTGCCGGCAAAGCAAGAAGGGCAGGGGGTGCAGAGCCCCCTGCCTGACGACAAGGTGAGCGACAAGGGGCAGAGCCCTCTACCGAAAAAGAAAGAGACAGGGGTTCCGCCCCCTGTCGGTCGACCAAGAGAGAAAAGCAGAGGGGGGGGGGGGGGGTAACCCCATGCCGACGAGAGGCGACGACAAGGGGCTCTGCCCCCCTATCGGTCGACCCCTCAAAAGAAAGGCAGGGGAATCCCCTGCCTGACGACAAGGTGAGCGACATGGGGCGGAGCCCCCTACCGAAAAAGAAACCCCAAAAGAAAGGCAGGGGGTAACCCCCTGCCGACGAGAGGCGACGACAGGGGGCTCAGCCCCCCCCCCCCCCCCTGTCGGTCGACCTCTCAAAAGAAAGGCAAGGGGTAACCCCCTGCCTGACGACAAGGTGAGCGACAGGGGGCGGAGCCCCCAACCAAAAAAGAAAGAGACAGGGGGCTTTGCCCCCCTGTCGGTCGACCAAGAGAGAAAAGCAGAGGGGGTGAGGGAACCCCCTGCCGACGAGAGGCGACGACAGGGGGCTCTGCTCCCCTGTCGGTCGACCCCTCACGGAGAAGAAGAAGCAAAGAAGAGGGTTTACCTGTCACCAAAAAACGCAGAGGAAAGGTGGCGGCAGGGATGTCGGTCGAGGTCGCCGGAACGGACGGCGGTGGCGGTGAGTCGATGACGCCCTCGCAACAAAGAAAAGAAGACGGTGGTGGCCGGTGGGTCGTCGATGCCTTCTCAGCAGAGAAAAGAAGAAGGTGGAAGAGGCGATGGCCGACGGCGGGTGGTGGTCGGCGACAGCGGTCACAGGGGATGAGAGGGGACGAAGTGGAGAGAGAAGGGGCGAGGGCTTTTGCCCCTCGCCCGAGGCGCCTGTCTTTTTTAAATACACAGGTTCTCGATCCTTCGAGAATACGGGCCCGGTTCTGGGTCGGACTCGGGTCCAGGCCATCATATTTTTTAATGTGTGCCTCACGTTGAGGCGCGCCTCGCCTCAAGGCGTATGCCTCAAGGCGCATGAGGCGTACGCTTTTATGGTTTTGCGCTTTTTGAGTGCGCCTCAAGGCAAAAAGGCCCTTGCCTCGAGGCGAGGCACGCTTTTTGCGCCTTGAGGCGCGTTTTTAACAACACTGGTGGTGCTAGATCGATGTTGCCTTTACTTCAAATATTTTTGGAGTGACTGTGCTTGTTTCTTTTTATCTTCCTCTATATCTTTTCTCACTCAATCTCTTTATCTCTTTCTCTCACCCTTGTAAAATGGATGACAAAGAAAGTGTTACTATTATACTCGTGAAACTTAATGATTCTAGCTATGTAACATGGTCTTCAATTATGAAGCACCATATTTGGGGGAAAGGATTGTGGGGACTAGAGGATGGATCTAATTCGGATCCTAAATTAGTTCTCACTAAAGAAGAGAATGAGAAGGGAATTTCAGTGTTGTAAGTATCGCATCATATCGTACGATACAGTATGATATATATCGTTACTTTGGGCCTAATCGATAGGAGTGTGTATCATAATCGTATGATACACCCCTTATATCGTACTATACACCCTGATACAGGGTGTATCTTATGATACACAATTACTGGATTTTATGTTGCACTCAATTCATTTTTCTTTTTGAAATATATAAGAAGACTCCTTAAGGTGAGTTTGTGTTCACTCTTAAAGAACTTGAGAGTGATTTAGGGCTTGATTTCTTGCAAGAAAAAGAAGTCTTTATTTTGTTTTTGAACTTAAAAAGATTCGGTTATGTAAAATTTTTAAGTATTGAGAAACACTTGGTGATTTTGTTTTCATTTATGTAAACATGCACTGTTGTGGATCTTATGACTTGTTAGCTTAGTGTTTATTTTTACATTTTTCTTATGATATATGCATGCCATTCAATTCAGCTAATGGAGACATAAATGCTTAATATGTAATTTTATGGTTGTATTTTGTGTAATTTATCATTGTTTCATGTGATATGATTTTTTTAGAATTTTTTCTAATTTTTCTAATTTTTCTTGATTTTTTAAAAAAAAATTATTAAAAATTTATGATACATTTATGATACAATATGACATGGTATTACCTTGGACCCGACCGATACAGGTAACAATATGATACTACAACCTTGAAAATTTCCTCTTACGGAAGGTGAGAAAACTAAAGCCCTTGCTACTTATGAGAAAAAATGGAAAGAATGAAGGATGAGACATACCAATATCATGTCTCGGCTCATTAATAGTGTTAATATCAAGAAATGCTCAGGTCTTGCAAAATTTGAGCATGCAAATAAAGCTTGAAAATATCTCAAGAAAATGTATTCTCTTATGGATGTTGCATATGTGTGCAACTTACAAGATAAAATTCGGACTATGACTCAAGGGGATAGAAGCACTAGAGAATTCTATAGTGAATTATCCGAACTTTAGAAAGAGTTGGCTCTTCTTGAGTCAAGATGGCATTGCCAAAAGCAAATGGATGAAAAACATTTCTATTAATTTGTGAATGGTTTAAAACCGTAATTTTAGTCCACAAAATCGGCCCTTCTTCATAGAGAAAAAGTTTCTTCTATTGAGGACACAATTAAGAAATTAAGCATAGAAGAAAATAGGCTTAAAAGGCAGCCTACAAAGAGTGAAGATGACTTAGTACTAGCCGTATCTAGGCCGAGAAACTATGTTCATACCTACAAAACCACCTCATTATGGAAAGCAAAGCAATGAGTATTATGGAAGACAAGACAATGAGTATAAGAAAAAAAATTTATTTGTCATTATTGCCATGAACCGGGTCACAACAAAACATATTGTCCTAAGTTAAAAAGGACACGAGAAGAAGGTTGCCTCGGTTGGCCCTTCATAAGAGTCAAATGATGTTAGAACCACACAAGATTCATCTATTGGGAACATGTCCTTGACTCAATTAGTGGAGGTTCTTCAACCGCTCCTCAAAGAAGTGTCTTCATCAACTGGAGTTGTTGTTTCATCCTTCTTTGATCTCAGTAAATCTCTTTGGCTTCTTCACTCAGATGCCTCATTTCATACGACACCAAATAATGATATTTTATATGAATGTCATAACTCAAGTGAGTCAAATGTCTTAAATGCCGATGGAACATCTCTTGAGATAAAAGGAATAAAAAATTTCAAAAATATTTTTCAAAATTCAAAAAAGTTTTTTTATTCTAAAAATTAGATATATTTCTAAATTAAATCTAAATCTTTTGTCTGTTTCTCAAATATTTGACCATGGATGTAATGTTTTTGTCTCCTCTAATTGTTGTTGGGTGCAACATCGTCACTCAGGGAAGCTAATTGGGGAAGGCCATAGAGGAGGCCGGTAGTATATGATTTTTTTTGGAAATACCCAAGAATAATTTTTGTTGTAATGTTTAGAAATTAGATTTGGTGTAGCATAAAAGACTTGGTCAATATAATCTATCCAAAATTCAGTATTTTTCAAGTTTGAAAAAATTTTGAAATTATGAAAAGTGTACTTGTGAAGATTGTATTCTTGAAAAAAAAGAAGAGATTATCATTTCAAGAAATAACTTTTGTTTCTTCTAGACCGCTTGAGTTAATATATTCGGATGTTTGGGGCCAATATCTAAAGGTGGATTTGCTTACTATGTAATTTTTTTTTATTTTTCTAGGCATACTTGGATCTATTTCCTTAAATATAAATATTAAATATTTCATAATTTGGTTAAAAATAAATTTAAAAATAATATTTCTATCTTTCGCACCAATTCAGGGGAAGAATTTTCATAAAGAGAATTTAAAGATTACTTAACTTGAAGGGCATCACTCACCCAAAATTTTGTCCTTACACTTGAGAGCAAAATGATTTGGCCAAAAGGAAGCATAGGCATATTATAGAAACAACAAGAATCTTGCTTATAACAAACTAAGTACCAAAAGATTTTTAGGTTGAAGTTACGTTGACTGTTGTTTATCTCATCAATAGAATGCCATCCTCTGCTTTACAAAATGTGTCACCAATTGAAAAACTTTTTAAATTAATCCATGATTATTCTAGATTGAGAGTTTTTTAGTGCAAATGTTTTGTCTTTACTAACAAAAATGCTAATTTTTTTTTGTGCTATCCTTTGTGTGTTTTGGGGTTATGCAAATAACCAAAAAGGCTATAGATGTTTTGATTTTAGAAATAGAAAACTATATGTTTTAAGAAATGTATCTTTCTTAGAAAGTGAAAGACTATTTGACTTTGAAAAATCTAAGGAAATAACTTAGTATTCTTTTTTGTTGGATTTAATTCCAAAATCTGATGATTCTAATTTTGATCTTGATAAAGGTCATGAACTTAGAAATGATGTGGTTAGTGAAGAACAATCTCATGATGATGAGATTAGAGAAGAGCAATCCTACAAGGACCAAAACTATATATAATACTCTAGGCATAGTGATTCTAAACATCCATGTGCACTTAAAAGATATTCTGATATTGAAAACGAGCCAAAATGGAAACTAGGTCATCTAGAATCTCAAAACTTCCTATGAAATTTGTGTCTTATGACTCTTTTTCACCCAAGTACCAAGCCTACATTGCATTAATGCCTCTCTATATAGAACCTGTTAAAATATATGGATGTTATATATATATATATATAATCTTCTGTAATGCCCACTAGGGGCAAATTAGTCTTTTCACTTGTAAAATTGCATGTCCATTAGGGTCCTTTTTTTGTTTTTTTTTTATTTTTGTTTTTTTTTATTAAGCTTTTGAAATGGGCCCTCATAAGAGACGTTGGGATACTCTCCAACGATCACAAATGTGATTGTTGGAGGGGTTCCCAACGACTCTATGGGATCCCCTTTGCTTCCATTAGTTGTATAAACAAGAGGTCTTGCCCCACTATTTAGTAATGCTTGTTAAAACATTTTTAATAAGAGATTCTTTATATTTTTAAACTCTCTTTTATATTGTGTGTGTGTGTGTGTGTCACTTGCCCCTTTGTAGCTTATTGTATTTTGCCAATTAGTAGCTTCTTGTTTGTATACTTGTGCATCTCTTGTAGTCACTTTGTGACATTGTTCTTTGCACTAGTGTTTCATTACATGGTATTAGAGCTATTAGGTATTGGAAGCACTCTTGGGACTACTCTCTTATGTTTGAGTGGTATTGAGATTCATACCCTTGTTCTTCTTCAACTCCTTCCATAATGGCCAACAAAGATGCAAAGATCGACCTTTCATTCAAATTAAATGGGAGCAACTATAGAATATGGGCGGCCACTATGGAAAACAACCACAAAAGCAAGAAACTTTGGGGATATGTACGTGGAATCATTCTGAAACCACAATTGAAGCTCACTAAGAAGGAGAAAAATAAAGAAAAAGCCTTGAGTGATGAAGAAAAAGCTAAAGCTATTCAAAAATATCAATCTAAAGTTGAAGATTGGGAAAGTGAGTATGCCAAAATATTTGCATGGTTTATGAATAACGTGGAACTCAAGATTTGTGTTAATCTAGCCAAATTCAAAAAAGCATATAAAGCACGGTTCTTCATGAAAGGTATGCCAACTCAAAAGGACCTTGATAGACACTTATTTTTACAAAAAAAAAGAGAGGAACCAAGCAAGTATTAGAGACTATTATAGTATTATATCCCCTCTATAAGATGAACTTGCTCTCCTCGAACCACAATGGGAAGGTATCGTTATTGCCATAAGAAAAGAGCAAATAGAGAGAGAAAGATTTTTTCAATTTATTGATAGGCTTCGCCCCGAATTTGAACAATTAAGATGATCCCTTCTTCATAGGGCTTCTACTACTTTTAGTGAAATCATTGCCAACTTATGCTAAGAAGAAACTCGCTTGGCTCTTAAAAAGGACTTTGATGAGGTCCATGCAGTATCTAGACCAGGAAATAACATGAGGACATATAAACCTCATTTTTTGGAAAAATAACAATGGTAGATGAAGAAAAATTATTTGTCATCATTGTAATGAATCGGATCATCTTATACCGGATTGTTCTAAGCTTAAAAAGAAGGTGGCTTCAGTTGGAGATAGTTTAAGCAATTCAAGTGAAGAATCAAAGAGAGATGGAGACATAAAGGACTCCATTGCTCAACCTATGGAAACTCTCCAACAATTCATGAGAATAAATTCTTCTACACCTTCCACCTCCGATGTCGCGATCTCATCAACTTTCGGTATGTCCTCTTGGATCCTTGATTCGGATGCCTCCTTTCATATGACTCCAAATGCATCTCTTTTATCCAAACCATGGTTGCCAGTCGAGGAAGCGAGGCACTTTCAAAATTTTAAGAAGCAAAAAGCATGGGACGACTTAGAAGCGAATCATGAACCGTCTCGAAAGCAACCTAAGAAGCGAACCGGAAGCGAGGGGGAAGCGAAAAAAGAGGAAGGCGAGGGGGAAGCATGCTTCCCAAAAAAAGGGACGTTTTCCCGCATGTTTTGGAAGCACGACGTTTCGAGCTTCCGAAGCGCACTTCCCCTATGGTATAGGCGCATCCGGTAACTCTGGTTAATCGTGTCATCTAATAGCAATTGACTTCTATACAGTTTTTTCTCATTGAAAAAATTACTGGATATGTGTCTTGACTGGTTGAAAGAAATTATTGGATATGTGTCGACTGGTTAAATTATCTGAATAATTTGTTAGACATGCCACTTTAGCAGGTTAGCTTTGACACCATACCAGGGGATGAACCAAGGTTGTTGGACGAGAAAGCAAAAGCGGGAAACGATACATGAAGCGAAAGCGAGCAGTGATGCATTTTAAAATGTATAGGAAGTGGTAAATACAACAACACCTACGCCTTCATCCCAAAACAATTGGGGTCGGCGATATGAACCAAAAAAGAAAATCATTCTGGGTCTTCCACATGAATCCTTCTCCTCCAATCAATTATATCCAATGCCATGTCCTCGGTGAGGTTCAAAGCATTCATATCCTTTTCTATCATCTCCATCCAAGTCTTCTTAGGCCTACCCCGACCTCTTTTAACTAATATATTTTCCCATTTCTCCATCCTTCTAACTGGAGCATCATTAGGCCTTCGCCGAATATGTCCAAACCACCGTAAACGATTCTCTCTCATCTTATTTTCAATGGATGCAACGCCTACCTTCTTACGTATCTCCTCGTTTCGAATCTTATCGTTTATTGTATTTTCACACATCCATCTAAGCATACGCATCTCAGTTACACTCATTTTTTGAATATGATGTCTCTTGGCAGCCCAATATTCCGTACCATATAGGAAGTGGTAAATGAAAAATAAAAAAAAAGCAATATAAGAATTGAATGAGAATTGAAATGGAACACAAATAAAATTGACTATTCTTAAATTTTATGATTTTTTAGTGTAAGAATTAAATTTTTAACAAAATCTATTAATGATGACTGCCAATTTAGAGAAAGCACATGGAAGTGAGTGAGAAGCGTGGGAGGAAACACATAAAAACATGAAAAGTAGATTGAAAGAACATATAAGAACAAATGAAGTGCGTGGAAAGCATAGGAGAAGTGTGGGGGAATCAAGATTCTCATCATGTTTCGGAAGCGACGAGTATCACGCTTCCGAAGCGAGTATCCTGGAAGCGGGCTTCCTACCTATCTAAGAAGCTTCTGGTAACTCCGATCCAAACCAAGTCTTAATTCTTTTAAATCATTTGTTTCCACGGCCGATGGAACATCATTAGATGTTGAAAGGATAGGAAACCTTGAAAAAGGTTTTAGTAAAGGCAAAGAATTTTATGTTTTAAAAATTAGGATGATTCCAAAACTTAAATATCTTTTTCGTTTCTCAAATAACCGATTTTTGAATGTAGTGTCTCTTTTTCACCAACCAATTGCTTCTTCAGTCCGAGAAGCGGATTGGGCAAGGCCATAGAAGAGGAGACCTATATTACATGGCTTTTTGTCTTTGTCATCCAAATCATTTTATAATCATGTCCAATCTAAAAATATTGTTACTTAACACAAGAGGCTTGGTCACGCTAGTATTTCTAAGTTATATCTTTTTCTTTTTTTGGAAAAATTTTGTAATGAAAAAGAATTTACATGCAATGATTGTATCCTTAGAAAGATGCATTCTCTTTATTATCCACATAGCAATTTTATTTCCAAGAGACCATTTTAATTAGTGCATTCGGATGTATGAGGACCGGCACCCGTTATGTTTAAAGGAGGATATTCATATTATGTTGTCTTTATTGATGATTTTACTAGATACACATGGATTTATTTTATTAAAAACAAATCTGATATTTTCTCTATCTCTAAAGAATTTCATATCCTTAAAATCAATTTCAAAACAATAGTTATTTTTAGATCCAATTCTGAAGGTAAATACATGTCAAATGAATTTCAAAACTATTTTAAATAAAATAACATAATTCATCAAAGATCTTGTCCTAAAACACCTCAACAAAATGGTCTTACCGACAGAAAACATAGGCATCTCATTGAAACAACAAGAATTCTTCTTGTCTATAAAAATGTTTCAAAGAACTTTAGGGTCGAAGCCGCTCTTTTCACAACTTATCTTATAAATTGAATGCCTTCTTCATTCTTAAAAAGTGTTTCTCTTTTTGAAAAATTGTTCAAAATATCTTCGAATTTTAAAAGATTAAGAATTTTTTGTTGTAAATGCTTTGTTCTTTTTCAAGAACAAGATAAACTTTCACCAAAAGCTCTTGAATGTGCTTTTATTGGCTATGGTGAAATTCAAAAAGGGTATAGATGTTATGATATTAAAAATAACAAACTTTATGTTTCAAGAAATGTGACCTTTCTTGAAGAACAAAATGGATTTGAATTTCAAAAATCTAAGAAAGAAATTGACTATGCTTTCCTCTTTGACTTATTGCTTAGAAATAAGTCTAAAGATTTTAACGATACTATTTGTGATGACAATTCTCATTAAAATGATGCTTTGTTGCATCAAAATGATGATTCTCACAATGAGAATCCCAATTATATAGATGTGTATACTCGACGAGAGGGCAATGAACATCAAAATGCTTTCGATATATACTCAAGACATTTCTTTAGAAGATCAAGTTGAAGAATCTCTACTTATATGATCTTCTAGGAATAGTAGACCTCTTCAAAACTTTGTGTCATATGATTCATTTTCTCCAAATTATAGAACTTGTCTAATGATGATCCATTCCTATCATGAGCCTTCCAATTTTAAAGAATCTAAGTAACATCCACATTTGATTGATGCTACGAAACTTGAGTTAGAAGCACTCAACAAAGTTAACACTTGGACAATTGTAGGTCATCTTTTAGAAAAAAAGGCTATTGAATGCAGATGGATTTATAAAGTCAAAACCAAGAGTGATGGGATATTAGAAAGATACAAAACTAGGTTAGTTGTTAAAAGGTATGTACAAGAATATGAAATTGATTATGAGAAAACCTTTGCCCTAGTTGCTAGGATGACTAGTGTAAGAGCCTTAATAGCCTTAGCATCTATTAAACAATAGCCTATCTATTAATTAGATGTTAAAAATGCATTTTTAAATGAGAACTTTTGTGAAAAAATCTATATGGATCCTCCGTCGGGTCTTGAGATTAAGAAATGAAAAATTCTTAAACTCAATAAAGCTCTTTATGGTCTTAAACAAGCTCTAAAAGCTTGGTATGATCGCTTTAGTAAAGTTGTTCTTGATAATGGTTTTACCTCTTGTTATACTAATGCTGGTCTTTTTGTTAAATATGCAAGTGATCACATAACTATTTTATTATTATATGTTGATGACATAATCATCGCTGAGAATGATAAAAAGAGCATTGAGCTTATTAAAAATATTCTTAAAACAATTTTGATATGTCTGACCTTGGATTTTTAAGATATTTTTTAGGGATCAAAGTTGCATATTCTCCTCAGAGATATGTTCTGTCTCAGATGAAGCTTGCATCAGATATTATTGCTAAGTCTGGATTAACTGACGGAAAGAAAGTAGAGACTCCAGAAGTAATCAATGTTAAGATGAGAGTCAATGATGAAACTCCTTTAAAAGATCTCACTCCTTATCATCAACTGATTGGATCACTAACATATTTGTCTATTATAAGGCCAGATATTGCTCATGGCGTTCACAGTGCAAGTCAATTTCAAAATGCTCCTATTACCATTTACATGACTGCCAACATGAGAATTATCAGATATTTGAAGAAAATCATAACCAAAGGACTATTCTTTATTTTCCTCTTCATCTCTTAATTTAATTGCTTATACTGACTTTGATTAGGGTGGTAGCCTTAATGATCGTATTTCTACAACGAGTTATTGTGTTTTTCTTGGAGAATCATTAATCTCTTGGAGATGTAAGAAACAACGGAAGGTGTCTCTATCCTCCATAGAGGCTAAGTATAGGGCGATGGCTACAACTACCACTGAACTTACCTGGTTGAAAAGTTTGCTCAAAGATATGAGAGTCATTATCTCTACTCCTTCGAAGTTGTGTTGCGACAATAAGAGTTTCATCTACATTGCTAGCAATCACACCTTCCATGAACGAACAAAGCACGTTGAGATGGACTATCATTATGTTCAAGATGAATTTTTACTCCTTTGACATTCACATCATCTCTAATGTACATGGGCTCTTCATCATCTATGTCCTGAGCACCTTCCACATTTATCCACTAAATATCATCTTCATTTAGAATGTTTACTTCTTCTTGAACCCATGTATTCAATACATCAAACTTTTTCAAACTAATGGAATCAAATTGCTCTTTGTGCCTCATTGATGATAACTTTTCTAACTGCCTAAAAAGATGACATGAAAAAATTAAAATTAGTTAGGTTTTGTATGATATAAAAAACTTTAAATAAACATATGAAAATGAAATAAGCTTTATAAATTTATATAACTTTGTCTCAACCGTAAGTTATAGCGAATGTAGACAAAGTTATTGAGTCTTTTATGCTTCAATCTATTTCTTTATTTAGTATGTATTTACACAAAGATGCTCCAATTTCTCTCGTATCCACTTGCACTACACATTTGGCTAAGAATGCAAATGGCAAAAACTCTCAAGTTTGGAACATCATTTCCAAACCTCTTCTACCACATGTTTGAAAAAGAAAACAAGAAAATAAGAAATCAATAAGACAACAAAAGATACAATCATAAAAAACATCATAACTAAATAACAATGTGAAACTAAAATTCAAATAGATAAAATAAATTACCTCGACACATCGTGGCACGGTTTCACACTGCTCCAGGTCTCCCCATGTCATACAATGCATTATCATAAATTTTCATTTCCTTGTGAATTTGATCTTGAATGTCATAATCATGGTTTAACCTTTTAATGCAATCCAAGAGTCCCTTGTTGACTTTCCTATTCATTTTAAATTTAGGAGAGCATCTAAATACATGATTTAAATAATATGTTGCAGCATGAAGAGGTTGATGAAGTTGCTCAGTCCACCTATATTCAATGATGTTCCGTATAAGGATGTATAACTTTTTCTTCTCATTTAAATTATCTCTAATGACCTCTTTTGCTTTATTCATAGCCTCATAGAGATAACCTATAGTTGGTCTGTCTTCACTGTCAACCAATTGAAGCATCTTTACCAACTGTGAACCAATTGAAACACCTTCACCAAAGGTATAGTGATTATCAACAACTTCATGCATGAATACCAAAATTTACTTCTGAATACAATACCTAAAATTTCTCTTGACTTTCTTTTTTGTACATGGGGATATGCATTTCACTCATTTGCTAAAAACATTTTTTTAGTGTAGCTCTATTCTTTATTAAACTTTGAATTGTCAAAAAAATCATAGCAAATCTAGTAACTTCACTACGAATTAACTCAAGACTAGTGTACTTTCTCATCAAGTTCAAAATTCATGCATGATTGTAAATAAATTTAGTAATTTATTGGTAATATTCAACTGTGTGCTTTATCTTATCCATGTTGTCGATGTCTTCGATCATGAGGTCTAAGCAATAGGCAGCACACGGGGTCCAAAAGAATTATCCATACTTTTTTGCCAATTCTTTACTTGTTTCCCTATAATTTGTTGCATTATTAGTAATGAATTGAACAATATTTTGAGGTTGAACCTCTTCGACAACTTGATCAAATACCCTGAGCAATATATATGTTGTCTTGGGTGTATCAAACATATCAACTGACTTTAAAAGCATAGTTCCTTTGAGGCAATAGACAAGGAAATTTATTAAGGTCCTTGACTTTCTGTCTATCCACCCATCTGACATGATGATACACCTAGTTCCTCTCCATGATCGCTTCATCTCATCATAATATGCCTTCACTTTATTTACATTAGTATCTAAAATTTTTTCTCTCAAAGCATGATATGAAGGCATTTTACATTTAGTGTTGATACTGGTTATTGCATCTGTCATAGCCTGACAATGAAAATAATTTGGCACATTGAAAAGAATGCAGGCATTATAGAACCATCTTCCAACTATGATATTCGTATGCTCGACTAAATGTTGAGGAGTCATAGTAGTACGAATGTCAGGTTGCGCCTCACGGACAGTCCTAGGAGGGAAAAAACTCCTAATAGAGCCGCTAGCTCTACCTCCTCTCGAAGAACTTCCTCCTACTCCTCTTTCTCCTATATCTCTTCTTTTTGTGCCGGCGACACTACTACTAGTAGCACCAACCACACCTTCCCCTTCACTGCAAAACTTTCTACTTCTGATGCTATGCTAGAGGTTGTAGGATCATAAGTAGGGAGCTTATTTTCATCCTCCTAGGGTTGTGCATACCTTATTTTTGTCTCGTTCATCTCTTTTTCTTAGAGATAAATGAGTAATTGTTGGCATTGTCATTTCAAAGCATCTGACAAATTCCTTGATGTGCAGGCCGCAACATTAGGATGTGTCTTGGCTAAATGATGCTTCAACCGAGAGATACCACTTGAAAAAACAACATAGCAATAGTTGCACTCGACAATCGATTTTTACTCATTACTTGAGTGTTCCATTGCCATGTTGAATCATTTGATGCCATCTTCTCAAAAAAAAAACTCAATAAGAAGCAAAGAATAAGGTTTTCTTTACCTTAACCCACTTCCTTGAGTAGAAAAATGGTGAAAATGCACTCTTGAAGAAACTGCAAAAGCCCTCTCCCTTGCACATGGATCGGCCCCTAAATCACTCTCATGAGTCCCAAGGTATGTGGATACCTCTCTAATAGCTTCTACACAAATGAGAGAGTCGGCCCTCAAGAGGTCTTTAAAACCCAAAACTGGAAAATTACGATTCGACCCTTTTTTAAAGTACGTTGACACTAATATCATATAATACAATACGATACACACATGTATCGCAATACGAGTGTGTATTGTATCGATGTTCCCTATAGTAACGATATATATATATCATACGATACGGTACGATACTTACAACATTGTGTGTGATTATGAACATACTAAATGAAACATGGTTGCATAAATTACAAAAAAAAAACACATTGATTCTATAGAGAAAAGAAAACAAATATCATATGAATTCGATAAGAAAACATTGTATGTATTACCTCGATCAAGCGACCATGCCAATATAGAAATATTCCACAATTTCTTCTCTCCCATTCTAACTGACAATGGCCCAAAGTTAACCGAACAGGTTTACCATTAATCAAACCTTTCACCACTACAGTCATGCTCAAAGATTTCTCCAAAGGATGACTTTTGACCTATCCGGATAATAATAGAGGATCAATCACAAATCACATTTTAGTAGATGATTTAGCCATAACAAAAAAAATAAGAATGAATTTACCAATGACCCTTGGACATGTATCTTCATTCGAGGTTCCAAGAAGATAACTTCTAAATAAGCACGGAGGGAGAAGTCAAGAGGAACCTGAACACCCACACAAAAAAAAGCATAATTGTAAATGAGATGATTTTAACATATATATAAAGCATATTTATAGCTATGCATGCTCTATAGAAACAACAAATCGCACATAATATCCATTTGAAGTTGTCAAATGGGACAGTAGGAAATAAATTCAGCACATTAAAAAAATCATCTGATAGGGTACTAATGAAACTAACAAACATAGAAAGTGATTTATAGGCCACAAAACATACTCAAGAAAACTTCAAAATTTGTTATAGGAGGAAATGTAGAAATATACATGCCTCAGAAACACTGTCCAATGTATCAAAGAAACTAGTGCAATTAGCAATATCTGAAGCATTAGAAATAACTAATCTGTTTGCCTATTTGCCCAGATCGGTTGCGAACACGCTTCGACCGGATCATTATGTCATCATTGATCCACTCCAAACTATAATTTGATCCCCATTTATCAAGGTCCCATATGTATATTTGAGTTCCTGTGCCATTTTTCCCAAACAGTGCAGATTTCTCACCTATAAAATACTCGTTGAATAATGAAAACTCCTTAATAGATTGTAAATGAGCACTAGCTTCAGCTTCTGAATGAATGCTGGTATCAATTTCCATGAAGTTAGCTTGCCGAACATAACTCACAATAGGGATCTCAAAAATCTGCAGGATTACCAAATTTGAAGGGGAAAGAATAAAACAAAAGGATGATATAAGCAAAAGTATTAGAAAGAACATGGAGGCATACATCTTTATCTTGATTGAAAGATTGCGACAGAAAGGCTACTGATCTTGAGTTGGATGCTTGGCTAATAACAAGAGTGTTTCTTCCCAGTCTCATTGCTCCAGTCTGTTGACAGCATCTCAAGGAAAAATAGGTTTCACACAGTAAAACATACGAAGGAAGGGCCATAAAAATCTAAATTAAAAGTATTAGAACAGCAAAGAAAAAAACATAACTTGGTTAAAAAATCATTTTCTAGACCATGACGTATGCAAACAAACTGGTAGTAGAAAAATCTACTTAGTAAAATCATTATATTATGTTCAACATCATTCAATGCAGTTCAGCTCACTTCCCGAATAGAATTCTTTGCTTTTCCAAAAATTTGGTTTGGTAAGTGTAATTAGTCACCCAGCTTCTAGGAAAATTATGAAATCAATTTTATATGAATACAATCTGCTATATGATTTGGGGTATTGCATATGTTTGTTTGAAAACTTTATTTAACCACGATAAAATCTGTTAAATTTTCAAGATGAAAGTTATCATGAACTTTGGAATTTGCAATAACAATTATTAGCATAAGTGAAGGTAATGATTTAATGTAATATTAAATAGTATGCAAACTAAAAAGAAACACCATCTTTCATGGTTTTCTATGGACATATAGAGATAAAACTATGTGGAAGCTATATTATGAGTATTTTAAGTGGGCTTGACACTATATTTGCACTATTTAACATATTGTATGTTCATTAGTGATGCTACATTTAGGCAATTTCATGTAATACTATTTTCGCAGGTATGTTATCAAATCACGAAGGTGCATTACTAACTAGCCCAGGATGGTGTATTCACGAGCACATACATCAAGTCATTCAATGTTCCCTGCAAAAGTTAGCTGATTATTTGTACTAGCCACATTAAATGCACTCTAGTTCATTTCACAAGCTGAAATCTGGATGGTTGGCCTAAAATCACTGCTAGCTCTATGTTTTGTAACTTGGAACAGGTCCATCAATCATTTCCGACCACTCTTGAAACAGGCCTATGTAACATGGGTGCTTCTATACCCTTGAAGCACAAGCATTGACACTGCTGGGTGTGGGCGTGGCACCCGACACGGCTGAGTGCAGTCAACCCTGCAGCAGACCATTCCAATTTTTTGACTTGGTCAACCTTGACAAAGTCCAAAATTGTCCAAATTTGAAAAAAACTTAAAAAACAAAAGAAACTTTAGCGGTCACCGATATCAGTGATATTTTGAAAATAATAACATTGGCAAAGTCATGTAATATGATAATATCAGCAAAATAATGTGATAATATCATGATTTTTTTCATGATATTTTTGAAAAAAAAAATCTTTATATATTCTAAGCTCATTTTTGTATTTTTTTGTTTCTTTTGTATTTTGAAAACTTTTCAAACTTATTTCCTTATATTTTACAAGAAAATTGATAGAAAACCTATTATTTACTTATTATTATTTTATATTTTTCTAATTTTTAAAACTCCAAAGATTTTCCCCAGAGAAATTACCTTGAACAATATAGTTGACTATGACTTATAGTTGTATGTGTGTATAAATAGAATATAAATTTGCTACAGTCGTTTGTACATGCAATCCAATAGAAAACCCCACTTTTTCACAAATTTTTCATTTTTTTTTTTGTAAATTTTACCTTACAAATGTAATCTATATAGTTTTTTTAGTAGAAAATAGGTTTTAAATCATTTTTTTTTGCAAAAACCTTAGTTTGTCTTTCAAGGGCTTTAAAACTCAGTGGCCCAAAATGTACTAAAATTTCATGACTCATAAAATCATATTTTTACATCGAAAAAATAATCCATAGTGCAATGCCTAGCAAACAAACCATGTTAAACACGTCTATGAGGTCAGATTGAGAGGATATAACTTGCACCTATGATTTTCCAACTACATTGTACACACAGTATTAGTAGCATATATATATATATATATATATATATATATATATATATATATATATATCCACACTGTTTTTCGAAATTGCTGTCACACCCTTCGCACCCACAACTATTTAACATAGAAAAAGGTAAAATAGTTATAGTAGTTAATTTCTTGTCATCACATTGAAAACTTGATTTATATGAGATAAAAGATAACTAAAAAATATGCACACATAATAAGAAAAACTTGGATATGCAGACTGGATATGATCCATAAAAAAACATATTTGAACACTTTAGAATTAACAGTGTCATACTTCATCAACTCCAATCCTAACTTCTTGCTTTTTCCTCTTGGAACCATTTTAGAGCTACTTGCACCAAGACCCTTTCTCATCTCTCTATCCATCAGCTCCTGATCCCAGGAAAGATGGGAATTTAAATAAGTTGTTGTCACGTGTAAAGTGGTACACACAAGCTTGTTCCACCTAGAGAGCGATATCCAATATGCCTTGTTGTGATCACAATTAAATATTCTTGATGACTTATTTTCTTCTTTTAAGCATCACATGCATAA
Source organism: Nuphar pumila (assembly GCF_984573655.1). Classification (NCBI taxonomy): domain Eukaryota; kingdom Viridiplantae; phylum Streptophyta; class Magnoliopsida; order Nymphaeales; family Nymphaeaceae; genus Nuphar; species Nuphar pumila. The sequence continues at coordinate 117,774,555 of NC_143257.1, read as the reverse complement.
CCAGTGGTAGATCCTTCCTCATCTACCATTTTTAACACTCACCAATGGCTCCTCAACCATAATAATCGCCTTCCCAAACTTTCAGAAATCTTATCATTAAATTATGTATGTTAAAACCGTAATGAAACAAGATGTGCACAATCACAATGCTAACAAAGGGCTACACAAGTGCATAAATAAAATATGGCCTCTGAAGGACCGATAACAATCTCATAAAAGAGATATACAAAAACACAAATTCCACAATAGCACAATGGCACAAATTTTACACAAGCACAATGTAAAAAACTAATTTTTATACAACAGCCAATAAGCTTAGAAAAGCTTATTTTACATGGAGTGGTGTCCAACGACTCAAATAGTCATATAGATTGACATAAAAAAACAGAAAAATAAAAAAACCAAAGACTCTACAGTCCCTATTGGACTGTACTATATTACATGCCATTAAATAACCAAAATACCCTTGATATATGTATATTGTATAAATATAAGTATATCAATTAGGTATACAAATATATACACTATATTTTAATACTCTCCCTCAAACTTATGGTGAGATCACCGAAAGTTTGCTAAGAAGATACAAAAATCTTGGTAGAGAAAAAGATTTGGTGAAGAAGACCGCAATCAGAAACTCAGACTGAACATATGGTAAAGTAATCATCCCCTTCAAGTATTATTCTCGAACGTAGTGATAATCCATCTCAATATGTTTCGTGTGTTCATGAAACGTGTGATTACTAGCTATGTATATGGCACTTTTGTTATCACAACATAATTTTAAAGGTTCTAAAACATCAACACTCAACACTCATATCTGAATGTAATGATATCATCCACACGACCTCGGTTGTTGTTATAGCCATCGACCTATATTCAACTTTCATGGAAGATAAAGACACTTTCTGTTGTTTTTTGCATCTCTGAGAAATGAGGGAATCACCCATAAATACATAAAAACCTGTAGTTGAGTGACGGTTATTGGGATCTCCTCCTCATTCAAAATCAGTATAAGTAATAAGATTTAAAGATAATGAAGATGATAATAATAACCCTTTAGATATAGTTTTCTTGATGTATCGAACTATTCTTAACACGACACTCATGTTAACTGATGTAAGGGCATGTTGAAACTGACTTGCAGTATGTACTGCATGCGCAATGTCTGGCCTGGTAATTGCCTATAAGGAATTAGATCAACTAATAAAACTTTGTCTTCAGCTCTCATTTTAACATTTATCACTTTAGGAGTATCAACATATTTTGTGTTTGTGATTCCCAAACATGCAACAATATCAACTGCAAACCTTATTTGAGACAAAATGTACCCTCTTGGCTAGTATGCTACTTCAATTTCTAAAAAACATCTCAAAAAACCACGGTCAGTCATATCAAAAGATTTCTTAAGTATAATCTTAATTTCTTCAATTTCCTTTTGATCATTCCCAGTGGTGATCATATCATCAACATACGAAAGTAGAATGATAAAGGAGGTACATGTAGATCTTACAAAAAGAGCAATGTCAGTATAATAGGATTTAAATCCAAGATTCAACATAGTTTCACTAAACCGATCATATCATGCTTTAGGAGCTTGTTTAAGCTCATATAAAGCTTTTTGAAGACAAAGAACCATTTCATTTTCAATAGTCAGACAAGAGGGAGGATCCATGTAAACTTCTTCATTTAAATTTTCATTTAAGAAAGCATTCTTAACATCTAACTGATATATAGGTCATTTTCTAATGGATGCTACTGCAACTAGAGCCCTAAATGTGGTTATACGAGCTACTTGAGCAAATGTTTCCTCAATCTATTTCATATTTTTTAGAATATCATTTTGCAACTAATCTTGCTTTATATCTTTGTAGGGACTCAACACTCTTTGTTTTGACTTTAAATATCCATCTACATCCTATTGTCTTCTTTCCCTTAAGAAGATGTTGGACTTCTCAAGTATGGGCCTTGTGTAATGCATCTAATTCTATTTTCATAGCTTCTACCCATTCTTTTATGTTTTTAGCTTCTTTATATTTAGATGGTTCATGATACAAATGAATTGCTAGAAGGCATGCCCTATAGTTTGGAGAGAAGGATTCATAGGAGCAAACCTATCTAGAGACCTATGTATCCGTTCAAATCTCTTAACACTAGACTCTTTAACATTTGTTGGTTAACTGTATTTTTCAAAAGCACATGAATGTTCCCCATTATCTCATCTAGAGTATTGTAAGAGGTTATGAGTTGGTTTTTCTTTCTTCACTTGGTCCATTATTTAACTCAAAATCATCAATATCATCATTATCAATCTTCTCGTTATTTGATTTAGGTAACAAATCAAATAAAAAGTTCAACTTGGATTCTTCCTTAGGTTTTTCAAGATCAAATCCATTTTCATTTTCAAGAAATGTAACATTTCTAGAGACATAAAGTTTATCATTTTTTGGATTATAGCATCGATAGCCTTTTTTATTTTTGGCATATCCAAGAAAAACACATTTTATAGCTTTAGGATAGAGTTTGTTATATTTTTTAAGAAGCACAAAGCATTTACATTCGAAGACCCTTAGTCTTTTCAAATTGGGAGAGATTTTAAAGAGTTTTTCAATTGGAAATTTGTTTTCCAAAGTTTAAAAAGGCATTCTATTTATTAGATATACTGCGGTGAGAGCTCAGCCCAATTTTTTTTGAAATTTCTTTTGAAATGATTAGGGTCCTAATAGTTTCAATAATATGATGATGCATTCTTTCGGAAATACCATTTTGTTGGGGGGTCCTAGGATAAGATCTTTGGTGTAAAATACCATGAGATTTTAGATAGGATTGAAATTCATTTGCAACTTTGATCTTTCCAATTGCAATATCTAACTTCAAAAACATCCACCTTTTGGTGAACTGACTAGTAAGTTTATGAATAATCTATTTTCAAATATCTAACAGAATTGTGCATCCAGCAGTAGACTGTCTCACATCTTCTACTCAAATCATGCCATTTGCTTCTTCTCGACATTCTTTTCCGACATTCCCACTACTTGTTGACACATAACCAAGGCCATGATTTGCAATTGCTATTAGAATTTTTAAATTTCATAGATCTTAAACAATTAAGATGTGAGGACCAACAGTATTAAAAAGCTTTCCATATACTGAGGAATACTTTGTTAAATACGCCCACATGAAGAAACTGAAAGAAGCTTGCAAAGAACCACCCCCTTGTTCTTTTTGTGTGCATAGAAGATGTGTTTTTCATAGAGTTACCAGAAGCGCCATAGGGTATGGGTAAGCATGTTTCATCGAAGTGCGTTTTAGAAGTGCGAAACGTGCTGGGAAGCACCAAAAATAATTGGGAAGCTTGATTTCCCTTCTTTTTTATATTTTTTTGTATTTTTATTTTTATTTTTATTTTTATTTTTATTTTTCTTTCTTTTTTCTCTTTTTTCACTTCCCCCTGGTTTCCTAGGTCACTTCTGGTTCGTTTCCTAGGTCGCTTTCGAGATGATTCCTGATTCGCTTCTAATTTGTCCCGCGCTTTTCGGTTCCTAAAAAATTGAAAATGCCTTGCTTCCCGCTTTCGCTTCCCGAATCGCTTTCTGCTTCCCGAATCACTTTCCGATCCCGCTTCTCTGATTGAAAACTCTGTTTTTTCCTCTTTTTACCCATCACAACAAGTCATAACGGTTGCATCTTTTATGGAGATCAAAATATTTTTGCCTGCAAATCTCACCAAATGATACATGAATCAAGTAATTCCCATCAAGTTACTCTACATTGCAAATAAGCATATATTTTCCACCTCCTTTACCCATGTAATGTTTATAAAAAATTATCCATTTTTCCTTCCTTTTCTCTTTTTATATCTTCCTCTTTCTACCTTCTCTTACTTCTTTTCTACTTTCTTCTCCTCTTCCCTCATCTCCTTCTTCCTTCCCCTTTGTTTTTCTTGTCGCTTTTTTCTTCCTTCCTCTTTCTACTTTACTTTTTCATCTTCCTTCCTGCCTTTCTCCTTACTTCCCCTTCCCTTTTTCATCTTCCTTCCTCTCCCTCATTTCTACTTTAAAATCATAGGTGCGAGTTGTATCAACTCAATCTAACCACATAGATGTGTTCAGCATGGTTTGTTTGCTAAAGATAAAACCCTTGATCGTGCTTTTCTAATGTAAAAACATGATTTTTTGAGTTATGAAAATTTGGCACATTGTGGGCCATTGATTTTTGAACCCATTTAAAAACTAATTACTTGTTATAATCACATGATTCAAAACAAGTTCCCTACTAAACAAACTGTGTAGATCACATCCATAACATTTGATCTACAAAAAATTGGTAATTTTTTAAGAAAAGAGTGATTTCTACTGCTCATTAGTCCCTTACCTTCATTATTAGCCAATGTTTACCATATATATATATATATATATATATATATATATATATATATATCAAGAGACAAAGTGTACATATTATACAATATAAATAAAACTGGACTTAGTTTCGGTTAACGAGTGTTGTTTCAGACAGAAATGGAACCTGGTGTGGTTGACCACACCTGACGCTGCAGAAGCCGTGTCATGTCCTACCCACTGTAATGAAATGGAGTCAACCCAATAAACATGCAATAACACACTTCATTCAAGTAGAATACTTGATTAAATAATCAAGGCACTCTTGAATGAGTTGAAAATACAAGACCACAAAGGGCCTATTTATAATATAAATGGAGGCTAAAGGGTGAAGCTCCATATGGCTATTGGGGTTGCACAACTCCAACAACTATATGGAGTTGTCCCATCATATCTTGAAAAAGGACAAAATAAAAAAAGATAAAAGAAAAAATAAATACAAAAAGAAAATTAAAATATCAATCCCTAATGGGTTGACACCTATTACAGTGAAAAGACCAAAATACCCTTGATGGGTATATATATATATATATATATATATATATATATATATATATATATATATATATATATATATATATCTTAACACCCCCCTCAAACTCATGGTGAAACAACCAAGAGTTTGTCAAGTAGAAAATGAAATCGAGGTGACGAAAGTGCTTTAGTGAAGAAGTCCGCTAGTTGGTATTCCGAGGGAACGTAAGGCAATGTGATGGTCTTCTTAAAAAAATTCTTCTCGAACATAGTAGCAATCCATTTCAATATGTTTTGTTCTCTCATGAAATGTATGATTGCTTGCAATGTAGACCGCGCTCTTGTTGTCACAACATAGTCTGGAGGGTTTTTCAATGCGAATTCCCAGTTCCTCTATTAGTTGTCGCAACCATACTAACTCAGATGTGGTCGTTTCCATGGCACGATACTCAGCTTCAGTGGAGGAAAGCGATACCTTTTGTTGATTCTTGCATCGCCATGAAATTAGGGAATCACCTATAAACACACATAAACTAGTGGTTGAACGTCTATCATTTACATCCCCTCTTCAGTCAAAATTAGAATATGCATTGACTTCTAATGAGGAAAAGGATGATAAAAAAAATCCATGATTAATGAAATTCTTAATATATCTAACAATTCTCATTACAACACTCATATGCACTTTAGTATAAGCATGTTGAAATTGACTAATAAAATGAATAGCATGAGAGATATCAGGACGAGTAATAGAGAGATAAGACAAAGCTCCAATCATTTGTTTGTATAGAGTTAAATCTTGCAGAGACTCTTTATTATCTATCTTCATTTTGGCATTTATGACCTCCGGATTATTAACCCGTTTTTCATCTAAGAGTCCTGATCGTTCAATGATCTTTGTTGCATACTTAGTCTATAACAAAAAATAACCACGAGGTGAGTAAGTCACTTCTATTCCAAGAAAATATCGTAAAAAATCAAGATTTGTCATATCAAAATTGTCTTTAAGCATATCTTTGATATGGTTAACTCCCTGCTTGTCACCTCTTGTGATTATCAAATCTACGTAGAGTAGTAATATCACCATTCTTGCATTGGAAGACTTAACAAATAACGTAGTGTCAGTAAAACAAGATTTAAAATAAAGTGTCATTACATTACTGAACATGTTATACCAAGCTTTGGGAGCTTGTCTTAAGCCATACAAGGTTTTTCGTAACAGAAGGGTTTTCCCAAGGTTGCCAAACTAGGAAGCGAAAGCGGGAAATAATACAGGAAGCGGAAGCGAGGCATTTTAAAATTTATACGAAGCGGGAAGCGAAGTTTCAATTTAAAAGCAAAATATGAATAAAAATGAAGCAATATAGAATCAAACAATAAACAAATAAAAACTAAAATAAAATTGATCGTTCTTATATTTCATGATCTTTTTGTAAAAGAGTTAAATTTTTTGTTAAAATCTAACAATGATGGTTACCAATTTAAAGAAAGTATATGGAAAGTGAGTGAAAGCGAAGAAGTATGGGGGAATCGAGCTTCCCATGAAGTTTCGGAAGTGAGGAGTATCGCGCTTCCGAAGCGAGTTTTCGGGAAGCGAGCTTCCCACCTACCTAAAAAGCTTTCAGTAACTCTGTGTTTTCCCATGTGCTAAATTCAAATCTGGTAGAGGATCCATGTAGACCTCCTCATTCAGATTACCATTCAAAAAAACATTTTTTACGTCCATTTGAAAGATAAGTCATTTTTTAATTAAAGCTATAGAAATGAGAGTTCTCGCAGTGATCATTCGAGCAACTAAAGCAAATGTCTCATCGTAGTCTACTCCATATTCTTGACTGTATCCCTTGGCTACTAACCTAGCTTTGTATTTTTCTAATGTTTTATCCCATTTAGTTTTTATCTTATACACCCATCTACATCCTATGGTCTTCCTTCCTTTGGGCAATGTTTGGATTTCCCAAGTTTTTACCTTTTTCAAAGCTTATAATTCATCATTCATTGCCTTAATCCATTCTTGATGATTTTTAGCCTCATGGTAAGATGTTGGTTCGGAGTATGAGTGTATGGCCATTAAGCATGATCTATACCTTGGTTCAAAGGAGTCATAGGATACAAATCTACTAGGAGCTTTTGAAATTCTTATGGATTTTTTAAGACTAGAAGAATCTACATCTTGATTTTGAGAATACCTTTTTAAAGCACATGGTGAATGACTTTCAGTATGTCGAGTATAGGTTTGTATGTTATTATGAGATAGATCTATATTATTAAGATCCTCATTTCTATTTGCATCATGAGTGTCTTCATTTTCACGCTCATGCATATCATGAATGTTTTCACACCTTTCATGTTCACTGACAAGGTCAAAAAGAAATGAATAGTCACAATTTTTTTGGATTTTTTCTTTGCTAAAACTAATTTTATTTTCAAGAAAAGTGACATTTCAAGAAACATACAATTTGTTTCTTTCAATGTCATAACATCTATATCCCTTTTAGTTTTCGGCATAGCCTAAAAAAACACAAGAGATTACTTTCGGAGAAAGTTTGTCATTCTTATTGGTAAGGACAAAACATTTACATCCAAAGACCCTTAACCTTTTATAATCGGGAGATGTTTTAAATAGTTTTTCAATAGAAAAGATATTTTCAATATTTTTTTAAGGCATTCTATTTATCAAATAGATTGTTGTAAGGGCGGCTTTGACCCAAAAAACTTTTGAAATATTTCTAGACACGAGAAGTGTTCTAGTGGTCTCAATAATGTGTCTGCTTTCTCTCGGGTAGTTCATTTTGTTGAGGAGTGTATGGACAATATTTTTGATGAACAATCTCATGTAAGCCAATATAATTTTTGAATTCTTTTGACATAAATTCTTCCTCGAAATCGGTTCTAAAGATTTAAATATTATTTTTTAATTGATTCTTTATATAATAATGATTTTTTTTTAAATAATCAAATACTTTTGATTTTTGTTTTAGAAAAAATATCTAAGAATGTCTACTATAGTCATCTACAAACACAACATAATAGGATATACCTCATTTGGATATAACTAGAGTCGGTCCTCATACATTCGAATGTACTAACTCAAATGGATTTTTAGTTATAAAATGTCTTGGTCCAAAGGGCAGAGACTTCGTTTTACTAAGAATGCAGTCTTCACACACAAAATTTCTTTTTTTATAACTTGAAAGAAATGAAAACAAGTGTAATTTGGTCACGCTAGGATACACTAGTCTTTTGTGCCAATTTTCTATATCTTTCTTTTGCACAAAATTACAAAAAATTTGTTTTGATAACTCAAGATTGTCCATTACATAGAGATTTCCTCTTCTATGGCCTTGCCCAATCGGCTTCTCAGACTAGAGATCCTGTATTAAACAATCATTAGATGAAAATAATACTTTGCAACCATGGTCCGTAATTTGAGAAATTGATAAAAGATTTAAATTTACTTTTGGTACTACTTTAATATTTGGTACGTGAAAGATTGGTGGTTTTTTAAGAATCCCAAAACTTTTAATTTTCAAGGACGTTCCATCGACGGTTGAAACATAAGTCATTTGAGTTAAAATTATATTCGAACAATATGGACTCATTTGGAGTCATATAAAAAGAAGCAACAGAATCTAGGATCCAAGAAGTCTTACCATGGTCACCACTTGTGGATACAGCCGCTCCCGAGAAAAAAGAAGTTTCAGTTTTAAGCATTGGTTGTAGTGCCTCCATTAGTTGAGCCAAAGATAATGAGCCAATATATTTGGAGTGGTCTATCACTCATTTCAACCAAAGCAACTCTTTTGTCTTTTTTATGATCATCCTTCTTTCTTTTGGGACAATAGTTTGATGTGTTCCGGTTCATAACAATGATAGCATATGATTTTTTCACCCTTTTTGTATTCATGGCCACCCATCTTTTTGTTTCTTTAATAGTTGTCGGGGTTTCTTTCATTCTCATTTTTTTACAAAACGAGGAGGTTTATAGCTTCTAGTATGATTACCGGGTTTTAACATAGCAAGCACGGATTCTTCATCTTTTAAAGCGGAAGGCTTCTTCAATCTATTTTCTTTCATAGTCAATTCCTTAAGAGTTTCTATTATGAATGATACACCTCCTCTATGAAGGAGAGCCGACTTGGTTCCTTTAAATTCGGGCCTAAGCCCATTAATAAATTGATAGAAGTGCTCTGTTTTAATTTGGTTTTCACGAAATTCTACATCTTGTGAGCAATGTCATTTTGGCTCAAGAAGAGTCAATTCATCCCAAAGAAGAGAGGGTGCATTATAGTATTCTCTAATGCTCATCCCTCCTTGAGTCATGATTCTTACCTTGTTTTAAAGGTTACATATGTAAGCAATGTTTTTAAGAATATTCATGTCTTTAAGATATTTTTACGCATCATCAGCGAAATCAAATTTCACCAAACTAGAACACTTGTAGATATCCACACTATTGATGAGCCATCCAATTATCTTGGAATGACCCATCCTCCATTCTTTCCATCTTTTTTAATAATCGGAAACGACTTTAGACATTTTCTCTCCTTGAAGAGCAACTTCTTTCCCACTCTCAATTTTAGTGAGAATGAGTTTAGGCTCCTTTTCAGTACCGTCCACCAAACCCCATAATCCCTTTTCCCATATTTTGTGCTTTACTATAGATGCACACATCACATAGTTTGTATCGTTTAGGCATACAGGAATGGAGACTATTACTTCCATTTTATTCTCCATTTCTTTATAATGAGAAGAAGAGAGATAGAGAGAGAAGAAGAGGAAGAAGAAGAGAAAGGGAAGGGAATACAAGATTTGCTTAAGAGATAGTGTGCTTCCCGATGCAACAATCCACGATTCGTTGTATTTGCCAAGCTCACGATCCTCCTCTTGATGCTATCATGATCTTCCTCTTAAAAAATTACTTTTAGAGCACCAAATCTCTGATACCATGTAATGAAATGGATTCAACCCATGGTTGTCAGTCGATGAAGCGGGAGCGGGAAGCGAGGCACTTTCAAAATTTTAGGAAGCGAGAAGCGTGGGATGACTTAGAAGCGAATCACAAACCATCTCGGAAGCAAACCGGAAGCGAACTGAAAGCGACCTAGGAAGCGAGGGGAAAGCAAAAAAAGAAGAAAAAAATAAAATAAAAATAAAAATAAAAAATAAAAAAAGAGGGAAGCGAGGGGGAAGCGCGCTTCCCTAAAAAAGGGGACGTTTCCCATGCATTTCAGAAGCGCGACGTTTCGCGCTTCCGAAACGCGTATCGAGAAAGCGCGCTTCCCCTACTACATAGGCGTTTCTGATAACTCTGATTCAACCCAATAAACATACAAGAGCACACTTCAATCAAGTAGAATACTTGATCGAATAATCAAACCACCCACACAAGGGTCAAATAAACTTTGTTATTGCATAGAGGCACTCTTGAATGAGTTGAAAATACAAGGCCACAAAGAGCCTATTTATAATACAAATGGAGGCTAAAGGGTGCATATCCATATGGCTGTTGGGGCAGCTTCAAAAGCTATATGAAGTTGTCCCATCATATCTTGAAAAAAGACAAAATAAAAAAAGATAAAAGGAAAAATAAAATACAAAATAAAAAATTAAAATATCAGTCCCTAATGGGCTGACGCCTATTATAGTGAAAAGACCGAAATACCCCTGATGGTATTTTGGTTTATATATATATATATATATATATATATATATATATATATATATATATATATATATATATATATATATATATATATATATATATATATATATATATATATATTAACACCCACGTCGGTGAGGGTATGACACGGGTTTCCCATTTAGAAATGTCTGACAAACTCAACAAGGCCTAGCTCAAAATTGATGCCCTGTTAGGTTAGGAAAATACTTTGTCCTATCTTCCTAGAGTGCTGTTCTTTTTTAGATAGTTTCTAGACTGCCCCTTCAAAAAATGATAAAATATTGCTTTTCAGGTTTCTAAAAATCCATCAGTGCCCCTATCCTGAATGATAGTTCTTCAATGGCTTTTTTCTAAAATATTCTACAAATCTCAGCCTTTACGAATGACTATGGAGCATGTGACCCATTTCAAATATAGAAACAGAGACACTATTTTTTAAATTTCAAACGTACTTCCAAAAATCCATAAAAACCTAAATGAAACTCAAGTTTTTTAAAAATCAAACTATCTGTATTATTTGATTTGGTTTTTGAACCAAATCAAATTATTTTTTTGGCATTTCCCATCACTTTTATTTTAGAAAATTATTGAATTCTAGCCTTATTTTAGTCCATAAAAAGAGTGTCTATATACTCAAATCTAAAACCTGATTTAGCATTTTTCCCAATGTTATCGCAAATCACATTGTGACACAATATTGCAGATCCATTTGATTGATATTTTCAAGATAATATGATAACCATTTAAATCATTTTTTGATTTAGAGGGAAGATATCAGCATATTTTTAAAACATTGGTGAGACTGATAGTGACAATAATATATGTGCACACAAGCAGGTTATTTTCAAGTGGACAACCTCAGCTATATATCAAACCATATAAAGCAATAATAAAATTTTTAATTTCCAAAATTAAAAATCAAAGGAAGAGAAGTTCAAAACTACAGTCTATTTGTACACCTATGTCACATAGGTAAGGCTGCCTGTATGGGTATGACATGGAATTTCTGAAAGGATGGACACGGGGTTAAGGCTATCTATCTATCTATCCATCCAACCATGTATACTTAAAGACAAAAGGGAGGCATTGTTGTGTAAAAATATTTTCTTTATATTTTTAAAATGACAGAGCTTATGCTAGATTCAGATGCCTTTTTCAAATTGTCAAAATAGTTTGCAATAATGCCCCTATCATGCATGAGAGAGAGAGAGATGGACAAACCTACCATATTAAAAGTTAACTACATGGGCACCTTAGATGTGTGTGTGAGAGAGAGACAGAGAACACGAAAAAATCTTGTCATATTGAAGTTACCGTACCTACATAAGGGCATTATTACACAAAGAGAGAGAGAGAGAGATTATGTCAGGTTGAGAAAACAAGATCCCAAATCCAGACCATATAATTTAAAGAGTTTCTAAAATGTATTGGCTAAAAATGCATATAAAATAGTCAAGCATGACCCATAAATTACCATATATAATATGCACTTTTTATGGATTATTTGCTTGGAACAGGAAGATTGGGTCAGGTCAAAGTCCAATCAAGTGATATGATTCACAAACAAGTGTTGTGTGTTGGACCTGATTCGACTTAGCTTGATTATCGCATAGCTAAAATCGATTTAATTCATCGTGTTAGAACTGCACAGCATAGAACTAAATTTGATCATGAAACTGTGGAGCTTTTTGCTTTTGCATGAGTTTTCTGCTATTCCTTGAATGTTACCATCTTAAACCTTGTTTTTTCTCTCTTTTATGTGATAGCTCTAGCAATGATAGCAACAATTTTTTGGCACTATTATTTCAAAACAACTTTTTTTCTTCTCTTTCTCCCTATGCCACATTGACAGGACAGATTGACAAAAAGGGCAGGGAATACAACATTCTTGTAAAATTTCTCATTGAAAATAATATACAAGAGGGCAATTGAAGTTAACCCAGATCCAACCTGAAGATCAATATTGCTCAAGTACAAGGGTGCTATAGTTTATTATTGGGGTTGCCAACAAATTTCCTATTTGACGTCCGCATCTGTGCTGATGAAAGGTGATTTCATTGATGTCTCCGTTGTTTTTTATTAAGCATATTTTTAGTGATCTTTTGGCTATAGCGGCAACAAATTCGGACTATGTATGAAACTTATGTTTTTTCAAGTGACTTTCCCTGTATTGGGATGTGCTGTGTGTTGATGAATAAAATCACATATGGATGCTAAGAAGGGCAGTTCTAATACCCTAAAATTGCCATTGTTGAATGCTGAAAGGCACATGTATAAGTCGTATAGGCTGTAAGCATGTGATAGATTTATAGTTGACACAAAGACTATAGTTGGGATGAACCTAAGGATTCTACTGTGAGTGATTTGGGTGAAAAACCACAAGAAATGTGTACTAGTCCCTATGTAAATGTCTAATAATATCCAATAAGGCATTAACAATCAAAAGAATCTTCCATTGATTTTCTAACATTGAAAATGAAAACAATCATTTGTAGTGTGAACTTTAGTAGATGTTTCTAGCTTGTGAAAACACACACTTAAAAATAGAAAAGTTTTTTTCTCAAACATTCACAAAGTTGAATAAAGCTAATAAAATGTCTTGCAGACGATGATCAGAAAATCAACTAATCCCAATTCTTAAGACTATGAAAACACAAGCAAACTTAAAAATCTAATGAAAAGTACTGGAACTAAGCTTCATTAATCAAAATTATTCAAGATAGGACTGGGCAATGGGCCTGCCTGCCTGTGGGCTGCTCATAGGCTCATAGCAGAGCCCAATTCAGCCAGCGTGGGCTAATATTTTTAGGACCCAGCCAAGCAAAGACCAATGCTTACACCCAGACCATCCACAGGCCATAGGCCCATCATTCTGGTCAAATATGAAATTACGCTAGGATGGCCCAGGTCTATCCATTGAACATGTGCAGGCAGCACGTAGGATGCCTGTGGCCTGCCTGCCTGAGCACACACCGTGCTTATGCCAGCCCAACTAGGTCAAAACAGGTTGGACTAGGAGGGGCAGACTGTTACCCTTACCTAATCCAAAAATCAACAAATTTTTTATGGGATCTTTAATATTTGTAAAAGGACAATGTTAAAAAATAATGAAATTATGCTTTAGAACATAATAAGCACCTCCATGACGTATTACAGTAAATGTACCTTAAACCCGATACCAAATCTCCCTATATGATTTGGATCATCCATTTCAGGTTGCTTATGCCCAAAAGAGACCATTCTCACAATCTCATGGTGTGACATGCCACAACCATCATCCACAAATGCCAATACAGGAACGTGCTTGCCATCGCTCTTCGAGTACATGGATTCAATAGAAATGTCCAATCTGGGCAGAACATTGAACTGGCATAATTATTTCTTAATACTCTAGTACATAAGTATAATAGAACTAAGATGAAAACCAACAAGCAGAGAATTCTATGAAAGCAAGATAACAATGAATTTTACATACGAAATTGTAACACAGAGCACAGCCTCTTCAAAGCATCCAAAATACTAAATAACAAACCTTTTTGCATTAGCATCCCTGGCATTGTCAATGAGCTCTGCTATCGCACCAAAAATCCATCCAGAATGAGTCTGACCAAGTGTTCTAAAGTAACTTGGGTGTGTACGAACATAAGATCCAGGGAGACAGTTAAGCTGCTTCATTGTAATGGGCTGAGATCCTAGAGCCCTGTCTGTACTCTCAATCAAATATTCCTTTGTATGACCCTTTGTATGACTTGAATGATTCACTTGAGCTAAGCCACTAGACCCATTATTTTTCAAGTGAGATTTTCCATCTATTAGAGGTCCTGCTGTATAAGATTGAAAATAAATTCTCCCAGAGGAATCAGCTGTAGGAGATATTCTCTCTTCTTTGACAGCAGGCCTACCAGAGCTTTCCACTATTTTCTCCAGACAATTTGCAGGATGTGCGCAGACAGTATTTCTTTCTTCAGCAAATACATTCAAAACCTCATCTGCATCCTCCATGCAATCAGAACCATCTAATAAACCATCTCCACGAGATGTGCTGGATGCATCACATGTTTGAACCAACCTCGATGAGCCCAAAATGTTATCGCCTAAGTGTCTGTCCACAACATGACCTTTGATGGGAACGGCCATCTTATTATCAGAGTGTTGGGGATTTCTGGAAACAACAATCTCTTCAAGTATATAAGGCTCCAAGTTCTTATCTATACGGATGACAAGTGTCCAAACATCACAAAATGTCAAATAACTAAAAAATTGTTGATAGAAGGGATAGAAACCATCCAATTAGCAGAACATATTAACACAAAGTCACAAATCAGTAAAGAGATACATAAACCAAAGATGAAGGTTTCACCAGTAATATAACTACTAACAACTTGTCCAGAAACAGTGTAGAGTCTACGTTATTGATTGTTGCATTATTAATTGAACAAAAAGTACCTGGCTTTTTATTTTGCAACTGAAAAGCAGACGGCCTCCTCTTATATGCAACCTCAACTTGGCTAAAGTCTGGCCCATCAGGAGGGAGTATAAAGAAATCATAAACAGCAGGCACAACAACAGCAACCTTCAAAAATAAAGCAGTTAAAAATACAAATTTGTCAACGCATATTAAATAGCTCAGGTTAGAAGGAACATTTCCAACTTATATAATTTATTTTATTTAGTTGAGCAGACACCGAATCAAGGTTTTACGTATAAATATAAACACTCCATTTAACTGCTATGATATCTAGATAAATAAATTCAAACTCTTTAGGTAGAGGTACCTTCCTGTGCGTCCAAAGAAAACAAAGAAATTCAGTCCACTCCTTTTGTTGATGCTCATTTTCGAAATCAGGTTTCAGAACAAATTTATAGGATGGCAGTGCTATCCTCGTCACAGAGGGTACACCCATTATAGTCCAAGAACTGCTCCTGCATAAGCAGAAGAATTCTATTAAACAGTCATTTTATTAAGTAACCAATATCCTGAAATTAAACATTCAAAAAAACTAAAAATCAGAGAAGCCAACTTACTGCATGCGCTATTTAATGATCCAAAATGAAAGTGCCAACAAGTTTTCCCAGTGACATATGACACAGATTTATCAATATTATAAAGCATGCAAGGCAGACCGTTATTTCATGAAGAAGGTGAACAAATTTAAGAGAATAGAGCATGATAGAATGAAAGACAGCAGCCAGCATGAGGAAGGCTCAAGAAAAATGTTGAATAAATATAAAAAGAAATAATAAACTAACAATATAGAAAAGAATGCAACAGAAGATATAAATTAGTTATAATGTCTTAGACCCACAATATTATCTCAAACAAAATACAAAGTCCAAAAAGTCTAGTGCGCATGCTCATGTGTTTCTTCTATTGTGTCAACGTCCACATGAGGGTTTTTTCCTACAATTCCGAGCATCTCATGGTTCTTAATGAGCTCTACAAATTTTGAAAAGGAACAAGTGTAATGAAGTATGCGAAATTACAAGGATAAGGTGCAAAAGCACCAAACAAGTCCAATAGTGGACAATTACAAAGGCACAATAGGCATAAAAGTGTATATGCAAGAAGTTCACGATGGGACAATACAAAAAGCCTACAAAGGGCAACACCAACAAGTAAAAGAATAAAAATATTATTAATGAGGTGCTTGGAAAGCAATGAAAGAAATAGGGAGAACACATCCCTATTTATATACATCACAAGAAAGAGGAGGCCATTGGGAGCTCCCCTCAGAGTCCTTGGGGAGCTCGCAATGGTCATATTTATGACCGTTGGGGCCCCAACGACTCTATGAGTAGGGTCCCCTAATGGCAAAGAAAAAAACATATAAAAAGAAAATAAACTAGAAAAAAATAGAAAAATTAGAATATAGTTGTTTCTAGAAAACAACTATAATTACATGTGAAAAGACAAAAATGCCCCTATCAGGCAAACTAATACAAAACAGATTTTATATATATATATATATATATATATATATAAATTTAACAACAAGTTCCCACTTCATTTGCTCCTTGACCGTCATGTAAGATGACCTTGAAGTCAATTTCCTAAGATGTTTGTTTTTATCTTATTTATGTCGAAGGTTGACCACAGATCACATGATCTACGTAAGATTTAAGGTGATCATTAAGGTTTTCTCAGAGGATCATCCTATTCAGTAAAATATAAGTTTGGACAATTCTTTTCGAACTTTAAATTTACTGTCATCTTTACTCCTTTTTCTTTTGTTATCTTGTTTCATCCAACTTCTGTTGTTCCCTTAATTTTCACACTGCTTCACGAAAATGTGCAACTTTTAACCTATTTTCTTTCATCTTTACTGTTCATGAAAGATCCAGCTTGTTGAAACTTATATCTCTCAAATCAGAGGGAACCAACCATGCCTAATAATATTCTCTCACAAGGAATGAATTTCATTAACAGATATCAATCAGTGACATATATATATATTGGGATTAGGACTAAAAATTACCTCTGACAAGTCATGCTATATATGAATAGTTGTGCAGCAAGGTATAAATAATGCTAAAGAAATGTTTGCTAAAGGAATAAGCAGTGCACAGCATTGGGTGAACGTAGGAAACTTCATAGTGACTCAAAAAACAAATGTATTCTTTGAACAAATCTATCATCAAAGTAGTTATGTGAAGTTAAAGTTTGTGCAGGAGCTTCAACCAACCAAGAATAGTGTGACCAATACACTCAAGATGTTTACTCTTTCATGAACAGATTTTGGATGTCCATACTCCCATAGATCCTAGCACTTGTGCTGTTTGTGGAAAATTCCCAACACAGTCACCATCTCTTTTACTGCATTAAGACCAGAGCTAAAGAGAACCGAGAATTCCATGCTTCAACAAGCATCAAGCATCAGTTCTGACTTTGAGGCTACAAATAAATAAATACTGCAAATCTAATAATGTGTGTATACACACACCCACATGTACATATGCATGGGTATGTACATATACATATATAAATACATAACATATACAGACACATAATCGTACATATATATGTGTGTGTGTATGTGCGTGTGTGTGTGCATGTACGTGTGTCTGTGTGTGCATGCACGTATCCTTTTGCGACCTTTACTCTTTCAAATGACCATGGTGCATATAGAGGCACGATTCAATTATAAATGGCTAGGCCTGCACAACCCAGAGATCAATAAATGATCCAATCAGCCCCAGATAAAGCGAGATGTTTTGGTCACTTGCTAGTGTCAAAAGAGCCACAGTCAAGTGCTTTCAAGTAGGTCACACTAGATAACCTCAGCCACGCAATCATTATTGCCCTAATCTTAGTAAGTGCAAGACAAGATGCCGAAGAAGGAAACAGAATTGGAAACTGATGCGGAAAGCAGCAGTGAGAAAGAAGGAGCTTATAAATACATGTAATGTGAGAAATGGAGGCAAGCAAACAAAATGTCAAAGTAGTTATAGTATATTATACTACTATTCATCTAAGATTTATTAACAATTTTTTTTTAAGCATAAAATATATGTTAACGTAATACCTATTGGACCTAAAAATAAGTTTCTTATTTTTTCATTATATGGTTATAAATAGGTTTGCTACATATATCAGATATGAAAAAAAAATCCGATTTGAACACATACAAGCAAAAAAAAATTTATTAACATTGGAAGTTTGTAACAACTGATAAGCAACAAACAATAGATGAAGATTAGGATAACACACTTGAAATATGTACAAGAGAGTACATAATATCATACATGTTCTTATAATGTAGAAGAAAGTTTTGAACATTTGTGCCTTGACCATTTTTTAAAAATAAATAACCTTAAAAAACTTTGAGCCTAATAAAAATAAAAAAATGTTTTTCATATTTTAAGAAACCATAGAAAATATTTTGACATTTATTGTTTATTAATCTACTTAAAATTGACCAACTATAGTGCTATTATTATAGGAATCACAATTTATTAATTATGCACAAATATTTTTCTGTATTCTCTCATGGTGAAACTTTAATGTCCTTGAAAGCACACCTCTCATGGTAAGGGAACCTAAATTAAGAAGCATTTAGCTTTCTAGGAAGCAAGCTTCCCAAGATGGGTAATGGATTTTGGTAGCCATGGTGGGAGCCACTCACATTGTCAAACAGTTCCCCTGCAGCGCCTATGCTGGTCTCATTGCTTCAGGATGTTCTGAAGTGCAAGAGTCCGCCAATATCTGCTCTGTCCAAATGGATATCGTCTAACTTTGGCTTAAAAGGATGCCATTATAACAAAGTTCTTTTGTTTAAGAATCTAGCGCCAGACTTGTTCAACACCCATGTCTAATTCCAATAGTGCATCCGAGAGAGAGAGAGAGAGTCATAACTCCCATATACCAATAAGAGCCAAAAGAATATACGAATAAGTTTCCCATGACAACATGCAGTTCCTCAACAATGCACCACCGGGGATACCACAAAACCAGAGACAATGTTCTAATAAAAATCCATATGATTTAACTCCCCGCAACTAAAATAGCACTCAGTTCTCATCTCTGAAGCAACAACGAAATCAATTTGCATCAAAACCAACACTACAGACCACATTCAGTTATGATAGGCACAAAATCCACCGCTTGATGCAAAAACTACTCAAAATTTCAGCATAAATGACCCCAGACAAGAGTTTGTTTACATACATTTCCGGCACCGGATTGTGGCATATCGCCCGCGATATCGGTTTATGATCCTTCCACAGCATCACACGTTGAGGGGTCGAAAGCACATCTAGCACCCAATTGTTCAAAACACAAATTCCTCCCCGTTATTACATTATGAAGATCAACCACCAACAATCCTCAACTTAGCCAACTAGAAACGCTAAAATATACAACTAGGAAACGACGAAAACAAGGCACCCAACAAAGCCAATATTGGAAAAAGCAATATACCTTCTTCTGGTGGCTCGTTTAGGTTTAAACTTCCCATTATGTTAACTGCAGAGAGCACCCAACATCAACTTCTAATACTGTCAACTTCACACATAAAAGCTGCACTAGAGAGACAGACAGACCCTCGCACCTACACACAGAGAGAGACCCTCGCACCGAGAGAGAGAGAGAGAGAGAGAGAGAGAGAGAGAGAGAGAGAGAGACCCTCGTACCTATAGAAGAAGCAGAGAGACTTGGGCTCCAAAAGAACCTACGAAGAAGAGGATGAGAGAAAGTAAGATACGGGTAAAAAACCGAAAAAACGTCCTATCTCTCCGTCGCTTTCCCCTTCGTGGGAACAAAAAAAAAAGAGAGAGAGACAACCCACGTCAAGGCTGAAAATGAGTGCGTATCAGGGCAGAGCAAGTACTGACGGGCTGATGCCGTCCATCCATGCGATGAACGGCGTCATTGAGGAACTATTTTCAATCGTTATTTTGAAACCCTTAAAAAAACGTGGGACCCATCTAGAAGGCATGGAATCCATCCATGGTATTTGGGATGCCGTTCATCGCATGGATGAACGGCATCAGAGCAAGACTGACCTGATACGCACTCTGTGAAAATAGTCCCTGCCTCTTGGTTTCCTATACGTTCGTTGAGTTATGCAAAATTGTATAAAAAGACAAAGGAGAAGAACTAAACAAGGAATCAAAGAACCTGATAGGGATGGTAGTGGACCGGGGCCCTGCCCCAGTACAAAAAAGGACAAAGGAGAAGAACTAAAAAAGGAAGCATAGGAACTCGTAGGGATGGACGGCAGTGGATCGGGGCTCCGCCCGCCTCACCCATTTGGACCGGAGATGGAGGACATGAAAGGGGGATGAAGGTTAAAATCAAAACCCGTGCCAGGATGGAGGTGGGGATGGACTTACTATTTTCTCTACCCTGCCCTGTTTCGATCCCTGCCTGCCTGTCCCATACCGTACCCAATCCTTCTTTAGGATATGTTTGATGGCTTGTCCAAGGTTGGATGAAATGAACAAAAAGAACGAAACATAGCATTGGTTATGTTCGTTCTGTAACAACTGTTTTAAGTCCAACGTTTGTTTGAACCGTACTCAAATGCTATGTTCCAATTATCCGTTGTTTGATGATGATGTACCCCCAGGTCGGATTGCTCAGTTTGGTTCTCTGCGTGCAGATGCCATTTTTCTAGCGAGCGCATCACCGACGGTGGGCATCGATTACAGGCAGGTGACGAACAACTTTCCATTGCCGGACCGAGTGGCGGGGCTGCTCCAATCCATCAACATTACGAAGGTGAAGCTCTACGACTCCGACCCGAGAGTCCTTTGTGCCTTCCACGGCACCGATGTCGAGTTCGTCGTCGCAATCCCGAACAAGTGCATCGGAAAGATGGCGGATCCGGCGACGGCCCTCGCCTGGGTCAAGGAGAACATCCAGCAGTACGTTTCGGTGAGCCGGATCAGTTACATAACCATCAGGAACGAGGTGCTCACCGAAAATGACTTGTCGTTGGCCGGGTGCCTCGTTCCGGCGATGCAGAACGTTTACGTCGCTCTGCAAACCCTAGGGTTGGGGGATAAGGTGGAGGTGACGACAGTGCACTCGCTCGCCGTCCTGGAATCGTCCTACCCGCGTCAAGCTGCCGATTCTGATGAGATCTCGCCGGACCGGTTAGGTCTCTGTTAGGGTTCCACGGATGGACAGGATCATCATTCCTGATCAACGCCTACCCGTTCTTTGCCTACATGTCGGACCCAAAGCACATCTCCCTCGACTACGTCCTTTCTGAGAGAACGCCGAAATCTTGGACTCCCGACATCGGGCTTCACTACGATAACATGTTGTTTACCCAAATCAACGTCGTATACGCCGCACTAGAGGCAGAGGGGAAGGGGAATCTAAGGGTAAAGGTGTCAGAGACGGGGTGGTCGTCGAAGGGGGACCCGCAGGACACCGGTGCTTCGTTGGAGAATGCCCGGACGTACAACGAGAACCTGATGAGGATCGTGGCAGAGCAAAGGGGGACGTCGAAGCGGCCGGACGTGGGACTGGAGGTGTATGTGTTCGCCTTGTTCAACGAGAACCTGAAGCCCAAGCCGACGTCAGAGAAGAACTACAGGCTCTTCACGTCCGACGGGACGCCGACGTATGCTGTCGGGTTTGACTCCGCCAGGCTCGGCCCGCCGTCGGGCGATGGAAGAGGAGGCGTAGATGGCGAAGGAGAACTTGGGATCCGATAGGAACCACAAGAGCTCGCGGGCGCGCCCATCGAGAAATTTTCATTCCTTTCGTTCCTATTATTTTGTAACAGGGGGGAGGGTGGAACGAAAATAACATACTTATAAGAACACGGTGGATGCGTGGAACGTCGTCTGCTGCGTCCAACGTTTATCGAAAATCGCCGTTCTTAGCATAATTTTCGTTCGAATCACGCTGAGAAGCGCATCAAACGTACCCTTAAGGATGACAGTGGACCGAGGGAAAAAAGGACCCCACCCCACCTCGCCCTGTGTGGAGCGGGGATGAAGGACATGATCAAAACTTGTGCGTGGATGGAGGCCAGGATTTTGAGAAGGAACAGCCGGTAGCGGTACTGACGAGTGAGAGAGAGGAGCGGTTACCGTAACCGATGCTCGAGTATGGTTTTTGAAATCTTATACCAGACTTGGGTCCGACTTGAATTTGCAAGATAAAAAATATTGATTTATCTGGTGTGAACCAGGGCATGGTTTTTCTTATGGTGTGTCAGATCAGACCTAGGTCAGAGCTGAGAACCGGTACCTCAAATCAAATCCAGGTTTGGACCCACTTGAGTCCAAACTAAGTCCGACGCATTGACACCCTTACACTTGATGGATGTCAATGCGTTGGGTTTGGGTCCAATATCCTACTGAACCCAAATTTAATCAGATCCGATAAAGCAGGTAGTGTCCGATTAGTAATCGGATTTGGATTCGATATGTGATTCTGCTTCGAATCTGAATATGAATTGGATGGATAATATGACTGGATTATCTATAACACATATCTAATTAGCTAATTGGATTCAAATTTGGTATTTGTCTTTATTCTTTGGGACTTATTGAGTCCGAACCTAGATCCGATTGGGCAAGATTTGATCGGGTTGGAAACTAGGGTTGGACATTAGGACAGGTTAATAAGCAAGTCGAGTGAGTTCCCAACGAACCGGCACATGATATCAATACAGCGCAACCCAACCCGTATCATTGACTAATCCCACCTAACGGCCATGACCTAGACCAAATCAACAAGTCCGAAGCTGAACTCAAACCCAAGAAGGTCAAGTCAGGATTTGGGCTGGTTAAGGCTTGGCTAGGTCATGTTGGTCCCTAACTGGCTCCTGGTCGGACCGAGCCTATCCGGCCTAAATGCCCACCCCTAATGAAATGTCTAGATCTTAATCAAGTTTGACCCATTTATACCCCTACTCACTCTTCGGGCAATCGCCATGTATAGTCCATTGGACCCAGACAAATATCCAAGTTCTTACCAGATCCGAACTTTGTTGGCTCTTGGATTTTTAATGAATTGAGCACTAGGTTCAATAAGGCAAACTCGAATTCGATGGAAGAAATGCATTTATTAATACCAGGATTCAACTACTGTTTCATGTTAATTTTATAATTATAGATGTTCACATTGATTTTGTGGGTATTGGGTTTGGATAAACCTATCTTGAACTTGATCCAGTTCACTTTCAATGGTTCATGATCCAACTTGTTTCTTATTTGGATAAAGCTTAGGGTTGTGCAAGGCTAGCCGATAGTGTGTTGGTGTTATGAAGATAAAGACGGTCCAATTGATAATTCATTTCGAGTCATGTAGCTGATGGCTGAGCAAAATTAAATTTACTGTGAAATAAATTTAGGTTTGCATTCACCAATAGAGCCTCATTTGGATGATGGGAGGCAAAACTTGGGATTTTGGGAAAACCAGTTTTTTCACAAACTTACTATTTCGATGACAAAAAAGCCTACAAAACTAGGTCTTTGGTTGCTAAAAACTCGATAAAATAAAGAAAAAAGTAAAGGCTGTTATTTCAACTTTCTAAAATCGCGATTCAATATCTTTATGAAGGTGTAGGGAATTCTTATTTTAGAAAAAATAGGTTTGTGATTCATAGTTTCTTGACCTTTAAGTAACCTTAGTTATTTTCTTTTTTTTTAGAAATAAGAAGAAGTTTTTGGTAAGAGAGTTTAAAGGTTTTGCTTAGAAGTTAAGAAATGACATCTATTAATATGAGATAAGAAAAGATGGGAGATATGCCTTTAGAGAGGCTTAAGCCACGTTTGATGCCCTACGAAAGTTTCCTCTCTCCTTGCGATTTTTTTTCCCTTGTATTTCAAGAGAAACTCCCATCAAAATTAGGGATGGCAATGGGTCGGGGTGGGAGGGGGCACAAGGTCTTCACCCTCGTCCCGTCTCAAAATCCTACCCTCAATCCTCGCACAGGTTTTGATTTTAACCTCCATCCATGTTTAATGTCTTTCATCTCCGATCCAAACGGGGCGAGGCGGGGCAGGGCCCCATTTCCTCTCAATCCACTGCCATTTCTAAAAAAGGGTCATGGATGAGGCGGGGCGGGGCAAGGCAGGGATCAAGGATGGGGACGGGAATCCCCGCACATGTTTTGATTTTAACCTCCATCCCCTTTTCTCTGGTCCAAAGGGGGCAAGGCAGGGCCCCAATTCCCCGTTCCAATGTCTTCCCTAACAAAAACAAACAGGGACTCTCGTGTTTCATGGGGAGTGTGGCCCCACTAAAAAAAAGAGGAAAAAGTACTTCAACGGAACTCCCCAGCCCCCTTCTTTTTTGTAAGCATATCAGGTCATGTTGAACATTTGCTGACATCGTGGCCATCCGATTTGCATTTTAAAAAGCTCAAAAGTCAACAAAACCACGTGGCATTCATCCAAAATGCAAGCAGAATCGTCATGAGCAAAAATGCTCATGTTCAGCGTTACCTGATCTGCTTCCCTCTTTTTCACACCCACCTTTAGAATATATATATATATATATATATATATATATATATATATATATATATATATATATATATATATATATAGAGAGAGAGAGAGAGAGTAATGGACAAGGTTGTTAAATGCGATGAGGCGAAGCGAGGCGTTGAGCCTGCGCTTCGCCTCTGAGGCGGGCGTACGCCTCTCACAACTGGACTGGAAGTGAAGCAGTGGGAGGGGAGGCAGTAGGAGAAGGACCACGCGCCCAGCTGGTACGGAAGCGAGGGGGGGGCGCGTCCGATGGTCGGAGAAGACTGAGCAGCCAACGGCGAAGTTCGCCACCGGGGAATTTGTAACCGGGGAACTGTGATGAGGGGCAATTTGCGCATCACAGCAACGTCTCAGTACCTTGAGCGTGTGCCTCGCCTCTGAGGCATACGCTTCATGTAATGAGGCGTACGCCTCTCACAACACTGGTAATGGATATGTGCAAAATAACAAGTGCTAAATGATATATATGTGTTAAATGAGCTTTTCGGGGTATTGTTCATTTCATTTTTAAATTTTGATCATATGTGAAATCAACCGTCCAAAATCTTTGTAAATTTTTTAAGCTCCAAATAACATTTTTTTCATAGAAAACGCACTATCCAAGCGTAGGTTTCTTGTAAATAGACCATGCCCATAACAAATAAATTTTTGAAAGGGCAGAAAAAACCCATTTAGCATTTATCAATTTTGCACATCTCTCTCTCTCTCTCTCTCTCTCTCTCTCTCTCTCTATATATATATATATATATATATATATATATATATATATATATATATATATTTTCTACGGGAGTACCTACTCCTGTATACTGGAAATCATGGTTATAGGTTGTATCTTCTCAACACAGTTTATTTGATATAAATCATGCTTTGGATCATGTTTTTTTATATAAAAATAAGATTTTTTAAGCCATGAAATTTTGATGATTTTTATGTGTTAAAAAACATGCATCCAAAACTTGTTTTCTATTAAATAATATTTATAGATTATATTTATAGGGTCTGGTCAACAAAAAATGATTTAAGAAATTTGAAAAACTAAAGCTTCTATTAGGTGAGAGTAAGTACTCTAAGAGCACCGTATCTCTATCAATATACTATCAATATATATATAGAATTAGGAGTAAAATCAGACATAATTTGTGTCCATGAATGGGCATGCATGTTTTTTTTTTAGCTTTGAGGCCTTTTAATCCAAACCATCGTTAAGAAGGGGTCCTAATTCATCAGGCTCGTGATGAGAAGGGATCCGACGATACCTTCTCATATATATATATATATATATATATATATATATATATATATATATATATATATATATATATATATAGAGAGAGAGAGAGAGAGAGAGAGAGAGAGAGAGAGAGAGAGAACTGCGTTCGATCGAACCCTCAGTTTGGATCGGTGTGAGCAGTCTACCGTGGACCACCCATCATATTGGATCGTCGGTGTACAGTCAACATTCGGCAAATAAAAAATCCCACCATTTCCTCCACTTACGAGGTACCCGGTACTCCACGGTTTATGAGGTCACTATCATCCTCTTCCCCCAGCCTGTTTCCCTTTTCTTGATCTTTCCCCAACCATTTTCGTCCGAAGCAGGTTATATGCCCCCCCCCCCAAGATGCACTGTAGCAAACATTCTGTGTTCGGGGTTCAAATGAGTGTCATGTATATAACGTGGGGCTCGTATCCTCATGTGTGTCGGCATCACTTAGCGTGAGAGTCCGATGCAGTTGCAAAGACTTAAGTACCCTTTCTCGCCATCTCAAAGTGGGACAACCAAACAAGGTGGTTGTCTCAAGGAATTCAGGGAAGTGCGAGGCAGAACAGGTATTGGGGTCATCCTGAGGTGGGGCAACCATGCACTGGGGCTGTTCCAAGTGACCTATTGTCTCAAGGAGAAGGGTCTACCTTGAAATGATAGGTTGGACAAGAGGAATGAGGTAGGATGGCCTGGACAGGTCCATCACAAGGTAGATAGGTGGGATGGGATGTGGCAGGCCCACCCTGGTCGTGGGGTCATCCCAAGATAGGATAGCCAAGACGGGGTGGGATGGCCAGGACAACTCTGTCCCAAGTTAGACAGGCTGGATGGGATGAGACAGGCTAAGGTGGGACAACCCAGCCTTGAGGTCATCCCAAGGTTGAACAGCCAGGACAACTAGCCGTCCCAAGGTGGACGGGCAAGACAGTTGGTCATCCCAAGATGGGATGACTAGAACAAGGTCATCCCAAGGTGGGATGGCCAAGACAGGGCCGTCCCAAGGTGGGACAAACATGGGGACATCTGGCAAAGGTGTTGTCCCAACTGGACCACCCTGGACGGGCAGGATAAAACCACAATGCGTCGTCCCAACCCGACCTAGGGAGAGACAGAGGTGTAAGGGAATGGATTGTGTCTTCGCAGTCCAAAACTAAGGACAAGAGCGGAACAGACGACAGCAACCCGTGCCATCCCATGGGCAGGATGAGTGGACTTCATCGGGTTTTTGGGCATTCTGCAAAATTTGAGTGTACAATAAAACGACATCCGTTCATTTTCTTTTGAAAATATGGCCGGACGTCCATGAAATAAAAAAACAATTCTTTTGGCCATTTCGGGACAGCCACCGGTTGGAAAATGGTTGTACAGGTCAGTCTAGTCATTTTCTGGCCGATAGCCTGGTGGGAGGGTTTGGAGGAGGTGGTGGAAGAGGGTGAAACCCCAGGCCAGGATAAGGTGTCATCATATGGCACACTTTGAAGCAGTGGCGGAGCCAGGGGTGGGCGGTCGCCCACCCCAGAATTAGAAACCGAGTCAAAATATGATACGACTCGGGTCTTATTTTTCATTCAGCACGATTTGGTGGTTGCATTCTTTCCTTGCGAATGCTTGTCGAAGAAGATCAGAACATGGTGGTGCAGGAGTGGAGATCAAGCCTCCCTGCGATACAGAGTATCCTATGGCACCCAGACGCAGGAGACGGTGGACATGGGATGGAGCCAGCCGAGGGAGTTGCTGCTGCTGGATCACCACCGAGAAGGAGGTGGCTCAACTACCGAAACAGGCTTTCGATCTCGATCTATGATCTTCACCACCACGGAGGCTTCGAGCCATTGCGCCACCGATAGAGGTCGATCATCACCACCCGAAGTCTGCCCACCCAACGAAAAACTTCTGGCTCCGCCACTGCACCTGATGCCCTCCATCTTTGGCTGATAGTATGTCAGTCAGCTGCCGAGGTGCATAGGCACACTCAAAGTGTGTCATGTGATGGCAATTGATCCTGTCTCGTGAAAACTTGAGAGGGAGGGTTTTTTTGTGTTTTGGTGTCATCAGAAGGGTACCATAGGTTTTTTTTATTTGCCAAATTTTGTGGCGGTTTGGCTTCAATTTTTTTTTTGAAATTTCATTCAAATACCAATCAAAACCTAGCTTTGTGGGTAAAGGCAGTTTTTTTTTATTTGCCAAATTTTGTGGTGGTTTGGCTTCAAAACATTTTTTTGAAATTTCATTCAAATACAAATCAAAACCTAGCTTTGTGGGTAAAGGCAGTTTTTTTTATTTGCCAAATTTTGTGGTGGTTTGGCTTCAAAACATTTTTTTGAAATTTCATTCAAATACCAATCAAAACCTAGCTTTGTGGGTAAAGGCAGTTTTTTTTATTTGCCAAATTTTGTGGTGGTTTGGCTTCAAAACATTTTTTTGAAATTTCATTCAAATACCAATCAAAACCTAGCTTTGTGGGTAAAGGCAATTTTTTTTATTTGCCAAAATTTGTGGTGGTTTGGCTTCAAAACATTTTTTTGAAATTTCATTCAAATACCAATCAAAACCTAGCTTTGTGGGTAAAGGCAGTTTTTTTTATTTGCCAAATTTTGTGGTGGTTTGGCTTCAAAACATTTTTTTGAAATTTCATTCAAATACCAATCAAAACCTAGCTTTGTGGGTAAAGGCAGTTTTTTTTATTTGCCAAATTTTGTGGTGGTTTGGCTTCAAAACATTTTTTTGAAATTTCATTCAAATACCAATCAAAACCTAGCTTTGTGGGTAAAGGCAGTTTTTTTTATTTGCCAAATTTTGTGGTGGTTTGGCTTCAAAACATTTTTTTGAAATTTCATTCAAATACCAATCAAAACCTAGCTTTGTGGGTAAAGGCAGTTTTTTTTATTTGCCAAATTTTGTGGTGGTTTGGCTTCAAAACATTTTTTTGAAATTTCATTCAAATACCAATCAAAACCTAGCTTTGTGGGTAAAGGCAGTTTTTTTTATTTGCCAAATTTTGTGGTGGTTTGGCTTCAAAACATTTTTTTGAAATTTCATTCAAATACCAATCAAAACCTAGCTTTGTGGGTAAAGGCATTTTTTTTTTATTTTCCAAATTTTGTGGTGGTTTGGCTTCAAAACATTTTTTTGAAATTTCATTCAAATACCAATCAAAACCTAGCTTTGTGGGTAAAGGCAGTTTTTTTTATTTGCCAAATTTTGTGGTGGTTTGGCTTCAAAACATTTTTTTGAAATTTCATTCAAATACAAATCAAAACCTAGCTTTGTGGGTAAAGGCAGTTTTTTTTATTTGCCAAATTTTGTGGTGGTTTGGCTTCAAAACATTTTTTTGAAATTTCATTCAAATACCAATCAAAACTTAGCTTTGTGGGTAAAGGCAAATTTTTTTATTTGCCAAATTTTGTGGTGGTTTGGCTTCAAAACATTTTTTTGAAATTTCATTCAAATACCAATCAAAACCTAGCTTTGTGGGTAAAGGCAGTTTTTTTTATTTGCCAAATTTTGTGGTGGTTTGGCTTCAAAACATTTTTTTGAAATTTCATTCAAATACCAATCAAAACCTAGCTTTGTGGGTAAAGGCAGTTTTTTTTATTTGCCAAATTTTGTGGTGGTTTGGCTTCAAAACATTTTTTTGAAATTTCATTCAAATACCAATCAAAACCTAGCTTTGTGGGTAAAGGCAGTTTTTTTTATTTGCCAAATTTTTTGGTGGTTTGGCTTCAAAACATTTTTTTGAAATTTCATTCAAATACCAATCAAAACCTAGCTTTGTGGGTAAAGGCAGTTTTTTTTATTTGCCAAATTTTGTGGTGGTTTGGCTTCAAAACATTTTTTTGAAATTTCATTCAAATACCAATCAAAACCTAGCTTTGTGGGTAAAGGCAGTTTTTTTTATTTGCCAAATTTTGTGGTGGTTTGGCTTCAAAACATTTTTTTGAAATTTCATTCAAATACAAATCAAAACCTAGCTTTGTGGGTAAAGGCAGTTTTTTTTATTTGCCAAATTTTGTGGTGGTTTGGCTTCAAAACATTTTTTTGAAATTTCATTCAAATACCAATCAAAACCTAGCTTTGTGGGAAAAGGCAAATTTTTTTATTTGCCAAATTTTGTGGTGGTTTGGCTTCAAAACATTTTTTTGAAATTTCATTCAAATACCAATCAAAACCTAGCTTTGTGGGTAAAGGCAGTTTTTTTTATTTGCCAAATTTTGTGGTGGTTTGGCTTCAAAACATTTTTTTGAAATTTCATTCAAATACCAATCAAAACCTAGCTTTGTGGGTAAAGGCAGTTTTTTTTATTTGCCAAATTTTGTGGTGGTTTGGCTTCAAAACATTTTTTTGAAATTTCATTCAAATACCAATCAAAACCTAGCTTTGTGGGTAAAGGCAGTTTTTTTTATTTGCCAAATTTTGTGGTGGTTTGGCTTCAAAACATTTTTTTGAAATTTCATTCAAATACCAATCAAAACCTAGCTTTGTGGGTAAAGGCAGTTTTTTTTATTTGCCAAATTTTGTGGTGGTTTGGCTTCAAAACATTTTTTTGAAATTTCATTCAAATACCAATCAAAACCTAGCTTTGTGGGTAAAGGCAGTTTTTTTTTATTTGCCAAATTTTGTGGTGGTTTGGCTTCAAAACATTTTTTTGAAATTTCATTCAAATACCAATCAAAACCTAGCTTTGTGGGTAAAGGCAGTTTTTTTTATTTGCCAAATTTTGTGGTGGTTTGGCTTCAAAACATTTTTTTGAAATTTCATTCAAATACAAATCAAAACCTAGCTTTGTGGGTAAAGGCAGTTTTTTTTATTTGCCAAATTTTGTGGTGGTTTGGCTTCAAAACATTTTTTTGAAATTTCATTCAAATACCAATCAAAACCTAGCTTTGTGGGTAAAGGCAATTTTTTTTATTTGCCAAATTTTGTGGTGGTTTGGCTTCAAAACATTTTTTTGAAATTTCATTCAAATACCAATCAAAACCTAGCTTTGTGGGTAAAGGCAGTTTTTTTTATTTGCCAAATTTTGTGGTGGTTTGGCTTCAAAACATTTTTTTGAAATTTCATTCAAATACCAATCAAAACCTAGCTTTGTGGGTAAAGGCAGTTTTTTTTATTTGCCAAATTTTGTGGTGGTTTGGCTTCAAAACATTTTTTTGAAATTTCATTCAAATACCAATCAAAACCTAGCTTTGTGGGTAAAGGCAGTTTTTTTTATTTGCCAAATTTTGTGGTATTTTGGCTTCAAAACATTTTTTTGAAATTTCATTCAAATACCAATCAAAACCTAGCTTTGTGGGTAAAGGCAGTTTTTTTTATTTGCCAAATTTTGTGGTGGTTTGGCTTCAAAACATTTTTTTGAAATTTCATTCAAATACCAATCAAAACCTAGCTTTGTGGGTAAAGGCAGTTTTTTTTATTTGCCAAATTTTGTGGTGGTTTGGCTTCAAAACATTTTTTTGAAATTTCATTCAAATACCAATCAAAACCTAGCTATGTGGGTAAATGCAGTTTTTTTTAAAGAAGAAAGCTGGGGTTGGTTAGACCCCACCAGTTATACAACGCATACCAATGTGTTTTGAACTTGCAATGTCCCAACACAAGGTGACGTGCACTGACTGCTCCTACCAAACAATTGGAACCCGCTTGGTGGGTAAAGCCAGTTTTACTCTGCTTTAATGTGAAAGGACTCAAGAAGCTTTTAAAAGGAAAGGCTGGGGTCCAAAGGAAAACAAAATGTGAAAAAAGACGAAGGATTTACACATTAAGATGTTGACGCCCATGTATTAGGACTGGAAAATTACTGGGCACCTTTACTCTTGAACTCAGAAGCGCTTTTAGGAGTGGGGAAGCGCGCTTTACAAAAAAAAATGCTTTCGAACTAGAAAGCTCCACACTTTCTCCAAAGAGAGGAACTAAGGGAAAACGTGGTTCTTGTGCAATGAGAGGCTAGGTAGCACCTTTAGGAGGGGGGAAGCGCGCTTTACCAAAAAATAAATGCTTTCGGGAAGCTCCACACTTCCCCCAAAGAGGGGCCTCTTCGTTACCCAATCGCTTCTCCCTCATTTCTCCCCTTAGTTTTTTGTGTTTTTTATGTTAATATTTTTTTCCCACTTTTTACTCGTTTTTCCCTTGATTCCCACTCGTTTATCCCTTATTTTCCCATCGTTTTTCTTCAAATTTTTTATTTCACATGCTTCCACAACTGCTTTCAAAACAAATCTTGCATTGTGCTTCATGCTACTTTTTAATATGCTTTCCCGCTTCACCCATCGCTTCCTGGTAAGTATGGTTTATATACCTAAATCGGATACAGTGTTTACGTATATTCTGATTCAGACTCAGTTGTGGTACTCTATACCAAATCTAGATCCAATTATTAATTGAACACTGGTTCTGCTACCTAATCCAGGATTCAGTTGGATACTCGACCTGAACCCAAACCATTGGCATTCCTATCCATGCCTTACCTCGGCTTGAGAGTGGGCCCAATTGCATGCAGAACTACTGCGGCCCATGAGGATCCGATGTTCTGTACCAAAATTCAAGAAGACCTGGCCCATTTTAGGTCCAGCTTGAGTCTCACGGCTACGAGATCATATCATGTAATATGCCGAATCACTAATCCTCAGTGCTGTGACTTTCTCATCGTCCATCCATATGATCAACGGCATCCAGCGGGGGCTAATGCTGATGACATCACATGGGCGATCAGTGTGGGCCCTACTATTTACATAATGCACTGTTGCCATGCATCTGGAGTGTAGGGAGAAAAGATCCTGTCATATGCAATGTCACCAAAAAAATAGTGATGCTAATTTTAAACCACACACGTGTCCATCATAGGAATCCCCTCACTCATGGATAGGATAGAGTACGAGACGTTTTACCCTTTAGTTAAGAGGGTGTTTGTTTTAACATCTTATGGAAGAGGCCCTCTTTGTCACATGTAATGATTACGAAAGCAAGGTCCCACCTAACCGTATACGGTCTCTGTCCATGTCAACCGTAAACTTCGAGGGCTTACTCCTCGACTCAAAGTCGCCGAGATTCGGCTTATGCAGGAGGGTGACGCCTATGGGATTTGAAACTAGACTGTCCGATTGGCCCACACTTATGTATGGTAGAATTCTGGTTGGGCACGGGATAGAGTTAGGGATGCAAATGAATCGGGTCTGGTTGGACCTTCAATCCGAATCCGACACATTATTTTCAGATCCAAAATATTAAAGAGATCAGAAAAGGTATTCCATTTAGGGTGGCAAAATCTGACACGACCCGCCAACCCGCTTCTTAGCCGGGTTCGGGTTTGGCCTAAACGGGTTCGTGTCGTAAACGGGTTGACCCACCTAACCCATTTATTAAACCGGTCGGGTTCGTGTTAGGGGTATGCCAACCCGGCTGACCCGTTTAATAAACTGGTTAGGCGGGCGGGTCAACCCGTTTACCTGAACCGACCCGTCAACCCGTTTACCCGACCCGACCCGTTTATTAAACGGGTTACTCGTGTCGTGTTGAGTTACCCGTTTAATAAACGGGTCAGGTTCATGTTGAGGTATGCTGACCCGCCAACCCAACCCGATTGCCACCCCTAATTCCATTTACACATTCGAATCATTTGGTATTAAGGGATTAATGTTTTATATATACTCCAATTGAATTCAATCTAATGTGATCAATTTGCACGTTTTACATGTAAAAACCTTAATTTCATTCTTTTACAATTGGATAAAGGGCGGAGGTGTGTTTATGGGACGGAGGGCACGTGCCCACCCTGACCCGTAAACTTTTCTTATGAGGGATACAAGTGCCCACTAAGGATGGCAGTGGACCGGGGCGAGGGTGGGGGACAAGGTCTCCACCCCGCCCCATTTCAAAATCCGAACCTCCATCCCCGTCTCCATCCCAGTTTCATGTCCTCCATCCCCGGTTCAAACGGGGGCGAGGCGGGGTGGGTTCCGTTTACCCTTAGTTTATAGTCATCCCTTAATGGATTGGGGATGGGACGGGGCGGGGCGGGGCTAGGCGGGGATTGGGATGGGGATGGGGCGGGAAAAGGCATAAGTCCATCCCCGCATGGGGATAGACTTTAACCTTCATCCCCGGTCCAAACAGGGCGAGGCGGAGCCCCATTGTCCCCCACTCCACCATCCCTAGTGCCCACACACCCTGACCGGCATTTCACAATGTGGATTGCCCACCCTGACTGGGTCAGGGTGGGCAGTGTAGGATACCATGTTAGCGTATGTATTTCGGATCTAGATCCAATCTTACATCATTGAATCTTGTTCGGATTCTAACTAGAATTTTGATTGTCTGCACAAAATTTGGATTCGGATCAGGCAGGCCAGATCTGACCTGTATCTGATCCTTTCAGCCCTAGTTGGGATCTGATCAGTTGATACCAACCCTATGTTTGGGTGTTTGATTCATCATAATGTCGTTTGTGTGTTTCTTGGAAATTGTATAATTTTATTTTGATAAATAAAAATATTTTTTGGGAACTTGTATAATTAAATATAGTGGTCGTTCAACATTTCATCTATTTTCTTTCCCTCTTTAAAACTTTAAAGTGATAACTACCTTTGTGATATAATTTTTTATGGAATTCAAAAATTATCAATAGAAAAAATATTCAATAAAAAATATCATTTTGATACTTGGCATCAATCTTAACATACTTGCACATGCTCGAAATTTTAAAGTAGGTAGGTTATTTTTTTTTTGAAAAATTAGCCTGCTTCGTTGTTGCCAGTCATTAGGGGAGCACTCATCACCTTTATTTTTTCCTTCTTTTGTCATGTAACTTTCAATTAATCAAAAACTATAAAATAAAATAAAATAAAGAAGAAAGTGGGAATCCTACCGTGCCTGCCCATGTGAAACCCTTGGATAAGAAAGCAGACACAACCCCTAGGATAAGATAGCTTGATTAAAAAAACATTAATTTTTTTTCTGGCAAGAAGATAAGCTTAAATGATTAAATAATGCAAAATTTATTCTACAAACTCCCTAGTCAAATTCAAGTTCAAGATATTATTAAAAAAAAATCATACTAAAAGGCGTAATATTTCAGAAAATGCCCCACCACAGATAGATCTTTTAGACAAGCTGGGGTTAGGTAGAGCCCTGCCAGTTATATAACTATACCATTGGGTTTTGAACCTGCAACGTTCCAACACAAGGTCACCTGCACTAGCTGCTCCTACCAGACAAGCGGAGCCCCGTTGGTGCATATAGATCTTAATAATGAAAGAGAGAATTTTGTTTTACCGAATTACGGGCCCCTTAGTCACAAGTTTCTGTTTTCTTTTAAATTGTTCACAAGTTTTTGTTACGGGGATTTTCTTGGCAAAGTGAATTATTGCAATAAATAAAAAAATGAAAAATCTAAAAAATATCGACATATATATAAATTCCTAAAATATATAAGAAAATATATATAAATATAGATGTCGGGGCTGCCAACTTCATTCTCAATCTAGTGTTTGGTTACCAGTTATACAACTACACCATTGGGTTTTGAACCTGCAACCTCCCAACACAAGGTGACGTGCACTACAAGCTGAGCCCCCTGTGGTACATATAGATCTTGTTTTACCAAATTATGGCTCCCGGCCTAGTCACAAATTTCATTTTTTATTAATTGGTCACAAGTTTCTGTTATGGGAATTTTCTTGGCAAAGTAAAATATTGAAATAAATAAAAAATTATTGATATATATATATATATATATATATATATTCTTAAAATATATAAGAATATATATATATATATATATATATATATATATATATATATAAGGAAAACATAATGGTGTTGGAATGTTATGTCGGGGCTGCCAACTTCATTCTTCTAGTGTTTGGCTACAAGTTGTGTTCTACTCATCTCTTATGTCATCCCTCATCCTCATACTTCTCTTAAATCATATTGATGAAATTGTTTTTATCAAACTCTAACTAACTTATCTAAAGTTTTTACCAAAAATGAGCTTTACAATTGGTATATATAACTTTAATCCTCTCAAAATTGTACAAGATGTCTAACAACTCTGTTCGAATATC
The DNA here is from genome assembly GCF_984573655.1 of Nuphar pumila. Lineage (NCBI taxonomy): Eukaryota > Viridiplantae > Streptophyta > Magnoliopsida > Nymphaeales > Nymphaeaceae > Nuphar > Nuphar pumila. The sequence goes on along the minus strand of NC_143257.1, from coordinate 117,738,711 downwards.
CCTCTTGGATCTCCTTCCTTCCAAAAAATTCGCACATTAGTCGGATTTTTTATTTAAATATTGATATTCACTAAATGAATGATGTAGATTACATCTGTGGAATCTGACTTGATCAAAACAACTTGCATCAATGAAATCCCAATTAGGGGCATGAAGAAGATAGGGATGACTTTCGAGATGAGTGGAACCAATTTGTTTGGCATCGAGTTTTGTTCTATCCCTTATGCCACCCCCATCTTCATACACTGTTTAATTTTTATTGATAAGATTGTTTTTATCAAATCTGAATGATGTAGATTTTGTTCAAATTTAAATGCCTATCTTCACTAAATGAATGATGTAGATTTTATCTTATAGAGTCCGAGCATGAGAGTACTGTGGGAAACCACAACATATCTCTGATTCAGGGTGGAGTCCTACAGGTGGCTAATTTTTGAGCTTGGAGTATCAACAAAGAAAAGTAAAATTATAGTACATATAACAAATATTTTAGAATAGAAAACATAAAATCTCATCATCATAATCACCATCACCAAGGCTCTTAAGAATTATAAAGGACTATTTATTTATTCCCTTTTCTTTTTGATAAATTAATGTTCTCTAAAAACATTTACAAGTGGCATTATCGTATATATTATAATGGTTAGGAAACATTATTAACCTATGTCGAGAAGCCCATTTATTCTTGAGAAATATGATATTTCTTCATCCTAATGTTAATTAATAACATTTTTAACACTAAAATATTTTCTTTTCAATGATTTACTAATACTTGTTTTCTTTGTACATATTCCTATTTTGCTTTTTTTTTTTGAGGAAAAATGAAAACATGTTATTTTATTATGAAATTTTCCTTGAGGAGAAATCTCAGTGAATGAGATTAGTATGTAACAATGCTATTAATGAAGTTTTCGACAATTTCTTTCATTCTCAAAAAGAAAAGAAGTTTTTGATAATAATATGAAAATAAGCACAAATTATTATTTTTTAACCATTTTTTTTGTAATAATTTCTATGAATAACCAATAATAGAATTGTCATCCTTTACCATTCCCCTGCACAAAAGAGAACTTATTTAGATACAAAGTATTAACTATAAAAATCTTGTTAGGGCAAACCATAGCAATTTCAGTGATAGGCAGCTACCACCTATTCAGAAAAAGTGACCAAAAAGCAAGAGTGAGGACGGATGGTCAAGAGTGAAGATGGTGTCTGAGAGAGAAAACCTTTATCACAATCCCTTCCTCAAAGTATGATCACTCAAATGAATAGATTATCTTCACTTGAACAATCAATCCCAAGAGAACCACAATATTAGGGATGGTAGTGGACCAGGGCGGGGGCGAGGGACAAGGTCTTCACCTTCCCCCCATCTCAAAATCCTGCCCTCCACCCCTACGTCCATCACTGCACGGGTTTTGATTTTAACCTCCATCTCCGATTCATATCCTCCCTCCCCACACGGGTTTTGATTTTAACCTCGATCCTCGATTCATATCCTCCATCCCCGGTCCAAAAGGGGCGAGGCGGAGCATAACCCCATTTTCCCTTAGTCTATTGTCATCCCTAAAGAAGGATTGGGGATGAGGCAGGGCGGGGCAAGGCGAGGATCAGAACGGGGATGGGGTGGGGCGCGGGAAAGCGTAAGTCTGTCCCCGCCTCCATCCTCACATGGGTTTTGATTTTAACCTCCATGCCCGCCTCCATCCCCGTTTCATGTCCTCCATCCTCAGTTCAAACGGGGTGAGGCACGGCGGACCCTGTTTCCCCCTGTCCACTGCCTTCCTTACACAACATAACCTTATACAACTCTGAAAGTCCCCTCTCACCATCAAACTTCCTCCACAAAATCCTAGCTCCCCTGCATCAAGTGAACCTTTTCTCATACCAGTGTCCATGGTGGACATGAAGGTGATCTTTCCTTTTCCCCAGGATACGAGTTTGTTTGCAACTCATTCCCATAAAACCAACAATATGGAGAATGGGGATCTCAGAAGAGATATTTTAAAGAAAACCAAGGGCAGTGATCAAGGAGAAAGGGACTCTACGTTTAGAAGAGAGAAACTCTCATAGGAAAAGAAAGTTTCGCCCGTAAAATTGATTGTGAATTTATCAACATGTATTGGCTCAATAGATTCCCCATCTCAAAGTTGGTGTTCCTCCTTAAAACTATCTAGGATCATAATGCCTTGATGGTCACCACTCATTAATGAGGGAGTCTCAAGATTCCATTAAAGTTTTTAAATTTTGGTTGAGCTTACCAGGCTGCACAAATGTAGTTAAAGAGACGTGGAACATAGAGGTTGATGGATGACCAATCACCAGTAAACTTGACAATGTTAAAAGACTCCAAAAAGCTTGAAAGATAGCAAATATTAAGGACATGGGTCAACACATAAAGGCTATCACAACGGCCTTAGAGAGCATTCAAGTAGAGGTAGTGTAAAACCCACCCAAATTTCACTATTTTATTATTCAAAAACATAACATAAGACTATTATTTATTTAAAACTCTTTTTTGAAAGCGTGTTTTTAAACCATGATCTAAAATTCACAAGACAATTACAAATTTATATAAACCATAAAAGTCATTCATTTCACAAAATATAACTTATACAAAATGTTTATTAACATTTATAAAATGTATAAAGTTTCAAAAAACCATTGAAGCAGTTCCAAGCCCACACCCATAAATGTCCATGAACTGTCAATGTGTCTTCCACTGCCATATATGTCTACCACTAAATACCTGAAAAATAGTTATAATGTTCGAGTGAGACAACAACATGTCAAAGAGTGATCCAACTACTCAACATGAGCATCACAAGACTGTAGCACATGATCAAGTTAGTTTGAAAAGTCACTCAGCCTAAAAATTATTTTTCTCAAATAAGAAAAGTTGATCCATAACTCATCAAAAGTTGACCTTCAAGGAAACTCTCATTCGAAAGAAGAAATTCAAAGGAGTCGACTTGCCCCATATCAAGGTCAGTTCAAAGACTAAAAGCACGCACACAAGAAAGAACTCAAGAGGAGTCGAGGGTCGACCCTTATCTAAATTATTTGATTTTTAATAGCAAATAGGAGTCGAATAAAAAACAATTGGGAGTCAACTCTCAAAATCTGACATAATATACAACAAAAAAAGGAGTCAACTCTCCATTTCAAGGACTCGATTCTTAATGCTAAACATAAAACAAACATCAACTAAGATGAGTCAATCCACACAACTTAGGTGTCGACTCTTAGAGCAGAACATCAAATCCAAATGAAGATAAGTTGACTCACCTAACTCAGAAATTGACTCTTAGAGTAGAACATAATACCAAAACCTAAAAAAAGTCGACTCTTCCCATTCAAGGGTTGACCCTCAGATGCACCATACACCGAGCACACAATCTCATGCCATGTCTGCTTATATGCACAAATATTTTATTATATCTTTTATTTAATTATTATTACATTACATGTTATGCACTATAGACATTTATTAATTTAATCGTGCTTATCTAAAGGGGCATCACTCTCCTGACCACTTGGGTATCATAGTATTCATTCATTTATAAAACCCATATGGTTAACTTTATGCTTGCACCAGAGTTCAGAACCCTGCACCAAGGCATTTATATCATTGAAACCCAGAGATCAAAACTTTATCCCTCTTCCTATAGTCAACGGAGTACACATTATTGGGCATACTGCAGTAGCTCCACCTCCAGCTTGAGTATCAAAGTTTAGTGTTTCCTAAGTCCTGTGGGGGGGAAACGGATCTCTTAAACTCAATTGGCAATAATTCTTCCTACAAGGTTAGTGCAAGCTTGTTCACATCTGACAAGCTAGTTCATGCAATAAGAAAATCAGGCAAGCACATGTCACTCTTAATGATATTGCATCCTATTTTTAATTAAGTTCTTATTGCATTACACAACCTCACAATGTATTTTTTTGATATCTTATGTCAACTCTGACAAGCTAGCTCAAGTCGTAAGAATATCAAACGAACATACATTTTTCTTCAAATCAATCTTAATGACAAAATATTCTTGTAACAAGATATTGCTAGGGTTATTATCCTAGAATTCCAAAATTACTTAAACATACACTTTTGTTCAAATCAGTATTACCATTATTGTAATAATGAGATCTTACATTTCAATACATCATACAATATTTAATGTGCATCAATTCATAAAATGGGTTTCTCTTGGACCATCCAAACTCACATTCATACCTTATTGTACAAAGGTTACTCAAAAAACAAACGAGTGAAGAAATGAGAGAGAGTGAGAAGAGAGATGGACATACGCAAAATGGAGAAAAATATGTTAGGTTATGTTTAAATGAAAACACCGAATATATATTAAAACACATTCAATCAGTGTGAGTTGAGTTGTCCCTTTTAAATGACAGTTGACCTTGCCAAAGTTATTGAAATGTGTTTCATAACCTTCTTCTACCTATTTTGCTCCTTTTTGCAAACTTATTTATCATACTGCCATTCTCTATAAAACCAAAATCTTTCAAATAAATACATTTTGTATTATTTAACAATTTAATCATCCTTGTGATTATGTCCCTTTGTCTATAAATTATAATTCTGCCCTTGAATCAAATTGGATTTGATCCAAACCCAATTCCAATGATTTTAGGATTTATCTTTTTAAAATCAAATACTCGATAATATTAACCATAAATTTCAAGATGTTATAGGTAGATGCGTGAAACATAGAGGCACTCAATCGTCACATTCACTTGAGAGAGAAATTATAATCTTTATGGTCCATGGAGGAGTCATGTTGGTGAAAGAAATCTAGATGTAGATGGATCAAAGAAGGAGACAGTAACTCTTTCTACTTCTATACTATGGTCAACTATTACATCTAGATGAAACATATGACCCACCTCTCCCTTGACGATGAGTCGATGGTCAGTCACATACTTGAGAATGCAGAAAGCAACTGGAAAAACACACCTGTATCTCTCTACAAATGAAATTCAGTTGCTTATGGACTTGGTAGAAAATAATGCAATGAAACATATGGTGTTTATTATGAATGGAGGCATTGCGCCAGAGCCTGGTGGATTTTTTGGGTGATTCCATCAAGCTTTTTGGAATGCTATTGAATATGATATTTGTAGAGTAGTGAAGATCTTCAATAAGCAACACATTCTCCAAAGGATCAATTGTACCCACATTGCTAACAAAGATCGGGGACAAGGTGAGGTAAGGCGGGGTGGGAGAAAGAGTAAGTTCATCCCTGCCTCCATTTATGCACAAGTTTTTATTTTCACCTCCATCCACGGTTCATTGCTCATTTCATTTTCTTCATCCCCGCCCCAAACGGGATAGGAATGCCACTTTTCCTGGGTAAATTAAAAAATGGCATGTGTCAGCAGTTGCTTGATAAATTCAGATCGTGACTTCATGGTTGGGTGGGTACATTGACATCAATGGCAAGTCATATAGTTATTATCAACTAAGTTCTAAGTTCATTCCCCATCTATTGGATGTCAGCATTCATGTTGTCTAGGCTGCCATCCAATCTATAGAGAAGATTATGAACAAATTCTAATGGGATGTGACTCAAGATGGCCACCAACCATTTGCTCTCATCAGATAAAGCATGTCTGCCTCATAGTGAGGGTGGATTTGGTTTAAAATCAATGAGAGACACTAACATAGCTATGCAAGCCAAGATTAGTTAGAAGATAATGAATGAGAAAGATAACCTGAGGGTGAAGTGTCCATATGGTGTGAACCAACAAATTTCAAGGGCACCCATGGATGGTGCAATATCAGGGTAGTAGCACATGTCTTATTACAGAATACCCAGTGGTCAGTTGGAAATAGAGAGAAGGCTGAAGCATGGTTCGATCCATGGACAAACAATAAGCTTATAATCAACTACCTTCCGAATGTCACAAACTTACTTCTTCAATAGGCCAGTGCTGCGCGACGATCCTTTCTTACCGTTGCAAGCCTTTCAATTGCTTGCTTGCCACTGCAGAAGCTTTGATAACTGAGAGTGCAATAAAGCGAGAGAATAGAGGGGGAGAAAAATCGCAAACACTCAAAAGTAATCACAATGAAGGTGAACAAAAGCAAGCTCTTTGCATTTGCATTCATAATTCACATTTTTGACCGAGAGCTCATTACAGTTCAGATCTATGAGTTGACCTTTCAGGGTATTTATCAATCTGAACCAAAGTGTAAAGGTGGCCCGAAAAAAGTTACAAGTGACTCGACACTTTACATCAAGACTCAATCAAAGCAAAATAGACTCTAAACACAACTGTACAAAATAAGTCGCAGGTGAACAATGTAAATGAATGCAAATGCAAAAAGCTTTCTTTTATTCACCCTCATTGTGATTGCTTTCGAGTGATTGCAATTTCTCTCTCCCTCTGTTCTCTTGTTCTCTTGCACGCTCAGTTATCAAAGCTTTCGCAGCAACAAGCGAGTGATCGAAAGGCTTGCGGCGATAAGAAAGGACCGTCGCACCGCACTGGCCTATTAAAGAAGTAGGCCCGTGACACTTGGTTCCACACTTAATATTCTATACCCTAATTTGAGGCATATTAAAGTGGAGGCAATTGATCAGGAAGTATATCCAATGTGCAGATGAAAATGTTCTCAAGTTGCAGTGTCTGAGGAAGTTCAAGCTTTGGTGGGAAGATAGAAATGGAATCGACAGAACCAGGATCAAGTGAAATGGATTGGCTGAGGAGAGATTAGTAGCAGAGGGATAAGGAACTCAATCCGGCCTAGGCAACCTTCTTAGCATCTATCACAACTGATTTGGCACAAGGGCCACAATCCAAGAGTAACCCTTACTATGTTTTTCACTGCTAGGAACAGACTCCTCACACATGACAAGATGCACTGTCTGAGAATGCAATTTTCAAGCCAATGTAGCCTATGTAAAAGAGGGGCTGAATCCAATAAACATCTTTTTTTTTTTTTGTCACTAGAAGCAGTTGGGAAAACTCTCTCTCTCTCTCTAAGGTCAAAGAAACATGCCTATTCAGGACCTTCAAGATGTGTTAATCAAATAGTCATCATAAACTCAAAAACAATGGAAAGGTTTTGATAGAGCTTTATTAGAATAACTCACCAGCTCACCAAATTGACAACTTTATCGCTAGAACGTTGCAGGTAAGATCGCCCCCCGGATTGGGAACCAACAATAAAAAGGTTTTGATACATACTGTACAATTTCACTAACAGTAATATGCAGGTAGGGACACAATTACTGGAAGCTTCTTAGGTAGGTGGAAAACATGCTTCTCGAAAACTAGCTTCGAAAGCGCGATACTCTTTGCTTCCAAAATTTCATGGGAATCTTGATTCCCCCACGCTTCTCTATACTTCCTACAGACATGGTCTATGTTTCTTATATACTTTTCTCATGTTTCTTTTTATGTTTTTTATGTATTTTCTCTCATGCTTTCACTCACTTTACATGTACTTTCTTTAAATTGGTAACCATTATTGTTAGATTTTAACAAAAAATTAACTCTTTTACTGAAAATGCATGAAATATAAGAATAATTAATTTTATTTGCTTCTTGTTCTATTCCTAGCATTGCTTTATTTTTTATTTATATTTCACTCTTAAATTAATACTTCACTTCCCGCTTCATATAAATTTTAAAATCCCATGCTTCTCGCTTCCGCTTTTCGTATTGTTTTCCGCTTTCGCTTCTTAGTTTAGCGACCTTGGGTGGGGGTACGCCTAACCCAACTTGCCTTTCAAAAAGAAAAAACCATAGCACTTTGAGGATACCATACACCATTTGGCCTTTTATCCTTTTATCAGTACGTCAAGGGTCAAAAAGTATGGGCCTCACCTGCCTTTGCCTAATAGCAAGGACTTTCATCATTTTTCTATACAGATATAAAAAACAAAAAAATAAAAAGTGAAAACTAGGGGCTGTGTCATCTATATTTCCTCACTAGGAATGCCGTGTGACTATGAATTATTGAATTTCCCTTTGTTGTCTACCTAAATAAAGAAGAAGGGCATCAATATCTATTTTTCCAGCTGTAAAAAATAAAATACAAAGGAAAAGGAAAAGTGGGGAGTTAAAAAAAAGGGTCATCCATTATTGTCCTCTTTTTCTTCCCTTGTGATAAAAGATTCCCTCACCATTTCACACGTCTTTGAAAAAAATGCTTTCAATTGAGAGAGAGAGAGAGAGGTGGTTCTAAATTTCAAATTTGATGAGGGATTATTTACTATTTAAATATTTATATTGATAACTTTTAGTTGGAATACACATGGAGAAGTCATCACGAATTTGATCAGTATGATCAAAATAATAAGAATTGACTTTTAAATTATATTTTTCGACGTAAAATTATAGCTTTTTAATATTGTAATTTTCAAACAATTTAGACTGTTGATTTTTAAATCTAGTAAATTCGACATACTCATCAGAAGAACATGATCAAAGGCTGGTTTCTATTAAACCAAATATATAGATCGGATGTTGAGGCTCAAATATGTAAAAAGAATTTTTTTTTCAGTGAAGGTTTGGAACCCACGAATGTAGCAAAAAATTCACCTACTAGCTATTTATATAGAAGTATTTAATTGTAACATTAAATAAGTATTCAGTTAACTTATTAGTTATTAATTTATTATCGCATTCAATAATGCTTATTTTTCCCCACAAAGATGGGGCTATTGGTCAAAGTCTTCCTACCAACAAGAAACCAAAATTATTTGGCCATGGACAAAATGTACCCTACTATTTCAAGATCTAAACTTTTATTTACTCTTTTGATGACACACACACACACATATATATATATATATATATATATATATATATATATATATATATATATATATATATATATATGAGAACTGAACATATTAGGCCTTCTTTTCGCATTCTGTCACGTTAGACTCCTATAGTTTGAAGTGTTTATGATATATCTGAATCTTTAGATGTGTTTAGCATGCTGGATTTAGTAGGAATCATCTCTTAGATCATGTTTTTTTGTCAAAAGAAATATATTTTTATGAGCCAAGAAAAATCCATGCCTTCATGGCCATTGGTTTTGGACCAAAAGCCGGTTTCCACTGAACAAAACCTAGTGCATTACTCACACACACACACACATATATATATATATATATATATATATATATATATATATAGAGAGAGAGAGAGAGAGAGAGAGAGAGAGAGAGAGAGAGGTGCGTGATGCTTTTTGTGCCTATCGAGCTTGGATAGGGGTTTACGGGTTGTTTTTAAAAAAATCTGACCCTACAGATGTTTTCTGTATAATTGATTTACTAGGAAATCATACTTGGATCATGTTTTTTGAGGAAAAAAAAGTTTTTTTAAGCATTGAATATATTTTAAAATTACAGGCCATTGATTTTTTAATATTATAAAAACCTAACTTGGTGCAGGAATCAGATGATCCAAAAGTCGATTAAAATAGAAACAATCTTTCCAAAGCTTGGTAAGCACATGATAGGCACAAAAATGCGTCCCCCTCTCTCTTTCTCTCTCTCTCTCTCTCTCTCTCTATATATATATATATATATATTCCTGTCTTTCAAAGTAGAAGTGGTTAGGATAAAAAAAAGAAAATTCAGGTGTGGCCTTTCAGGACTGACCCATAGCACAACTCCATATATAATAATAATGTCAAGGTCCCAGGACCATTAGGGTCTAAACGGAAATGGTAAACGGGCAATATTTCTGAAAAAAAGAGAGCCATTTTTATGACTTTGTAGATCAAGCTAATAACAAAACTTTCCTATTTTTTTTTCTTTTTAATGTAGGCAAGTTGGGGATGACCCTCACGATTCGAACTGGAGACCCCTCAATCATATTAGTGTTTATGTCAGAAAGACATGGTGTCGAGGACGTGATGCAGGTTCAACTTGCAAGTTCAATTTTTTTAGAAAAATATGACACAGGGCCACAGTTTTTTATTTTATTTTTGTAATCAATAAACTTTGTTTTATAATATTAAATAGTATACTTTTTAAAATAATATTAGTAAATATTAAATATGGTTAAAATATGGTAAAATAATATCCATACATGTCCGTGTCCGAATCAACGTGTCCCCATGTCATCAAAGACACGGTTAAAATGGTGTATTCCTTAAACATAAGCATCTAGCTATCTCATTGGACTCCAAAACTCATGTTGTGAGTGAGGTATTCATTTTTCATTTTTCATTTTTGAGTATCACTTTAGGGTGTGTTTGAAGTTTGAATACACCTTGGCATCTCCAATCCTTTTATTGGATTTGGCATGGGGGCCTTTTTTTTTTTTTTGAATTTATGACCCAAAGAAACCGCACCCGGCACGAAGACCTGGTCCCGTTCCGGCTAGGGCACGACACGAAAAAACCGATCTGCACGCTGTATGTGTGGTTACCATCCTGGTAGCATAAAACTCTGAGGATGCACCCCTCCTCTCCAGGGAGTTGCACTGCTTCAGCTAATGCAAGAAGGGGGACGTTCATGTGTAGAGGTGTCAACGGGTCAGGTTTGGTTCGGACCCAGGTGAAACCAGACTTGAACAACATTTTTGGGTATGATATCAGGTCCGAACTCGAGTCTAATCAGGTTTACTATAAGAGAAACCATACCCCAATCTGATAAGAACTACATGAACCAGACCCAATCTATACCCGATAAAATAATATTTTTTATCAATTTTACATTGAAAAATTTCAGGTCTTAATTGGAACTCAGGTTGGGTCAGAGTCTAGTATAAAATTTTACAAACTATACCCAAGTTCACCTATTAATGGGACTTTCGGGTCTGGACCCAGGTCTTAACTGGGTCTTCTTATTTGTCACCATGCCTGGGTCCAGGTAAACCAGACCTGTTGACACCCCTACTCATGACTGAAACCCCAACCACTTACCTAGCTGCCTAGGACTCTTCACACTGCACCAAACCGCTTTAGGACTAAAAAAAAGCAAGCTTGACTACTAAGTTTTCAAAACAAAGGTACACTTTCACACATATTGAAATCTTGTTTAGATGTTTGCATTAGTTGGATTGGATCAAATTATTAGCTTTCTTGGGCCGATTCAGATTTCGAATCTGAATCCTATTAGGCAGCATCCTAATTAAGTCAGGTTTAGTAATGCTTATATCCAAACTGAATCAGATCCGTATACATCCTATGGTCTCACAATTCATGAAAACTTCAGTGGTCAATTTTCTAAGGGAGTTGCCAGGACTTTGACCTTAAGATGGTCTTGGTGTAGGTCAAATGCACCTGATGACTTGTAAAGACTGCTGCTAACATTTTTTTACTCTTTTGTGATGGCTTGAACCATGGATTTCGGAGCATCTTTTCATGTCAAACTTGAATTCATTATTGTTGGATTTAGAGAGAGGAAGGTCTTCTTTCTTCTTTTTCTTTTTGGATAGTCCAAAACAACTCCTTAACATTGACCGCAAGTTGGCGGCCTTCTAGTGGACCCAAGGGGTTTGATGAGCAATCTAGGTTCAATTTTCATGGGTGTCACCCCCATGCATAAGCCAAAGCTTGATGACTCCCTGAGGTCAAATCGTTAGCCCTCAGAGTTTTACGCTGACATGGACAGAGACCGTAAGTATAGGCAGGCTGAGCCAACGCGGCAAGGTCTCTCCACCTGAAACTAGGGATGGCAGTGGGGCGGGGGACAAGGTCTCCACCCCTGCCTCGCCTCAAGATTTTAACCTCCATCCCGGACGGGGATGGATTTTAACCTCCACCCTTGCCTTTATCCCCATTTCATGTCCTTCATCCCCGGTTCAAACGAGGATGAGGCGGGGCGGGGCGGGGAAAAGTGGCAGGGCGTGGTGGGGATGAGGCGGGGATCGTGGTAGGGCGGGGAAAAGGGTATGTCCATTCCCGCCTCCATCCCCAAACGGGGATGGATTTTAACCTTCGTCCCCGCCTCCATCCCCGCTTCATACCTTTCATCCCCGATCCAAATGGGGCGAGGCGGGGCCCTGCTTTCCCCCGATCCACTGCCATCCCTACCTGGAACGGTTTCTCCTGGTGAAAAAAAAAACACAAACTTCCGCCTTCCGCCAGGGATGCCACCCTTTTCTTTAGTGCCGAACAAAAACAAGAAAAAAAAAAGTGGATTTCATGATCTTGGTCACACTTTCAAATTATGCCACATGTAGTTTGAGATCTTGATTTTCAAATTATCGTTAATAAAATAAAATAACGATAATTTCTGTAAGACCAACAGAATCGCCGTCCGGAGATGACGTCAGCGGATGATCCGATCCAAATTCCCGCTTGGCGATCCGAAAAGACTGACCCGCTCAGTAGCTTGTCTTCTCATCCATCTTTTTCCCCCTAACTAATAAATGAATAAATTAATTCGAAAAACGACGTCCCAAAAAATAATAAATTAAGAGAAATAAATAAAAAAAAGAAAAGAGGTGAGAAGGAAGGAAAGCCATTTTCGGGAAGGAAAAAAACAATTAAATAAAGAAAGTTCCAGGGAAGGCGCCGGGTTAACGCATTTATTTAATTATATTATTTATTTTTATTAAATTTTTTCGTACGAAAGCAATTTCGGCCTGCTTTTGCCCGCTTTTTAAAATAAAGAGAGAGAGAGAAAGAGCTAAAAAGACAGGAAAATAAAAAATTAAAAAAATTAAAAAATTTAAAAATTAAAAAAAGGGAAATACGGGAAAACTCCTTATTTTTTGTTGGTGCCTCTCTTCTCCTTACGCCTCTGCAAACTCTAAATTTGCTCTTTCCTCTCTCGCTGGGACGAATTTGGAATTTTGGTGTTTTTCTCAGGTAAGATCTTGAAGATTTTCTTCCCCCTTTTTTTTTGTTATTTTGTGTATTTTCCTGGAATTTAGTCTCGGTTTCCTGATTTTTTGTTTGGGAATTTAATCTGGAAATCGGTTTTTTTTCTCTTGGTGCAGGTGTGGAAATCAGGGTTCGAGTTTCTGGTTTTTGGGGTTTATTTAGGGTTAGGGTTTTTTCTGTGCTTTCCTTTTTGTTTCAGTTTTTTCTCTTTTTTTTTGGTACTCTTCGGAAATTCTGCGAAAGAAAAATCGCTCTTTTCTTCTTTATAACGCGGAATTTCGTAATTTTCTGTTTAGTATCGGTGGCTTTTCCCTCGATTTTTCTTGCTTCCGGAGCAAAATTTCCTCTTTTTTAGTGTTTTTGTGAGCAAAATTTCTGTTTTTTTAGGGGTTTAGCTCATTTCCCGTCTCCCTTTTTCTCTCTCAGTTTGCTTGGTGACACTGTTTTCTTCTTCTTACGCCCCTTCTTCTTCCTCATTTTCCTCACTAAGTTTTTTGAACCAAAAAGAGGAGAGAAAAATCTCATCTTAGGGTTTTCAAACCGGTCCAGAAATTTATTCTCCTTGTGAAGAAAAAGCATAAAAAAAGTCTGGGGTTTAGGGTTTTCTTCCCCTGAACAAGTTCAGCTTGGAACTTCGCTTTCTCTCTCTCTCTCTGGTCCAGAGCTCAACGAAGACGACCATTTTCTCTTCTTCATTCGTTCTTCGCCTGTTCTTTGTAGCGGAGGAAGAGGAGGGGGCTAGGGATTTAGGGTTTCAAGGAGGACTGAGAAGGATGAATGGAAGCGAGGGAACAGTCTCGATTGTCCGCGTCTGAGCACGGGATAATGGCTGGGAGGGAGTCGTCGCTCAACGTGAGCCTCCAGAAGGGTGGCGGCCCGGTATCGGCGCAGCCGATGGCGGCGGCGGTGCAGAACATGCGCCTGGCGTTCAGCTCGGACGGCACGGCCGTCTACAAGCCAGTGATCGCTGCGTCTCCGCCCTACCAGGCGGACGGCTCTGCGGCCATGATGCAGCAGCAGCAGCAGCAGCAGCAACAGCAGCAGCAGCAACAGCAACATCAGGGACTCGGGATGGTCATGGGGGGAGTGGGGCCGATCAAGAGGAAGCGGGGCCGGCCGAGGAAGTACGGGCCGGACGGCGCCGTGGCGCTTGCACTCACCCCCGTATCCGCCTCCTTGCCCGGCGGGTACTCTTCCTCCGCCACCCCGACGTCGCCCTCCGTCAAGAAGCCGAGGGGCCGCCCGCCTGGTTCGGGCAAGAAGCAGCAGCTCGCAGCTCTCGGTCCGTACTCTCTCTCTCTCTCTCAGTGTGTGCGTTGGTGGGTTCGTCTGGTTGTGGTTGGGTTTGGGGGTGTGGGTGGGCTCGGGCGTGGTGGTCACAGTGTGTTTTGTGGGGGATCGCCGTTGGGTTGTGCGTGTTGGTACTGTGGAAGCTTTTTGTGAGATAGTGTACTGGTACAGTAAAAGTTTCTAGGGGACAAGTATGGTGACTTGATAATGTTTTTTTTTTTTTTGAGAATATGGTGACTTGATAATGTTACATATATATTTTGAAATATTAATATAATAATCAATAATAATAAAATCTGGATTTTCTAGAATTTCTGATCAAATTGAAAAATGAGTTGAAATATATTTATCAGTGGATAAATAGGAAAAATGGTTTTTGTTTATAACAATTTTTGCTTCATCCTTCCACCCCTTTTCCCATGGAAAAGGTTTTATCTTTTGGTGTTCAATTGATTTTTCTATGTTAATTTATTTTGTTTTATTGTTCCTTTTTGTTTTGAAGAGTCTTTGTTGGTTTGTGAGAAGTTTTCATGAAAGGATTTTTGCCCAAATAAAACCTTTTGATTTATTTATTCTTTCTTTTTTTAGGGTAGTGGTTCTCTTTCTTGTTTATTTTTATATGATGTAGGGATTAGTCTGAGATTGCATAAATTTTCTGCTTTGACCTTGTCAATAGCGATACTGATCAGTAGCTATTTTTTGCTACAACATTTGAACAGAGGTTCTCGCAGAAGAGTTGTTCCACAGTAAGACATGGTAGAGCCATATAAAGATGTGTTGTGCTCTAAATGGTTGTCATTGTAGGTGGAACCATTCTGTGTAGCTTGATCACTTGTTTAATTTGTTGGTAAAAGTAGTGTTTTAAGTTTCAATTTTAAACGCCTTGGAATACTACTAAAGACACCATGAGATTTCAAAATTGCGCGATCCATGCGTAAGCATCTATCTTCGAGTGAATGACTTGACAGTTTTTTGAAGCCCAGTGGATGCTGTGTTAGAAGATTTCCTTTGTTCCTGTATCTTGTGAAGTTTGAGACACTGTTTGATCCTCTTTTTCTCAATACTTTTAGGTAATTAATTGCTGTGCAGTTCTTAGAGTTTAATTTTCTTCTTGAATGGACGACAGGATCTCCTGGAATCGGTTTTATGCCCCATGTCATTACGGTTAAAGCAGGAGAGGTTTGCACTCTCTGCCTCAAGTGACGAGTTATCTTTTGCATTGTTCCTGTATTGATAAGCCTTGGTTTCACTCTTATATTCATTTGTTAATCCTATGATATACTTGCACAAGAGTTTGTGAGTGGGCGCAACTGAGTATTTGTCTATTTGATGCGTCTTTTTAGGCTCAACTCGTCAAAAACACCCGTTGTCTGTGTGTGCTCTTTGTCAGTAATAAGTGAATTTTTTTTTGTTAAATGCAACAATCAACTTGTTTCTTGAGTCTGTATTTCAGATTTATCCAGTTCTCTTAATGACTTGTTTCTTTGGGGAGTACCGCTACGGCCTATGTTGCCTGGGTGCGGGTACGGAGGGTACGACACAGCAATTCCAAAAAATATAGGTACGGGGACACAGCTAAATATATATTGAAAAATATATATTATATATCTAAAATATACTGAAAATATCTATTATATATTTAAAATATATTATATATTGAAAATATAATACATAATATAATATAATATAGGACATGGCAAATGCCGTGTCCAGGTACCAGTACCCATGTCAACACGGGTACGGCATCCAAGGTGCTGTGTCGTGGTAACATACGCTATGGTACTGCCAATTTCCGGAGGTGCAAGTATGTAGGGATTCTGATGCAGGTTTGAACTGGATCCCATCCATATTGTTGGAAATGGCCAAACGTGATTCATATCTGAATCCGGTTCAGATCCACAAATTATGTAGTTTTTTTCTAATTTGATCCAGATTCTGAATGAGGTGATTATTTAGCTCTGGGTGCGTTAGAATCGGGTCTACACTCTACACTACCCATTTTAGTTTTTTCTATATAAAAACTGTTTCATTATATTTGGTGCTATAGAACTTCAGATGGGATCTGGATATGGAACACAATATGCGAATTGGTCAGGAACTGCATTCAGAATGGATCCAATTTGGTAAAAGCAATAGTGACAGCTCAAGCATGATGTGACCTGTATCCAATCCTACCAATTTCTACATTTTTGTGTGTTCTGATCATTTATTGAGCTTTCAAAATATGTGGATGTTCAAAAAAAGTTGTAAAATGCTTCAGTGGTAGCATACTGTTTCATAAAGTTCAAGTCCTAAAAATATAAAAGTTTCAAGTCTTTCCATGACTTCACACCTGATCAATTCTTTCTATTCAATCCTGCCAGTCGCATATCTTTCTGATGGATTATCATGGATCAAATGTTTTATTAACTGGAAAGCCTTTTCCCTCTCTCTCTCTCTCGGCAAGATGGAAATGAGAAAGCTTTCTCTTTTTCAACAATCATCTAAGTTTTTTTTAGGAATTAAGTAAATGCTGTGATCCATGTACTTATTGTATCTTTATTCTTGACTTATTTGTTGATTTGAAATATAGCAGCCACTATTCAATGCCCAGTTCTCTACAATTTTCTGTTGGCTGGTGATTCCCTGGAGCTTGGGAATTATGCGGTTCATGGAATTTTTAAGACATTTTAGTGTATGTTTGCATGCTGTTTTCTGGTGAAACATTGCAAAATGTTGTGGGGGACTTGACTGACTTTCTCACCAATAACAGATATTCGTGGTATCTTGATTTGTCACGATGAGTTCATAAAATGTGAACAATCTAAATAATATTACTGTAAATTCATTTGTTGTCTATGATCAATATATTGTGATGTTAACTTTATTTTTTGGTGTTTATTTGTTGTATATTTTAAATATTTTGTTCGTTTTTAGATATTTCATTTCTTTATATATATTAAATTTGTTGGGATTTTTTTAATGTTTCTCTGAAAGACAGTTAAAATCTCATGAGAATTGTGTTGCCAATAAAACTTGATAGTGATTTGTGACTGTGTTCGCACTTATCAGGATGTTACCATTGTGTGATTTATAGTATATTAGTTTGAATTAATATTTGATATATCCAATAAAAATCATTCCCTAGCTGCCTTTTTATAAGTTGCTTTGTATTACTGATGCACTTGATTCACTTTTAATGTCAAATTGATTTCTCTATTAATTTCATCTGTTTGCATATAATTGTGCATTTTGCATGTAATTTCTTGTTGTACTCTCTCCCAAAGTGATGTCTTATTATTTTGCTGAGAAAGCAGAGCCTAAACCAGGCGTGCAGTACACAGTGGCCCATCAACTTGCATTGTCCATCCATGCCACATAAACATGCACATGGGTATGGGACACGACATGAACAAACTTGTGTGTATTTCCACAACAGTAAAGCACTAGTGCCATCATAATCCATTATGATTAATAACTGGATTAGCTTGATTGAGCATTGATTGAAGAATTTTGAGAGGCAAATTTTCAAAATTTCAAAGTATAAAGCAACATTTTACTTGTTAAAAGTGATCTTTGGTTTGTTTCACCTGGTATGGGACTAATACCTAGAGATGGGTCTGAGTGAGGCTAGTTGGTCAAAGTATTAAAACCATCCTGAAAAAGGACATAGGTGTGAATGACTGTGCCCAACACACTAACAGTCCCTATCATGAGTTGCAAGGTGTATTGTGTTTGTGGTTGTCTGTGTCCAATGTGTTGAACATGTTTGTCATAGTCATTTATGGAGTCAACCTGCAAGTAAAATAAAAATGCAACAAATTCTGCATAGATATTGACATTCATATTTCACTTTCGCACCCACAACAAATATTCTTCTAGTGTATTTCACAAAATTTTCTTTTGTTAGCCATATAGTTCAAATCATAGTCACCTATATCGTTCAAGGTAATATCTCGGCGATGGTTTTTCTTGGAGAGATTTTCAAAAACTGGGTTTTTTTTGGGAAAATCTTGTGAGTTTTAAAAATTAAAAATATAAAAAATAGGTTTTGTGTCAATTTTTCTTGCAAAATATAAAGAAATAAGTTAGGAAAGTATTTAAAATACAAAAGAAACAAAAGAATGTCTTAAAATATATAACATAAGATTTTTTTTCATAAATATCGTGATAATATCGTGATATTTTCAAAATATCTCCGATATTGGTGACTATGGTTCAAATAAAATACATGCAAGTGAGCTCGAGCAAACTTGCACTTGCAAAAGAGGTTGTGGGTGCAGGAGCGGGCAGGTGCATGTATTCGTTTGTCGTGCATGCATGTGCACACATTGCTTTGTGGTCTTCTTTTGAATGCAAGGAAATTCTAAAGTAATTGATTTTAATTTTTGGTTGGCGATCTCATCATGTGATTACATATAAGCTGAAAATCTTTTTGTAATTTGAACTCCTGTGCCTATGAGAAGGTTCTCTTTCCAGATGCAAGTGGATGATTGAAAACAGAACCCTAAGCCTGCAAGAAGAATAGATGGATCTCTTTCTAGATATAAATGGATCATTGACCTGAACATGTGGACATTCATCCATTAAAGACCACATATTGTATGTGCCATCAAACATTTTCAAATGATAGACGTTGCTATTGCTTTGCAGTTATTTTTTGCCTGAAGGTGTTTTGATTTGGTTGCATAACTTGCAGGCTTTGCATGTTATATGAAGTTCTATGCTTCTATGTTTTGGATAGGTTCAAATTTTCCTTGAAGCGTTTACCAGACTTACTTTTGTTCACCATCGTCAGGTGCATGGTTGTCATGAGCGTATCTGAACCCTCCTGAATCTGAATTTCAAGATGTTGACAGAAAAATAGAGACCAGATATTATTCAGATTGATTATTGTTGGTTGGGTTTGGGCTTTGATTTTTGTCTTATATGTGGCCCAATCCAAGTATTTAAGTATGTAATTGTAAGGCAAGAACAGCACATTTTAGACCTTCTTGAATTACATGGGTTGGATATGGGGTCCCATTTTCTCGATCTGACCTGACCCGAAACCGTCTTGCTATTTGGTTGGATAAGAATGCACCCTAATGGTTCCAATGTCCAACCTATTGACAGTCCTAGCCAGGTTTCTTGTGGTTGGATGGTGAAAGTCTGGCCAGAACAGCTAGAAAGGCATATAGCATACAATTTCAAGTTTATGTGCTCTTGTCTTTAGTTAAAACTTTTCAGGTACCTTTCAATTGCTTATTCTGTTTGTCCCAAACCGAAGCCCTTTACATGCTATTTGGGTTGATAAGGGTGCGCTCTAATGGGTCTAATATCTGATCTGTTGACAGCCTCAGCCAGGTTTCTTGTGGTTGGACAGTGAAAGTCTGGCCAGAACTGGCAGGAGGGTGTATAGCATACAATTTCAAGTTTATTTGTACTGGTCCTTGGTTAAACTTTTCAGGTACTGTTCAATATCTTTCTTTGTAGTAGTCAGTGATGTCCATCATTCGAAGACATAATGGACCTAATAGCATTTGTAGCGTATACCTACTAAATGTATTGTAGTGTCTAAGTGATTCATGCATCATAATGCCTTTGGCTAAGCATATACCCTTTTTGCTAAACTCTTCAGGTATCATGTCTCTCTCTCTCTCTCTCTCTCTGTATCCTGTGCAAATGCATTGGTTTATACATATTTATGCATGTATGTATATTCTTCCATAATTGAACCTGAAGAGTTGACCATGATTTATCTGATGCATGCATAATATCATTAAAAACAGGGATATGTGACTTTTACTTGTTATTGGCATTGAATCTGAAAAGGTATCTAGAAGTATGAATTTTATATATTTGCACGCTGTGAGGTAATGAACCATGGCATATATCCTATATTTTAAGCACAAATTCCATGGGGGATTTGAAAAACCACTATCTACTTGAAAGTCTCTATAATTTACCCTTTTTCAACACGTTTCTTTATATAAAGTTTGTATTTTATTTTTATTTTTCACGGATGTTTAATATTTCTCATGACATGGAGTGTGAATCAAACCCTAAGAATATTATGGCATAAACTTTTTTTGTTACTGTATTTCCTTTTTAATCTTAAAATTTAGCAAGTTTGGTTACTGGTGTTCTTAATTTTCTTGAGCCACATCTAGGACACAAAAGATAAGTCTTGATAGTTCAATGCTGCCCAATGGGCATTGGCAAAAAAAAGTTTTCCCCCATGAGCTATTTACAGGTTTAACCCTGAAGATTGTGCAAATGGCAGCATGAAATGATGGATAATTTTGCATTTGGTTCAATCTGTTCAACACAAACTCTGTGAAATACATCTATGATAGCTTTCTAGTCGTTGGAATTAATTGAATATGCTATTCTGAGTCTGACATGTTTATTGCTTGTTATGAGGATTCATATAGTACATGGTTAGTTTATCCTTTGCTGCTCAGAATATGCCATTAATATCAGAAGGCAGACATGCAAAACTGAAAAACAAGAGTTTCATAGCAACAAAGTGGTGAAAAATCTGATGCTTTTTTACCACAGACGTGATTTTGTTCTGTAGCATATGCTTTTACCATGCTTCTTCTAGGTCTTCTGTATTTTGCATTTAATTGTAGTGTCCATATATCAGATATTGTCTTAGTCGTATTACAAACTAATTCCATTAGATGCTTTGTAATCCAGAATTTGATAACCTCTTGACTTGCTACCATATTGTGAATCTTGTTTGTTTAGGATGTTGCTTCGAAGATAATGTCATTTTCGCAACAAGGACCAAGGGCTGTATGCATTCTTTCAGCAAATGGAGCTATTTCTAATGTGACCCTTCGTCAAGCAGCCACATCTGGTGGTACTGTTACATATGAGGTTTGTGAAAATATAGTATAGCTTACCAAACACTACTCTCTCTCTCTCTGTTTTATCTATAGTACAGAACCTATGTCACCTGGGTACGGGTACAGGTATGGTGGGTACCACATGGCAATTCCAAAAAAATGTGGGTACGGGGACATGGCTATATATATATATTAAATATCACATAAATACAAAATAAACTGAATATAATCTAAATATACATGCTATATCTAAAATATATATTATATACTGAAAATATAATTATAAATTTATAAATTATAAATTATAAATTAAATACAAACTTGTTTGTATGGAGGGTAAAATGGCATGTCCGGGTGTCGATGCGTGTCAACACGGGGATATGCATGTCGACACGGGTATAGAGGAAAAAATGGAGTGTCCGGGTACCATAGTAACAGAACCCATGCAATGCACATGAATGCAAGTTATAAACACATGCATACATAGATATCTTAGGCTAATTTTCTTCCTTTAAATTTAGCTGTTTGGGTCTACTGCTAGGTTGGATTTGCAACTAGATCCACCATGATCTAGTCCATACTCCACGTGTTTCACCACTCTTACTTTGATAGGCATGCAAACAGATCAGATTTGGGCTGGATGTGTAGCGTAATTGGATCCAAGTTGTAGTTGGAAAGAGATGATCATGTGATGGAAGTGTTGACTGCAAGTGAATAATAAGAGTGTGTGCAGGAAACGGAAGGTCCTCAGGTTGTAGTTGGAAGCGGATGATCAAGTGATGGAAGGGTTTAAGCTTGCTATGTTTGTGGGAGAAATTGGTGTGATTGAGCTGGATCAGTTTTAGTTTGTGATACGGTTCAATTTTATTATTCTAAAATGGTAGCATAATTCAAAACTGATTAAATTGTGAATCATCAAGTGTTCCAAAGCTTACGGTGTTTTTGCTGTTTGTTGAAAGACTAAGGAGTTCCTGTGAAAGATTAATTCTCACTCGCTTTCTCTTTATGTTGCTCTTATATTTTTTTTATGGTACATGGAAAGATTTTTTAACTGAATGACCTCACAGTGGAAAGATTTTTTAACTGAATGACCTCACAGTGTTTTCCTCTTAATTTCCTAAAGATTGAAGTTTTTAAATTCTAGGTTGGTTTTATTTATACATGACTAATACTTCAAATGAACAAGCATGACAATAAAATTCAAAATAATCAGCAGTTTTATAACTTGAAGTGGGTAAGTTCCTGATCTTCCACTCTAACCCCTTGTGAGTGTAGAGCAGTTTTCCGCCTCAGTGACCCTTGAGATCTTGCAGAACTGATACATTCTACCAACTCTATCCTGCTTGTGTTGCAAGAAAACTGTAGTTGAGTGCATCTTTTCAAATCGTGAAGATTTAAAAAAATCAGTTGTGACATTCTGATTCCACTTTTATATATGCTTTTCTTTCTCACCATCTTTTTTATTCGTATTCCTGGCAATGTTAATTTTCTTTCTTTTCATCAAAAGATGTAGGCCTCGTGCATGTATCTTCAACTTTTTAAACCCATTTCATCACTTGCTCATTTGTATTCCAAATAGCCAAGTGCTGAATTTTATCTACTTTTATCTGTTTTATTCACTATCCATGTTTCTGTTTTGTTCTCGAAAGGAAATATGGGCTCTTTTAGTAAAGTTCTAGAAATTGTGTTGAGACCTCATGAATGGGTGAACTGTTAATTGAACTTGTAAATTAGGAATTAGAGAGTTTCACAAGTATGGGCCAATGCCAGTGGATGTCCCACCTGAGATCTTGAGTTTCCTGTTGGTGAATGCCATTGCTCCTATAATCTGAGCGTTTTTTATCATTGCCATGGTGAGATTCAGTGAAACATGTTGGAAATTGCAAACTGCCTACTTGTTCAGGAATTAAAATGAGAAATGGGAAGTGGGGCATCTGGTCAATGTCTGCCTAGTTATAGTAACTGGAAGTGGAAGTTGGAATGATGTGCATCTGAAAGTAACACCATTAAAGATTCCAAGGGATTTAAGTATGGGAAGCAATCTAAAAGTGGCGAGAAATCATAACTTAGAGAGCTTCCATCTGCGGAAGCAAGTGTTAGAAAATATGTTGTAACAGGTGAAAGCATAACCATAAGTTATGTTGCTACATCAGTTTATTATTAAAAAAAAACTTTTATGATATCAAAGCAAGCTGCAAGTTGCTTTTCTCAACTAGGGGCAATCTAGCTGCTTCCTTTATGCAAAACATGAATCCAGTTATTGAAATTCACGATCCCAGTTACTGATCAAACATTCTTTCCCTCATATGTATGCTTCCCAGATGCATCCCTGATGCTTCCAAAAGAGTTTCCTAAGCATAATTCCCACTAAGATCTAGAGCTCCGAGGGACCATGGTTCGCCCAGTTCTCTGGTTTCAACTTGGAGTGGATGTGGAACACCCCAATTTCCTTTGATGCTTTGGTCTGAAATCCAGCCCAACCTATTGCCAAGGGACTCGTAGTGGTGTTGAAGTATTTCCAAGGTCTCTTCTATTCCTAATATGAACCTGATGGTGAAGATATGCTTTTTTTGGGTCTTGCATTGATGTTTATTTAAATATATTTTGATAGAAATTTGTTCATTAAAAAAAATATTCTCATCCATCCAAAACTATTATTTTGATAAAATGTTGTGGTATTCCTTAGAGATCACATTATCCTGTTCATAGTGGAAATATTGTGGGGTGGATAACTAATATATCAGAAGCATTCGGGTAAAGCTGCATTTGGCTTTTCAAAATTCAAGGGATTTTGCGACTTAATCTAAGGCATTTTAAGACAAAGTTTACTGAGACGCTTCCATTCAAATAAAATGAAAAGGTGATTTATCCTTCATTCTTGGTGTTCTTGCCTATTTTTTTCTGTCTTATAATCTTTTATTCAAGGGATAAACTTGAATATTCTACTTGACAATGGGAAGGGGGAATATGCCACCAATTTTATACAAATCATTTATAAAATCATCTAGACCGTTGGATGAGATTCAATTTGACGGTTTAGTTTAACATTTTAAATTCGAACTCTCATAAATGGTGGCTATAAATTGCCATGAATGGGGGTATCTCATAAATGATATTAAATTAGATAGTTTTTTCATAAGGGTTTGAATTTTAAATTATATCTGAACTGTCTGGATGATGTCATAGATGTTCAAATGGATGTGATTGCATACACACACATAAACGTGTTAATTGTATTTTAAAAAGCTTTAACATTTTCCCATGAAAAACCTCTTGTTTTTTATTCCTCTCAAGAAAAATCTTGCTCATATTGTCATGGGAGTGGTATCTCTCTCTCTCTCTGTGGTGTGTGTGTGTGTGTGTGAGAGAGAGAGAGAGAGAGAGAGAGAGAGAGCACGTGCTCTCATGCACAAAGGTTCATTTTCTTATGTTGCCGACTTTGGAGGGCCAATAATGCTTAGTTTTAGAAAAAATTTCTTAGCTCGACTGGTAATCAATGTTTATGCAGGGAAGGTTTGAGATTCTCTCTCTTTCTGGTTCCTTTCTATTTTCTGAGATTGGTGGACAACGCAGCCGAACTGGTGGATTAAGCGTATCTCTTGCTGGACCTGATGGTCGAGTACTAGGGGGAGGAGTGGCTGGGCTATTAATGGCGGCATCCCCTGTGCAGGTTTTCCTCGTGACCTCTCTCTCTCTCTTTCTCACTCACTCTCACTCTTTCACACACGTTGGAAAAGCTTATTTGGGAGGAGTTTTTTGGATGTTTCTGTGTGTGGCATCATATAAATCGGCAATTCTACAGCATCTCAAAATAGTTGAGATTAAAATGCTTGAAGCATTTAGGTGTTTTCCACAGGTGGTCGTTGGCAGCTTCATTGCAGAAGGAAGGAAGTCTGAACCCAAAGCATCAGATCTTTCTGGCCCCACAAAAATATCCTCAGGTGGTGCCACAGCTGCTGGTAGTCCACCTTCAAGAGGAACATTGAGTGAGTCGTCTGGTGGTGGCCCAGGTAGCCCACTGAATCAAAGCACTGGTGCCTGCAATAACTCTCAACAAGGAATGCCCAACATGCCGTGGAAGTAGTCATGTGGTGCTAGTCATGTCATCTTTCTCTTTGTTCGTGTATTTTATAAGCAGGGTTAGAATTAGGATCCGCTTTATCCTTGGTGCTTCTATATCTCTGCCTAAAAGACATATCTCTATAACTTATGTACAAATTTGTCTGAGCCTAAGGTGCAGAGCCTTTTTCAGTCATCTTCCTACTTGCTCAGGCAGTTCAAAGACTAGGTTTCTTTTTTGTTTTACTTCAATCTGAATCAGAGGTTCAACCATATCTTTTTACGATAGCTATGTCTGTGCATCCTCCCTCTCTCTCTCTCTATATATATGTCACATTTATCATCATAGATGTGATCTATATGTTTTATTTAGAAATTTGGCTTTTGAATTGATGCAATCCAATCTGTATACAGTTATTTTTGGCAATCCAAAAGTTGATGGCTATGAACTCAAATTTTCTCGGTTATAAAAAGTCATGTTTTTTTATCCAAAAAAACATGTCCGAAGAGCCGCTAAATGGACCATGTTGAGCACATTTATGAAGTTACATTGAATTAAAACTTGCATTGTGATAGTCCAAATAGATTGCAAGTACAATCAATTGTAGCATATATATATATATATATATATATATATATATATCGAGTGCATGAAGGCCGAACGTGCACCACACACAAAAAAGCTTTTTTAGCAGCTGAAGACCTTTTTTGCTACTCAGGTTTTTAGCGGCAGTCAAGGCTGCAAAAAATCTTTTACAGTGGCAAACAAATTTGTACCACTGTGCAATCAGTGATGCAAAATCGTCCAATTATGTCAAACAAAATGTTATGTTGATACGGGTTTCTCTCTCTCTCTCTCTATATATATATATATATATATACACACACGTGTGTGAACTGAAAATATGTAAACTAAACTGTGAACTGAGATTTTTATGAGTTTTGTTTTTGTTTTTTTAAATTTCACTGCAGGGATGAGATCTACATGCTTGGTTTTATGGAAACTGACTCTTGGATCATCGGATTGCAATTCATTAGCAAGAATTTTTAAGGATTGAATATCAGTAGCTTATAATTTTCATAAATATTCAAGCTTCCAAAGATTAGGTTTTCTTGAAAACACACTACCAATAGTTGATTCCCAATAAATGGAACATGCTAAACACATTTGCAAGGTCTGATTTACAAAAAGTGTCGTGAATGCCCAGTTCACTCTAGTTGGCATATTTTCAGTTAACATATTATAGTGGTTAACTCTCTCTCTCTCTCTCTCTCTCTCTCTCTCTCTCTATATATATATATATATATATATATATATATATATATATATATATATATATATATATATATATATATGAGTGTGTTAAATGAGTTTTTCAGGTTTATTTTATTTTATTTTTAAATTCTGACCATCCAGATGTGACCTGTGTACTTGATTTTATAGGTATCAACTCTTGAAGTGTTAGATTCCAACACATGGGTGGACTTTTATAAAATTAGAAATATCAATGGTCCAAAATCTTTATAAAATTTTGAAGCTCCAAATATCATTTTTTTCATCCAAAACACATGATCCAGGTGTGAATTTCTCATAAATCGAACATTCCCAACACATTTATGGGGGTAGAATCTGCGAAAAAATACCTAACAGATCAGTTTTGTACCTACCCATTTCTCTCTCTCTCTCTCTATATATATATATATATTTGTGCATGTAAAGTTTTTTTGCTTAATCCAAACCTATAGATGTGTTTATCATTACTTATTTATTAAAATCCATACTTTGAATCAAATCAATTTAATAATGATTTTTATTTTTTAGTTAAAGTTTTTGTGCAATATATACAGTTGATTCTTTCATTGAGCTAAAAACACATCTAAATATAAAAAATGATTAAACTAAGACATGTTTCTACTAAATAAAGCGGTAGGGATCACATCTATCAGTTGATATTAAAAAAAACACATGCAAATATATTTTTAAAAAAGGTTTAATACGGCCAGAAAGGTACACATCTCTATACATATAGTTAATAGTTGGTGTTGTTGAAGGCACCAAATTTTTGTAGAACTATTCAACTGAAAATCATAAATTCAAGCTTTATAAACTCAATCACACCATAGAGATTATAGATATGATCAGGAAGGTTTGTTGGCTAATGATCAAACCTTGGATGGCTAATTTTTGAAGCCCTTAAAAAACCTACTTATGTATCACAATCATATGATTCAAAACTCATTTCTCACTAAATATTGTAGATTACATTGATAAGATTTAATTTCTAAAAAAAAAATAGAACCTATGATTTTCAATTCAATAGTTCGTGCCTTCAGTAGCACCAAATATTAAACCATATTTTTTCATGGTCTGACATACCATGCATCGAGTTACAAATCAAGGGTGTGAGCGTTGTTTAATGAATCCGGTCCAATAGATGCACTTAGCATGGTTTGTTAGAGATTTCATCTTGGATTGTGTCGTTTGGACACAAACATTTGCTCAGTGGATCTGGGCGAGTTCAGACCAGAATATGACTGAAGCTACCATAAAAAAAAACCATACTCAGGTCCGATAAGGATTATATAAATGAGACCAGGTCCGTACCTGGTAAATAAATTTTAATTTTTTCTACATTGAAAATTTGCAGATCTTAATCAGAACTTGGGTTGGAGTTGCGTCTGGTATGTATTTTCACAAGTTAAACCCAGCTCCATATACCAATTGAACACCTGAATTTTTAAACAGACCTCTTTCATTACCAAACCTAGATGGTATCCAATCGCTACATGTTGAGATTGGTTGGCAATTTCCTTAAGGGCATGTTTGAAAGCGAGAAAGATGTACGAAAAGTGATGCAAAATGAAAAACCCGTACGGATTTTTTGACCCTTCCAAATGAGAGAGACTTTTTCACCGAGAGAGTATTTATAAAAAGTACACATTTTGATAGAAAGCTTTCCTCCGTGGAAGAGGTCCAAGAATGTTTCCTACCAAGAAAAAAATTATTTTTACACCTCCACCACCTACACTACAAGAAAAACTTTAATTAGCGACAGACGTTTACGACAAAAATAGCCCGTCTCCAATTTGTGACGGATTAGCTAGAGAAAACTATCCGTTGCTAACATTTGCGTAATTAGCGACGAAAAACTTTCGTCGCTACTTGGCGACAAATTAGCGATGGAAAAATTCTGTCTCAAATTCCTTCACACTTTAGTGACGGATCATCGACAAAAATTTTTCATTGCTACTCCATCACCAAGTAGCGACGAAATTGTTCCATCGCTAATTTCCTCCGTAAAACCCTAATGGGAGTCCCTTTTCCCTTTCTGTTTCATCTGTCGCCCACCCACCGCCCGTCGCCCGACGACCTCCTCTCTCATTTCCTCTCCCGTTCTCTCTCTCATTGCTCCCCCTCTGTGTTTTCCGATGAACCCCGTCTGTCGACCTCCTCTCTCGTTTCCTCTCTCGTTGCTCCTCCTCTGCATTTTCCGACGAGCCAACCACCCCAGCTCGTGACGACCCTACCGGCGACCTCTCATCAGAGTCTTCTGCATGTAACCCTCCCCTTTTCCCCCTTGCTTTTCCCTCTTGAAATAAGGGTTGTCGGCGGTCTGAAAGAGGGCCGCCAACCTCTGTTGGAGCCTCCCCCTTCCCCCTATGGTTGTCAGAGGACCAACAGAGGCCCGACAGCCTCTGTTGGGCCCTCCCCACCCCTCTATAGTCGGCGGGGGCTCATACAGGCCCCGATCGCCTCTGTCAGACCCTCCCTTTGCTTCGATCTCCAGCAGGACAAAGGGCTTCGCCCGTGTTCTTTTGAATGATGATGCCCCCTATCCTCTTGACTTCTCCGGCAGTGGGGCTTCGCCTCTGTCCTCGTTATGATCGGCATGGGGAGAAGCCTTCTGCTCTTTTGTTTTCTCTGGCAGGGGGTGACTTCACCCCCCTGTCCACGATAATTTTGACAGGGAGAGAATCCCCCTGCCCTTTTGTTTTCCCTAGCAGGGGGTGGCTTCATCCTCTGTCCTCGATAATTTCGACAGGGGGCAAATCCCTCTACCCCTTGTCTGTTTTTCCAGCAAGGGGCAGAACCCTTTGTCGAGAAATTTTGCCTCGGCAGGGGGCGAGACCCTCTGCCTCATGATTGATTCTCGATAGGGGGCTCAGTTTTTGCCTCCCGATGCTTCCCTTCTAGGGGTCCAACCCCCTGCCTCCTGTGAATGTTCTGGCAGAGGGTTTCGCTCCCTGCCTGTCTTGCTTTCAGCACAGGGTTGCGTCTCTCTGTTCGGGCTGGGTTCTGACAGGGGGCATCACCCCCCCTTGTCATCGAGTAATAAACTTTATTTTAGCACAGTGTCACATGCAAATTTCGCAATGGATCCTGCTTGTGCCTCGTGACCCGTGGTGAGTAAGTGACAAAAGCAATGCAAATTGGGTAAATACTCATGGTGAGTAAGTGATGCATGCGCATCACAGGTTATTTAATTTCTTGGATGCAACACTTTTCTGTTCACACACTCACTTAGTTGTGGATATCTAGGACTACTTTGATGGAGTTCGGAGATCATGCTGAGCATGATTTTAATGTATAAAAATAAAAGTGTTCTTATTTTTGGAGTTCACATTCCATGCTAGTCAAGGTAGTAGTTAGCGGGATATTGGAGTGTGTTTGCTGCATGTACATGTTTGACATTGTTTTGATATGAATGATTTGAATGTATTACAATGTTTGATATGATTGTATCCATGCTTGTATGAAGTTACTTTCAATTTGATTATGACTGCCATATGAAATTGTATAATGAAAACATGCTTCAAATGAATGTATCATGTTATGAATGAGTTTGCACATGAAAATGAATGATAAGTTATCAATGCTTCAAATGAATGGTTTTGCACATGAAAATATTAAGTTATCAATGCATGCATCATAGTTCTTGTGATTGAATGGCATTATATATATATAGATGTATATGTGTGTGTGTGTGTGTGATATATATATATATATATATCAAATTATTACATCTACTACAAATGCATGATAAATTTGATATTTTCTTCATCATAGCATTCTTATGATTCTCTTTTGATTGATTAAGATAATATCCGTAACATCATAATACAAAATGACTGCAAAATGTGAATGAATGTACCGTATGATAGTTGACAATAAGGTATCGCTTAAATATATGGATGATGTTGACAATTTTATTGAATTTGCAACAGAAGTGTCAGTATAGTGAATCTCACAGCTAGGATTAGGTGCCTCTGCACGGTGTGTAAGAACAATCAATTTGTAGAACCTCATGGCGTTAGACATCACCAATACAAGAAGGGCTTTGTGAGTGATTATCAGAATTTGATGCTTCAAGGTGAAGAATTTAGGAATAATTTTGACGCACGGGTGGATGTGGTACACGATAATCTATATGTAGATTTGGTATTTCATGCTGCAAGATCAGAACTGAGTTCTGCTATGGATCCTATTGATGTAGCAACTGGGGTAGAGGAAGAATCAACAAATGATATAGCTAGTAGATTTTATAATTTACTTAGAGATGCTGATGAACCACTTTGGAATGGTTGCGAGAGTCACACTATCTTGTCTGCAGTTCTTTAACTACTGAATCTGAAGTTTGAGTTTAATTTGGGTCAATCATGTTTTGACCGCCTGTGCTCTATTGTGAAGAGTATGTTGCCCAAAGATGAGAAATTGACATAAAATTTCTATCGTGCGAAGGTTATGATCAATGCACTAGGTATGAGGTATCAAAAGATAGATGCTTGTCCAAATTACTGCATGTTGTATTTCAAAGATTAGAAAAATATCAGATCATGCCCGTCATGTCAGCATCCTTTGTTCAAGCCAAAGATAAGAGACAATGGTAGCACGAGGTCAAAAGAAGTGTCATACAAGTCACTCCGCTACTTCTCTCTCACCCCTAGATTACAACAATTGTATATGTCTTCAAAGACAACTAAACACATGAGATGGTATGCAAATAAAGTTTGACATGATGAAGACAAGATCATACATCCTATTGACGCGGAAGAACTTTGATTGTACTGATTAGACCTTCACAATGGAAGTGAGAAATATTAGACTCAGTTTATGTACAGACGAATTTAATCCATTTGGGGGTAGATCAACTCCATACTCGTATTGGCCAATATTTGTCACCCCATACAACCTTCCTTTAAGCTTATGTATAAAGCATCAAAATTTTTTCATGTCTCTATTGATCTCTGGTCCTACCTCTCGAGGCCAAAATCTTGATGTATGTTTTCGTCCATTGATTGATGAACTGAAAATACTGTGGGATGACGGTGCTCTTACGTACGATGCCCACAAAAATAAAACTTCAATATAAAGGTTGTTGTTCTATGGACAATCAGTGACTTCCCTGCATGTGGTATGTTATCTGCTTGAAGCACATATGAGAGGTTGACATGTCCGTACTACATGGAGGATACAAAATCTTTTAGATTGAAGTATGGAAGAAAGCCATCCTAGTTTGATTATCACTGTTGATTTCTACACAACGACTATCCATTCCGACGATATAGGAATGTGTTTCGAACAGGCACAACTGAAATGGAAGGTCCACCTACAAGGTTGTCTGGTATAGAGATTTTAAGAAGATTGCGATACTTTTCATATGAACTGACAGATGCCCGTAGCCCGACGCCCTTCCTTAGATTTGAGAAGGATCATAATTGGACAAAGAAACCTATATTTTGGGAACTACCATATTGACCCACCTTATTGATACGACATAATTTGGATGTGATGCATGTAGAGAAAAATGTGTTTGATAATGTGTTCAATACGGTAATGAATGTCAAAGGAAAAACGAAGGATAATCCAAATGCCCGTATGGATTTAAAAATAATATGTAAAAGACCAGAATTGGAACTCAAAGAGTACAATGACAAAGTACTGAAACCAAATACAAGGTATGTGCTTGGACCAGATCAAGTAAAACAAGTATATCAATGGTTGAGACAATTGAGATTTCCAGATGTTTACGTCTCTAACATTGCTCGGGCTGTGAAGATAGACGAGAGACAATTATATGGGCTGAAGAGCCATGATTGTCATGTCATTATGCAATGGTTGATACCCCTAGTATTCCATGATATGTTAGACAAACCTATAGGTATTGTTCGAGTTGAGTAGATTTTTTAGAACATTATGCACATCAGAAGTCGTATTATCTGAGGTAAAGAATCTCGAGGATTCTGTCGTCACTACTATTTGTCAGCTAGAGAAGATATTTTCGCCAGCATTTTTCGATGTTATGAAACATGTGATCATACATTTTCCATATGAACTAAGGGTCGGTGGTCCTGTGCAATATCGGTGGATGTACCTACTTGAAAGGTATATGTCTTTTTATATTTTTTTCTTCAATGCTATTGAGAAATTTATTATAATCCAAGATGTATATTGTTGATAGATGCATGTTTGACCTCAAAAAAAAGGTTCAAAATAAAGCAAGAGTAGAGGTCTCTATTTGTGAGGCGTACACTTTAGAAGAGATTTCAAATTTCTCATCTATGTACTTTGAACCTCACATTCCAACACATTACATATGCCCACCTTGTAATGATGATGAAGAATAATTTACTATAGCTGACACACTATCGATATTTCAACCACTTGGGCATGCCTTTGACAGTTACCGGTCAAGACTCTTGGAAGATCGAGAACAATACACAACACAAATGTATATCCTTTTTAATTGCTCAACAATCGACCCATACATCGAGTAAGTATACTTAATATGTAACACTAAGTTCTATACGTGCGTACATGGTTCGATAATATAAGTATTTGTTAAGTGTAGACGATTTGATCTGCAGTTGCAAAGAGAACTTCTACATCTCACTGATGCAAAAGTACAAAAAGAACGTGAAAATAACATTGTGGCATGATTGAAAGAGTTGGTAAGGACGATGACATACATTCTTTCCATGTAAACAACAATAAGTTACTTAATTAGTCATGATCACAGTCATTGTTTATGCTTGTAGGTCCGCCATGGTGATGTTAAAGATCAAGGAATATGTGATTTTCAAAATGGTCCAACCAAAGTTGTGCAATGTTACAATGGGTACATCGTAAGTGGTTATCGATTCCATACAAAAGGCTACGGTATAAACAAGTCAGCAATGAATAGTGGTGTGTGTGTCAAGGGTAACAGCTACAACAAAAATGAACATGACTACTACAGTGTTATAGAAGAAATAATGAAGTTGACTTACTTTGGCATAAATAATAGGGTAACTTTATTCAAGTGTCATTGGTTTGATCCCACAACAACAAGAGTCGACAAAGCCTAAGGCATTCTGGAGGTGAAACATAAATCAAGGTTTGAATGTATTGCATGAAGTTATTTTCGATTTGATTATGTATTTTTGATAGGTATAACATTATGATTTAAATGCATTACAATATTTGAATGTCTTGCATGAAGTTATTTTCGATTTGATTATGTATCCATGAAGATATAGAGTTGTGTAACTGATCCAATTGTATTGCAAGTTAAGAATAAGTTATCCATGATTAGCAAGTGATGCAATATCTTATATTTTAATGTATTGCAATATTTGATGTAAATGATTTAAATGTATTGAAATGTATTGCAATGATTTGAATAATTTGAAGGTATTGCAATGTTTGAATGTATTGCATGAAGTTATTTTTGATTTGATTATGTATCTTCGATAGGTATAAAGTTATGATTTAAATGTATTGTAACGTGTTTGACTGATTTGAATGTCTTGCATAGAGTTATTTTCGATTTGATTATGTATCCATGAAGATATAGAGTTGTGTAACTGATCCAATTGTATTGCAAGTTAAGGATAAGTTATATATGATTAGCAAGTGATGTTATATCTTATGTTTTAATGTATTGCAATATTTGATGTGAATGATTTGAATGTATTGAAAAATATTGCAATGATTTAAATAATTTGAAAGTATTGTAATGTTTGAATATATTGCATGAAGTTATTTTCGATTTGATTATATATCATCGATAGGTATAGAGTTATGATTTGAATGTATTGAAATGATTTGAATGGTTTGAATGCATTGCAATATTTAAATGTCTTGCATGAAGTTATTTTCGATTTAATTATGTATCCATGAAGATATAGAGTTGTGTAACTAATCCAATTGTATTGCAAGTTAATAATAAGTTATCCATGATTAGCAAGTGATGTCATATCTTATATTTTAATGTATTGCAATATTTGATGTGAATGATTTGAATGTATTAAAATCATTTGAATTAATTGAAGGTATTGCAATGTTTGAATGTATTGCATGACATTTTTTATTTGTTAGAATATGGTTCATGGAGGTCAAAGTGGTAGAGCACCCACTGGTATCTAGTCTCAGCCTTCATCTTCACGGGCTGCTTCAATAGTATATTATTTAACTAATTGTATACTTGATTAGTTTAAATGCGCATTGTGTGAATTTTGAACTCATTTTTCTATAAATGATGTTTCACCTGCACATGACCCACCTACACCAGCTATTCATACACGTCTCAAGACAACGCCAGATGCAGGGTCTTCTCAATCTGACATACAATGACTCATTCAAATAGTGTATATCGATAATGGATCGTAAGTATTTTATTTTCACTTATCCTATACTTATCTTATAAATATTGTATATTGATAGTTAATGTGTACTAATTCATGTGCAGTGCGAGGTTCGAGCCACAAGAAGTAATATGAGAGACTAGGCAGTCACTAGTTCAACATCTACCAAGACCGGTCACTCAATAGAAAGAGTACTCGAAGGAGGTGTTGAGCAGATTGTAGTCCTCATTCATGGTATATAATCGTTTCTCATAGTTAGTGTGTTTCATATTTAATTTTTTGTTATAGTCATGTCTACTAACTTTCTGAAATTATTTGTAGGCTTCAAATCGCTTCGCGACTATGATGAAGGAGCTGGACGCGAGGAAGGTGTGGCAGAAGATGACTGTCAGTCGATTTGCAGACATGCTGCACAATATGAAGACTCCAACAAGAAAAGCATCTGGCGGGATAGATGATCAACTGCAGTGGAAGGGCCATGACCATCTTACAATCAGGTCAGATTTTTGGGATGCAATGTGCAACAATTGGGTAGAGCATGAATTTCGAAACCGCTCAGCGAAGGCTGCACAAAACCGAGCGAAAATGCCCGACACCCATCTACACACAGGTGAATCTAGAACTTTTGAGAGCCACTTGGAGAAAATGGTAACTCATTAATATATATATTATCAAATTTATAAGTATTGTTGCATATCTGTTAAATAAATTTTTTATCATTTAACTTCGCAGGAAGCAAAAAAAAGAGGCATTGTGCCATACAAGGATGTGTTTGTTGAAACACATAAACGTAAGACCATGAAAGAGTTTGTATCAGAGAAGTTGAGAACGACAACTGTATGTATTTATTGTATTAATAAATATTGTAATATACAAGTTAACATAAACATTGTAATTCTTTATTATTAATCCACATTGTAATCTTTACTTTGTAGGAGTCATACGAGCAACAGATGGTAGAGCAATATGGCGATGACTCTACTAAGCATCCGCCTTTTGATTCTGCAGCATGGGCGACTGCAACAGGTGAACCCAAAAAGGGTCGTGTGTTCAAGTTTGGGAGTACTATGAACACCTCACTAGTCATTGAGTCCTCCAGTCATGACTCTCAAAGTTCTTCCGCCAGCATCAGCTCCAAGCATCCGACTGACCCGCCTAATTCTTGGGATGGTGTCTGCCAGCTTGTTAAGGACATAATGCGTGACTATTTAAATGAAGCAATTTCTGACGTTGTCTGTAATGAGTTGTGCAACTTTTTTTGGGACAGAGGAACTTTGTCTGCAGGTGCCTGTCAGGTATGAAAGTTTCATGTCATTAGATTTCAAGCTAGTATATGCATGATTTCATCACATATGAGCATGATTTCATCACTATGAAATTTTTTGACTGCCTTATAACAATATATGCATGATTTCATCACTATTAAAGTTTTTTTACTACATTATAACCCATATAAGCATGATTCCATCAATATGAAAGTTTTTTCACTACCTTAGAACACATATATGCATGATTAAATCACTATGAGAGTTTTTTGACAACCTTAGAACACATATTTGCATGATTGAATCATTATGATTTTTTTTTGTCAGCTTTAGAATACATCTGAATTCTGTTAATATCCTTTACTTTATTGCTATGTAGACTATGTGTAATTCACTCATGTTACTTTGATTGCCTTAGCTTAGGTGCATTGCATATAATTTATTTCATTATATTTTCTTTATCAATATTAACCTTTCTTTTCTCTTGTAGGATGCTGGAGATAATCAGTGTAGAGGAGCTAAAGGGGCAGATCAAGACAATGAAGAAGATGACGTACAAAATCTTGGTGATGATTAGATTCATGTCTTAAATTTATTGTACCTTCTTGTTGTTTAAAAAAAAACTCTTTGTAAATGTTCACTTGTAAATAATTAGAACTTGGCGAGGATTATAGTGGATAGATAAATTGTTTTAGTTGCTTTGTATATGTATTTTTTATGTGTACTTTATTTTTTATACACAAGATATATAAATTGTATCACGAGATTTTTTTCTCGATATTTATATTTTAAACAATTATTTATTTATTTTTTATTTTTTACGATGGATTAGTGACGGATAAACGCTAATTAGTATCGACCTCCAATTTAGCGATGGATCAGGGACAAATATTTAACCGTTCATAAAACTGAATCGGCTTATGTTGTGCGATGGATTTTAATTCATCGCAATTTTGCCACTATAATAGCAACATAATTAGCGATGGATTCATATCTGTCACAAATGCAAATCTCTGTAGGTTAACGACGACCTTGCAACGAATCATGGCATTCGCTAATTCTTCACAATTTAGTGATGAAAGTAGAGACAAATATGTTCCATCGCTAATTAGCGACTAGAAATTTGTGATGAAAGTTAGCAATCGCTAAACTCTACAACGACGGATTGACGATGAATTGTGACCGTCGCTAATCCACAAATTTCTTGTAGTGCTATCTCACCACCACTACCATCCATCTCACCACCACTCTCCTCCTCCTTGCTCTCATTTTTTTCACATTTCTCACTCTATTTTTGTCATGCTACACAAACGAGCCAAAAACTTTCATTTGAAAAACTTCTCAAAAACTCTCATAGGCTTTTCTTATGAGAGTTTCTCTCTTCGAAAAGTGCCCTAAGAGTTTCCTTAAAAAAAATGGCAGAATGCCTTTTTTCCTGCCTGAACCTTACCAACTCAATCAACTATCCCAAGCATAAGAGAAATCTCTCTACAAATTGGGTCTTACCCAACTAGACCCTGGTTGCTGCATAGTATTAGGGTCCGGACTTAGGGATACAAATGGGTCAGATCCAGTGTTGAGCTTTGGTAATTTTTGGCTGTTCTAGATCCGATTCCAATTCAAATCTTCATGTATTTAGCCTGTTTCTAATCCAAACCGTTTGAATTTAGATTCAAGAATCATTTTGATTGAAACCCAATATCCGATCTAATTACATCCATAATTAAGTTTTTGTTGAAAAGTATTTTTTAAATATAATTTTTTGTGTTCTAAATGTTTCTATCAAAAGGATGCATTTTTTTTCAATATTTTATTTAAAAAGACATTTTTTTAATGATGAGGAACCCTTGTCAAGAACCAGGTGATTTAATGGGCCCTCCCAATTGTGAGATAAATCCTGAGTGGGGGTCATCAACACCCAATTTCCTATGGAGTTCACCAGTTAAAGGCACCCACATACCCGTGGGAGTCAAACCTAGGACAAACAGGCCAGCACCTTAAAAAACGAGACTAGTCTTAAACAAAGTTCATAAAAAAAAAGTCCTCTGGAGTCGAGTTGGAGAAACTATGAAGCATAAATCCTAGGAAATGCTTTAATATGGGATTAAGAGATACAATGATGGATTATAGAAGTTATGAACAACTAATGATGTATTATTTATACCAACGGGCTGCTTGTTTGGTAGGAGCTATTAGTGCATGTCACCTTGTTTTAGGACGTTGCATGTTCAAAACCCAATGCTACCTTGTATAATCGGTGGATGTTTGCTTAACAAGTTTATGGTGATGCCATTCGAATTGACCAATGCACCAGCCACCTTCCAAAGATTTATGAATGATGTGTTCTCTAGCTTGGCTATAAAAAAAAGAGAAAAGAACGTATTTGTTAAGGCTTGAAAAATGAAGTTTGGCAAGATGAATGAGGATAAGACCCAAGGCCATCCTTTTCCACAAGATCAAAGCTGGGTGTACTTTTAGGCTGGGAAAGGAGAGTATTAGTTTTGCAAACAGGTCTGCCAATGTGCGGTCGATGATGGAGAGTTTTTCCCATGGCTTGACTAAGAAAAGATAACCACCTATGATTTGTCATCTGACTTGAGATGTCCAAATTGTTTGGCAACAGTTGGGACTTTAAGGGTGAGTTTGATACATGGTGGCATTTTTCCAGGACCGAATCACTGGTTCCATCCACCTCATTGAAATACAAACGGGAGGGAGGCGAGTGATCACTGCTGGGACTGCTTGGTTCCTGCATATCAAACGCGGGATACCACCCAGGCAATACCTGTGTGGGTGCGCCCCAAGTATCAAACACTCCCTAATAGTAAGACATGGTCAACTTCTAATGGCCATATCTTTCCACTTTGATATTAATATCGAGTAATTTTGGAAGCAATAAATAACTAATACACCAATATAGCTTGCTAATAGGATACCCATGCTAAGGGTAATTTTAGTTTGCATCCTGGAGAATATCATGTTCATGAACAATGTCATGATATATCTGCTGAAGCGAAGGAAACAGGCAAGCTGGGTTTAGGCAGACCTCTACTAAGGATGACAGTGGACCGGGCCGAGGCAGGGGACAAGGTCTCCACCCCTGCCTCATCTAAAAATCCTGCCCTCCATCCTCGCACGAGTTTTGATTTTAACCTTCATATCTGTTTCATGTCCTTCATCTCCGCTTCAAACGGGGCAGAGCCTCGTTTCTCTTCGGTCCACTGCCATCCCTAAAGAAGGATCGAGGATGGGGCGGGGCGGGTCATGGTGAGGAATGGAGACGATGATAGGGTGAAAAAAAGCATAAGTTCATCCCCACCTCCATCCTGCACAGATTTTGATTTTAACCTCCATTCCCGCCTCCATCCCTGTTTCATGTTCTCCTTTCTGAGTCCAAACAGGGCAAGGCGGGGCAGGGTCTCATTTTCCCTCGATCCACTACCATTTGTAACTTCTATCAGTTATACAACAATACAATTGGAATCAAACTTGCAACGTCACAACACAAGGTGACATGAACTAGCTGCACCTATCAGACAAGGGAAGCCCTTCGGATGGTGAAGGAAACATGAGTTCACAATATGTTAGGCACATGTTATTCATGCAATCACATTGCACCTGATCCTTGCTCTCTTAAATGTCATATCATGGGTAATTTACATATGGGTGCCTAACTCATAGTAAACTCATGGTTAGCCATTTATTTTTTCAAAATATTTAAGCAAATAGATACCTTATTGAGAAGTTGCTAAGTTGACTGCTTGAGTTACTCTTTTATATCACTCAACTCTAGTTAGCTCTTAAAAATGCACTTTTTAACCTTTCCCTTTCATTAAATGGTTCAATGTCACTTTTGCAGCTCGCTCTGGCTGCAACTAAGAGCAAATAAGTAATTTCAATGGGTGAAAGTATTTGAGCATTTTTTTTAAATAGGTGTGTCTCTAATATTTGAAAGTATTTCCCTGGCTGCTGCCCCCTCACGCCAGTGTGCTCAACCGGCCCCCTTCATGCGGGTTCTTGGCTTGTCTAGGGCACCCAGTGAATCACACGGCCAACCTAGTTCTCAGAACTGGGTCATCTCAAGAATTGGGTTCCTGACTGATTCCCATGTGTTGGAACTGGTTCTGGGTGTTTGGACTCCTGATTCGGGCCAGTTTCCACTGGTTCAAACACTCCGGTTCCAAGAAATGCGGTTCCAGTCCAAGGGTTCAGCCATTGGACTGGGCTCAACTCCTTATTTTTGGTTTGAATTTTCAGATCTAAACCCAAACTAAACCTAATTGGATCTGAACAAAACTCCAGCTTCAATCCGAACTGGGTTAAGACCAAACCTATACATATTTTGGATCTTGATCAGGGTTAAACCAGACCTATCACCATCAAACTCTGATCTAGTATCCGACCCAACCTATTATGGGTCTGATGAATCAATATATTCTTGATCCGGGCACAATCTAACTGGATCTTCACCAACCCTATTATATTGACCACTCAAACCCAGTTCCAACCTATGAACTAAACCAAACCCGCTCTCAAACCCATCTACATCAGCCCTTAACCTACTCATAGCTACCCATTAGTCCCACAAATCCTCCACATAGGCCTCCCCAAATCAACCCAAACCTCACTTTTGGACCCAACTAGAACCAGGTTTTGTTTCACGATGCTCGTCTGCAACTTATTTTAGAAGGGGGTCATTTGGACCGTCATACTTATGTCCCAGCAGGTGCACATCGAGATCAGAGGTAGACACATATTCCCCATAGCCATGAACTTGAGAGGCTGCCCAAAGACACGCATATCAAAGAGATTCACTTGAGTAGTTTGTAGAGTTTCACGATGATGAAGATTTTTGGTACGAACACCCTCCAGGACCAGTTATGCGGCAACAGAGGTACGGGACCAGGTTGAACCTCCCTGAATTTGCAAGACAACTTGAACCCAATGCTTTTCTTGAGTAGAGGTTGTCTGTGGATGTGTCCTTTTTTGCTCCCTATGTTCTAGATCATCAACGGGTAGAGCTTGCAGTGACTTGTCTATGAGGACTAGCTTTACAGTGGTGGACAAATCTACAACATGTTCGAGAGGGATAAGGTCTTGGATCCATACATACGTGAGAAGAGACATGGCGAGCTATGGAAGCTAAATTTGTCCCCTCGGCTACTCCCAGTAGGCATATTGCTAATGCTTCTTGCTTAGGCAGGGTTTGAAGTCCATACTTGAATATACCTCAGAATTTCATCATCTAAATATGCAGAGTGGACATCAAGAGAATGAGAAATAATAAGTTACCAAGTACGTCATGGGTCATCTAAATATGCAGAGTGGACATCAAGAGAATGCGAAATAATAAGTTACCAAGTACGTCATGGGCCTTCGTTCTACTACTTATGATGAAATGATTTTCCTTGTAGTGACAAATGTGCAACCCAATATGCCATGTCTATTTTGGAGAAGCTCAACTCAAGGAATGATTTGAGAGCATCGTCTTCACTACCCAAGGATGCTTTCTCAACCCGAGGAGTGAGTTCAGACCGACATGATACTAAGACCATCAACTAGAAGGACTCCATGCAGCCAATGCAACGTGAAGAATTAGGGTTTACACACAATACTAGGTCGCATGCTCAGGCCTCTGAGAGCGAACCAAGGTGTTTCCGATGTGATAGAGTTGGGCATCTAGCAGCCCAATGCCCTACGGTCTGCAAGCAGGTGCAATTGGCTGAGCATAAAGAAAGTGATGATGAGGATGCAAAGTAGGAGATGGAGACAATTGAGTTTCATGGATATGATCTCTTATGTGACCTTATGCTTGGTAACGATGATACCATCCCCTGCAATTCATCAGAATCAATTTTTTTCCAACCCGGGGAGGAAGATGGAGTTGTGTGTCAGGATCTAAGTCCAACAAACAAGAAGAAGAAAAAGAAGAATAAGATCAAGTGATGAGAGTGAGATCCTGGATCTAATTGGATCAATAGTTAGTATTTAGGATTTAGATTTCTGTTTTGGGTTTGCTTTTGTATTTGGATTTTATCCGAGATCCATTATAGAGTTAGGGTTTTAGTTTTTATAAATATGAGAGAAACATTCCAGTTATTGATGAAACCTATTGATTTCTTTTCCTTTAACTTTTTTGAGTATTTTTTCTAAATTTTTTATGTTATTGAATTTTTAGTTGCTTTCTTATTATTTTATTCGCAAGTAGCCTAGACAATTTGTAGTTGAGTAATTTTATCATAAATCGAGCCCTTTCCATTTACATCACTTTCTTTTAATTATTGCAATGTATTTTGTAAAGTTTTTTTTTTATTCTTTGTCTTTTTCCTTGATATTGTAATCTTACTTTATTCTTTCCATTTCCTGATGCCACAAATAGTGGATCTGAATGTTGTACTTAGAATATTTATCTTAGAGGTTTTAAAATAATGAGATACAGAAAATTGGATTCCTCTTCCATTGTTTTTTCTCAAACCAAGTACCCATCGTAGATCTCCACACTAAAAATTGAAGATAGGAAAGAGAGAATAGGTTCTTCCATCGTTAAGCAAGGTGGCCTTGTTTTCTTCTTTTAATTTTGAGATTTGGATGAAAGGAATGTACAATACAAAGCAGAAGTGCTCAATTGGCAAGGTGTTTCCAATGCCACCTTTGAGCTTTTGAACGCTCAAATAGCCCACCGCAACTAAGGTTGGATCTTTTCCCGGTACCATAAGTCTTTATTCTATTGATCATATAAAGTCAGTGGCGTAGCTAAGATTCATGTGAGGGGGGGGGGGGGCAAACAGGGGTGTAGTAAAAAAAAATGGTGTGATAGTCGGGGGTTTGGGGGCAGCTCCCCAGATTTTTTTTGAGATAAAATAAAAAATGGCTACAATTATCAATAAAAATCTATTTCATATAGACAAATCAAACTATTTGCTGCAGTCAGGGCTGGGCTAGGACTGGACTGGGCTAAAAAAATGGATAAAAATCTATTTCATATGGAATCAAGGCTGGGCTTTTAAAAAAAATATTTTTTTAACTGTTTCAGGAGGCAGGACTGGGCTACAGCCCAGTCCTGCGCCCCCCCCCCCAGCTCAACCTCTGTATAAAGTAAATGTTTAATTCACCTCTTAAAAAAAAAACCTTTTTGATCTCTTCAAATGAAATCAGTTAGATTCATATGTGCCACAAATTTTCATTCTTCATGGGAACCGAAAGGCTTCATCAATGTATATTTGGGTATGCTGTATAATGTGGCTAAAATCATGAATTGTAAAAATATTATCTAAAAACATTGGACTTCATGCACATGGCCAAGTAAACCTTACTTTAGAAGTAACTGTACAATGTAGTTGCTCTCTCTCTCCTAATACAGTGGACCTCATACTCTGAAAGTAGTGAGTTAAAGCTAATGTAATGGGGATAGAGTGTAACAATATGAGATTTTCTAACCCTGGGATCGTTACGTGAAAACTAATTCTTTTCTTTTTTTTATTTAAAATCAATAGCAAAAACAATTTCGACTCTATTTAAAAACCTTGGGTGGGTTGCATTTCAAAAGATCCAACAACCATCTTGATAAAAATACCATATCATTCCAAAACATTCATTCATTTTTTAACACAGTGTTTGATTGAAAACCTTCGTAGGATTCTCAATCCATTTAACAAAAGTGTAGTTTGAAAGTTTGTGCAAATATACTACAAAATTTCAAGAAAGCAAAAAGGAAAAATTGGTTTAGGTCATTGTATATCATTCATCACCTAAACAGGTTAAAATATAATATGTCAAATGCTTCATAAGGTTGTAGGCATTATATCATACATGCCAACAAGTAATATAATATGCATATATTTATAAAATCAAACATGCATGCTTACCATTTCAAGTAACTTGAACATGGAGTCTTTGTTTCAATATTAACCTTACCTACGAATATACACATGATGATATATAGAGATAGGTCGAGATTTAGTACCATGAAAGACTAGCTGAATCTGCTCTAAAAGAGACAGTGTAATAACCGAGAAAAAGCTCTCCAAAGGCAAACTCTCCAGTGTGCACGAAAGGGTCGACCTTTCTAATGGAGAAGCACAAGAGGTTCAATAAGGGTCAATTCTTCAATACAGAGGGTCAACTCTTCAAAATAGAGGGTTGACTATGTGTGAACCAGGGGTTTATAACCCCGTGAGATTAGAGAGTCGACTCTCAGGTTTTACATAAAAGCAGGCTGACTCTCTGGACAAAAGGTCAACTCTCAATCTCAGAGCTACAGGCTTAAAAGGAGTCGACTCCCATTTGCATGGGTCGACCCTTGAGCCTTTCTTGTGGCTTATGTTAGTAGGAGTCGACTCCCGCAGAGCATAGGTCGACTTTCGTGATTGCAGAACTTGAAAAGTTATGTTTCGATGACACTTTCATGCTAAAAAAATACATTCAGTCTCAACTTTTAACATTAAAGAGAATAACATACACTTTTATGTAAACTTCAAAACTATTCATGCATATCTCTAACATATATAAAGCTTACAAAAAAACATTGCATGAAATACTACAAATAACATGCATGGGTTTCTCGCATTAATCCTACCTTAGAAACTACGAAGGAAACAAAGAAAAATGCAGTAGAGATCAATGAGATGTCGTGGTTGTGGGGAAAGACCTTCGGCAATCTCTTAACCAAGAAAAACAGGAAGTGGGAGGGCGAACCTTCTCCTGCCTGTTTCTAACTGCAAAGAGAGCAAAGAGAAGGGGAGACAATGAGAGAGAGAGAGGATGTGCTCCCTTTTATAGGCAATTGAGCGAGTGGGAGGAAAAGATAACTTGGTGAGGGAGGTGGTGTGAACGCAAAAGGGGCTTGCGTGAAGTAGGTAAGGGGCTGATGGGAGGGGGTGTTGATGGGTTTGAATGCCGTCAGACACCAAAAATAGGAGGGGCGAAAACCAAGGTAGTTTTGCCCCTCGTCAGTTGGGTTAAACCCCAACCACCCCCCGTGGGTTGACCCTCAGGCTGCAGGGTTGACATCCCACCACTCAACCAATGTAAGGGTCGACTCTTCGTAGAGGGTAATGACTCTCAGGTCCCTTTCTCAAACAGAGGTTGACTCTCTC
Organism: Nuphar pumila; assembly: GCF_984573655.1. Classification (NCBI taxonomy): domain Eukaryota; kingdom Viridiplantae; phylum Streptophyta; class Magnoliopsida; order Nymphaeales; family Nymphaeaceae; genus Nuphar; species Nuphar pumila. Next base: position 117,693,746 of record NC_143257.1, on the reverse strand, counting down.
TACGGAAGGCCGACCCTCAGGTTTCTACCAAGTTAAAGTTATGAGTGCACATACGTTTTAAGGCTTGATCAAAGGTCTTGGTTCCACCAGAATCAATCCGATCTAACTTGTAACTGGGTATTTAAACCCAATTATCTCTTTAAAATTTTAGAAAATTTACGGGTTTTACAGAGAGTATAAAATCCTATAAAAAAAGAGAAAAGGGGAAGCAAGCATTGTTGCTGGTACAAATTTTCGTATGGCAGCAAGCTGTCATTGGGGCTTGTTTTTCATGCAATCATCTGTTAGGAAAACCACGAGCAAGAAATAACCAAAAGGAAACAAAGAACAAGAACGATCAAACAAAACACAAGAAAAACACAGATTTACGTGGAAAAACCTCTCCTCAAATCCGAGAGAGAGTAAAAAACCATGGCCGCCTAGAGAGAAATCTTATTACCCTTTTCAACAGTTACAAGATGGGGAAAGAAAAGCGAGAATATAAACAAGGCAAGGGCGACAACCCTAACCCTAACCAAATCGGGTCTGATCCACTGGAAACCGGGTCCCAAACATAAGTCCCAAAAAAAAATCTTTTTGGGGGAGGGGGATGCCCCCCTATAACCCCCGCCAGGGGCGCCCCCCCTGGACCCCCGCCCGCTGACCGTGCAGCGGGACCCGCGCCGGGGGAGCCCCCGGACCCCCCTCCCTGCAAGGGCAAAAACAATGAATCAGGCTCCACAACTCATCATCATCATGGTAAAATGCTGCTGGTACAAGGTTCTTACGTGGTCCCAGCCTTCCCTTACAAAAAAGAAAACTTAAGATGATTAACTATTTTTTATGCAAAAAGTTTGAAGGAATGAACCATATACATGCTAAGAATATACCCCCTTAAACGGGTCAACATGTTTGGAATGGAAAGTTAAACCCATCATTTTCCATTATGGACATCTTCTAGTTCACCAACACTTAAAGCACCAACAGATAAAATAAAATAAAAGAAACTTAAAATTCACAAACAAAAAAAGGCAGGAAAAGTATACATGGGAATGATCATGCTAGAAAGTTATCGTGCAGAAAATGCTAGAAAAAACTGAAATGGTTCCTAAAGTTTCCATAACTCCCACTAGCATATGCATTGAGGAGAAACCCATTCTGTGTGCACCAAAAATCTGCCTTCATCCCTGTCCTCCTTAGTGCCTTAAGAACCTTGTTCCTATGTACGTACCCTGTGACTACAACCTTTTGTGTGCCAACGTCCACTTCCACTCTCTCTATCCCTGTGCAAAAAAAATTAACCATAATTAAATAGAACAAGAGGTGTGTGCATGCAGCAGCCTACTTGACAGCCACCCATCTTGGCATTTCTCGAGATAGGTGTGGTGTCTATCTTGAGAAATATTGAGATGGATGGTCATCAGCAGCAGAGCTGCAGCTAACCATGCAGTACTGCTGCATAAAGGGGTGACCTTTTTTGTTTTGCCAACAAAAAAGAGTGCCCATGAATAGTGTTCAGGTGCATGTGCACGCAGGAATACAGTGAATGCTCATGCCCCAATTTTATAAATTTAACAAAAAAAGAAAAAGACCTAGAGGTGCACACATGCATACCAACATGAAACACACATGAAAACGCATCTACATGTGGTATTTTAACTCTATAAGAACTTAACTCCAGAGGCAAGTTGCTGTTTTATATATAAAAAAAAATAGAAATTTGCTGCAGTCTTTTTGTACATGCAATCTAGAAGAAAACGCTATTTTTCATATTTTTCCAAATTTTGTATACATGTAGCCTTATAGATTTGGTGTATATAGTTTCTTCAATAGAAAATAAATTTTGAATCATGTTTTTGTAAGTTGTTTTTTCAAAGGCCACAAAGTTAAACAGGTCACATTGTACCAAAATTTCATAACTCATAAAATAGTGTTTTTACATTAAAAAAGATGATACAACATGTACACATCTATGTGGTCAGAGTGATTGGATACAACTTGCACACGATCTTTCAACTACATTATATATATATATATATATATATATATATATATATATATATATATATATATATATATATATATATATATATATATATATATAATTGCTAAAATTGCCGCATAAATTGCTACACTGTTTTGTGATTTTCTTGAAAATTTTACAAAAGCATGCCCAACTTTTGGCTTATTTACCAACACATGCTTAACTTTTGAGGTATGACAAATACACGCCTAGTTAACGAAGAAAATCTCAAAAGTTGGTCTTTTGTTTGTAATATTTTAAAATCTAGGGGTGTATTTGTGAATAGGCTTAAAATTAGGAGTGTTTTTGTAATTTTTTCTTCTTTCTTTGAGAATGGGATCCTACTATTGGAGTTCGAATATTCCCAACATGAGCTCTCAAGGAGGTCATAGCAATAGCCACGTGGGGCAGATTTTGAGTGGGGCCCGTATTAGGTTGGTGGCCATGTGATTGGTCATCAAGATATTGGCTGTCACCTAATATGGTACTTGAGGATAGTTCTAATTTGAAAATTTCGATTAGTCCAGACAAACTTATTTTGCATGACTATTATCTAAGGTGGCCCTTAGTGCACATTATGTAGGAAATGAAGAATGTGGAACTGAATAACTTACATCAGTTTCATCTAGAAACCATGACATCAGGCCTAGCAAAAGCAATACCATCTTAGCCCAGGGGTCCCAGGTTCTGCTCCCACTGGGTTCCACAGAAAGAAATTAAAAAAGAAAAGAAAAAGAAAAAGAAAAAGAAAAAAAATTATGTAACCCAAAACCATCTCTACTAATTGTTAGTTGTTATGACTAGAGGCATACATCAACTCTAGATCCATCCCTGCTTGTGCTTTTTCTCCCAGCTGAGCACTTTTTGTGCACCTCTGTGTACCAATATTGCTTTAACTAAAAGAATAAAGAAATATCATGTATCCTCGAGATAAATAAACGTTGCACTTCTCATTCAACATACCTTTTATTTTAGACAGGCTTTTCCTTATTCTTCTCTCACAATGTATCCCTACCATGTCCACTTTGAGCTCTACTGTCTGAAACATCAAAGACTGCATGTTTGTTTCTGAATATAAATCTTTAAAAATTAAAAAAAAACAAATTGAAATGAATCAACAAACGCCTTTCCCTCCTTGGTTAACAAAGAAAATTAAAAGCAATAAAAAGCACCATGCATGTCATGTTCTATGATTCTTACAGAGCAAATAAGAATGTTAAAAAGAATAGCCACCTGCAGTGTACTGGTTGAATGCCTTTTTACACCAGTCATACAACAACTGTTGGGAGCAGAAGACCAGCCTTAGTCCAGGCGAAAATTGGACTTCTTTTTTTATATTTTCTAGTTTTTATAGGCAAGCTGGGGGATAACTTTAGCGAGATTCGAAACAGAGACCCCTCGGTTATGATAGTGCAGCTTAACCAACCAGCTACATCATTCGACTTAGAAAACTGGGAGTTATTTGGTGTCATTTAGCATAAGTATTTAATTTCTGATGACGATTTCGGGCATTCTCTATGACCAATCAAAGCTGGTGGTTATGTGCTTTTCTGGTTCCTGCCTAGGGCGCAGTTGTGACATATTGTATATAATCCATTATTATTTTTTTATAGGCAAGCTGGGGTTAGGCAGACCCCTACCAGTTATACAACTATACCATTGGGTTTTGAACCTGAAACATCCCAACACAGGGTGACGTGCACTAGCTGCTCCTACCAGACAAGCTAAGCCCCCATTGGCATATGTAATCAATCCATTATATTCAATCCCCATTGCACGCTTCTCTTGGGAAACATGCCCCTCACTTGGAACATGTAAGTGGGGCTTACACATCAAATTCAAGTGACCAAATACAACCAGTAATTCGTTCATTTCTTCTTCTTCTTCTTCTTTTTATGATGACGAACTCTTGCAGGAAAACCTGAGCAGGTTGTATGTTACCCCCTGAACACGGGGCCCGTGTTCAGGGGTCCGAATGAGTGCCACGTGGCACTCATTCGGCTGGTTGTGTACGGAGGAAGGAATATTGCAAAACCCAAGATCTTCCTCCGTACATAACCAGCCGAATGAGTGCCACGTGGCACTCATTCGGACCCCTGAACACGCGGCCCCGTGTTCCAGGGGGAACATACACCACCCTCTCGAGGAAAACCTTGGTTGGGGCCGCACGACCACCCTGTCTTATGTGGCTCACCTCTGAAAGCTACGAACACACCCGAACCAGTAATTTGTTCATATGCAATATGTATGTGCCTACTCTCTGGTGCCTATGTGATAGGGATACCATCTAAATTCTTGTCTTCCTTTTATTGCACAAGGTGTGAAATGCGCTGGGCCGGGCCGGGCCGGCCCGGCCCGGCCCGGAGACATGCTGCCGCCTTCACAAATAGACCTATTATGTTCATGTGGACCCCAAAATCTAGCTCAAGCTCAGCTCAGACAGCAGGCCGGGCCATGGGCTTGCCTTTTTTGTAATGGGCTAGGCCGGGCAGGCCCGGCCCAGGTCTATTTTTTTAAATTGGGGCCAGTCTGTTGACGAGCCACAGGTCAGTTTGACTGGGTCATGGCCAAACCATACATCCCAACAACAACAACAGAGCAGACCAGGCCACATTATATAGAGATGGGATCAGGTCAGAGTGTGCTCAGCTGGTGGTATTCCGCCATAGCACTTTTGGATAGATGAATGACATCCAAAACCTGTATGATGGGATGCCTACTCTTTTTCTTAACACCTTTCGTTGTTTCAGATGGACGACATCAGAAGAGCTTATTCACTGTTTTATTTTTAAGATGAACGACATCCAAGGAGCTTCTGCCGTGATTTTCCTGTGCACAATTTTCAAGTGAGATGTGTGGTGAAAATTGAATATAACCATTGATTGGCAATATATATATATATATATATATAGAGAGAGAGAGAGAGAGAGAGAGAGAGAGACCTCCATGAAGCTGCACCAGCACCAGGGTTTGAAGGAAGAGATGAGGGCGATGATGGCAAGGAGGAAGAAGAAGATTCATGCATGAAAGGCAGGCAAGGGAGGAAGATGCCAAATGATTGTACACAACGGTCGTTATATATATATAAAAGAATGTGAATGAAAAACTGTGGAAACAATCTTCTCTTTCTTCTTTTTCAAAGAGGAGCATTTGAAAGAATGTGAGTCAGTAGTTAAAAAGAATACAGAGGAAAATAATAATAATAATAATAATAAGAGATGGTATATTGGCATCCCTTTAATGGGCAGGGTTCTATGAAGCTGAGCGTCTGAGGTTGGTTTTTCTTTGGGGCCGGAAAAGAAAAGCAGGTGAGTTTGTCATGCCTTTAGTCATCATGGCGTTGACGGTCCAAGTTATCTTTTCTTTTTGATACCACATTTTACCAAAATGCCCTTAATTTCTTCGTCAAGGACAATAATGGGTTTACAGTTACTACCAATGTTGTCAGTATCGGTATCGGCCCTGAATCGTTGGGCCACCGATTCAGCTATATTCGGCCCGATACAGATACTCAACTGAATCTTATGTATCGGCCCAAAAATAATAAAAAATTATAACGTGTCAGTCATAATGTGACATGTGTTAAAACCATTAAAATAAATTTAAAATAATATTAAAAAATATTTTTTGGTAATTTTATAATTATTAAAAAATAGCCGACTCAGGCATACAGCGTATCAAATTTCTGCACCGATACTGATAACATTGATTACTACCAACATGAGTATGGTTGGGTTTGACCTTATGAGATTAGTGTTTTTTTTGTTGCATGTTACAAATCGAGGAAAAATCTTTCCATAACTTAAAAATTTTGTTTTCACGGGAAAATATCGGCATATATGAAAATGAAAAATATAACGCATGTGTATAAAACATAAAGAGAATATAAAAGATAGAATATATAATAGTTTTTCTGTTGCAATAGTATATCAGTAAAAACATGATATTTTAAATTAAGGAGTATAATTGGCATGTCCTTATTTTGATTTTTGATATGGATTTGGATGGACCGCTTTTAAAAAATCATCGCTGCAAGTGTTTTTTGATTAATCTGAGGTTGTAGATATGTTTATCACTATTTGTTTAGTAGAAAACATACTTTGAACCTAATTATTTTTTACAAAAAAAATGGATTTTTTTTTCATTGCAAAAATTCGATGCACTAGAGAGTTCTTCACTTTTAGATTCTTCTAAACACCTGCTTAACATGAGAAAATTTCCATCTACTAGGTGTTCTCCACTAATTAAGTTACAAAGATCACATGTAGGGTTTGATTTATAAAATATAAAATAAAACATAAAAAACAGTATATGGTCTATACCGAGTCCATGCTCAAATTATGGCGGTCAGACCAATCACTGAAAATTTCAAAAATACTTTCCAATTTATTGGCTTTTCAAAATACATTGAAGTGGGTATATTTTCAAAATATTGCCAATAATTTTATGTTTATTAATTGAATGGTGAGATCTTAAGTGCAAATCATTGCCTTGTGTACATGGGTGGTTACACTTTCACTTGCTAACAAACATCTAAATTGACTTTTAGGATGTACCAAGTGATCTCTCTCTCTCTCTACTTTCACTTGCTAACAAACTTCTAAATTGAGTTTTAGGATGTACAAAGGGATCTCTCTCTCTCTCTCTCTCTCTCTCTCTCTCTCTTGCTACCGAGGTGAGCAGCTATAATCTGGGTCTATAAGATATTCATTTGAATCTAATTTAGTTTAGAATGATTTGAGTTTGTTTATTTGGATTTAAATATTTTTATCATGTAATGGATCTATCTTGGATCTAAAATAGATCTAGGGTTTTTCTTGTTTTCCTATAAATACTCATTATAAGGGTTTTCGAAGGAGTTGATGAATTGAATTATTAATTTTTATTATTTTTTTCCGAATTTTCTTATAATTTAATTAATTTTCAGCTTTTCTTTTGAGTAGAGTAACATAGAGTTTTTTCGCAAATCTATTTTTCAGTTTGCATCAGTCTCTCTCATTTTCTAGGCTTAGTGGAAAACCTCCATCACTAACTACATCTTTACAGGCCTGCTTGGTAAAACCCTCTAAGTCTTTTCTATTCAGTAGGGAGTACATCCAGCTTCAACCTTGCGCCAAGGAGTGCTCTTCATGAGTTTTAAACTACAGTTGCCTTAACCAAGAAGGTGAAGCCCTTGTGGGTAAGGGAGATATCTTCAAGTTAGCTACAAATTTGTAATTTCAGCCTTAGGTATATTGGCTTGAGAGAATGAAACCCAGCAGCAGTTATCTCGACATCTGAGAATAAAGAAAGAAGAAAGGCAAAAGGAAAAGGAAAAGAGGATAAATCTGGTAATAATAGTACGTGGATCAAACATGACAGTTTTTTTTTCACCTTTATTTTTCTTCAAATTTCTTTGTTCTGTTGGTTGGCCATTTGTTAGTCGCAGAAGCAAAGTAATGCATAAAATTTTTTATAAAGATGGCCCTTGGTGAACTGTTGTGTCATCAATTCATGTGGGGTAATTAACCATTGAGCCCCCCCCACAAGTTTTTGACGACCTGGTGGCACTGTCACCGGCTTAGAAGCGAAGGCCTCCTACGACGTAGAAACAAAAAGGTGAAAACATGGCAGTCCGGAACACGCACAATGGTTAATGGTTATATGTATAGGTGATAGCTTGGTACAAAATGGTCATTCATTTTGCTTGCAGATTTGATACCAACTTACAATTTCAGAATAAAAAATAATTTAATATTAAATTTATCATTAAATAAAAAAATCACAACTCTCTTTGCTCCTCTATGTAGAGAAGAAGAGTTTCTAATCATAATAGACTTTTTAAGTCGACTAATTTCAATTTGATAACTGTCTAATTTAATCACTTTATTAGGAGTTATTAAGATATGAAATTTAAAAAATATGAGAACTAACGTGTTAAATGGGACATTTTCAGCACTTTTTTTCCGCAAATTCAACAATGTAGATGTGTTTGGCATGGAGAATTTGCTAGGAATCAACAATTGGATCGTGTATTTTCGGTGAAAAATATAATTTTTGGATGCTTGAATATATATTTATGAGCTTATGAGTCATTGATTCTAAGACCTTGAAAAATCTTGTTTGTGCATCATAATCAGAGGATCAAAGAGCTCGTCCTTATAAAACCAAGCATCTACCTCACATCCATACGCTCAGATTTAAGAGAAAATAATTAAAAATCTATGAAAATCGTGGTTCACATGGTAGTTCTCATATTCTAGTGACTCACTTTATTAATTAGACCATGAATCTGACATATCTAAATCCATGTGGATTCGAATCTTTGTTAATGAAACTGGATCTTTGAATTGGGTCAAGTTTCGCTCGTCATATGCATCATTCAGGCAGGGTTCAAGTCAGGAATATAGTGAGAGCATCACACTTAAGGCTATGTTTGGGAGGCTGTAGTTGGTGGGTGTTTGAGGGCTTTCATGGAGTCCCAACATCCACCACAGGTCCACAGTTTAGGAGCTTGAACATCGAGTTCCAAAAGAGGGAATGAGATTTGGCATCCCCCAAGTCTTTAGAATCTCCCAAATCCAGCTACAACCTCTATTACTTATATTTGCTCCAATGTTACCAGTATCGGTGCGTATCGGCGGAAAATCGATAAGCTGCAAGCCCAAATCAGCTATTTTTTAATAAATATAAAAATACAAAAACATAAATCTTTAATATTATATTAAAATTATTTTAATAGTTGTAACATGTGTCATGTTATGATTGACACGTAATTTTTTGTATTATTTTTGGGCAAATACAGAACGATTCACTTGAGTATGATCGGTGTCGGCGCCGATACAGCTGAATCCGTGGCCAAACAATTCAGGGCCAATACCGATACTGACAACATTGATTTGCTCCCAACCTTAGACAGTCTTGCTATGTCCATTCTCATCTTTCTTTTTTAATATACATTAGCTGTTTGGCATCTGGTAATTAGCAAGAAAGAGTGGTGGATGTTGGCAAATCCCAAGGCTCCTAAACCTTGGATCTGAGATATTCAGTATTTGACATTTCAGTAAAAAATGTAGGTTCCCCAACAGAGCCTAACTTTATTGGTTTAGGACTTGAAGAATCAAATCCAAAGCTGACACTTAGGCTCATGCATATACGCACTAATTTACCAATTATGCATGAAAAGGTCCTGTCTAAATTGGTCCTAATATTCAGTTTCTCACTTTATGAACAAATTGCTTCTACCATAATGTGGACATGTAATTATTGCTTTTAAACTCAAATTTATAATGACTCCACTCAACATGCATTTTGGGCTTTGCTAGACCGAAGAATAAGATGGAAATAAGCTAAATGGGCTCAAGAAGAGTAAAATATTATCCATTTTTGGTAATTTGTCATTTTTTTGACAGAGAAAGCTGAGGTTAGGCAGACCCCTGCCAGTTATACAATCATACCATTGGGATTGGAACCTGCAACATCCCAACACAAGGTGACATGCACTAACTGCTCCACTATGCATTGAGTTCTAATTAAAATTAGCCTAGATTAGACCAAATCCTATTAGCCATGGGTCCTGGTGCGGCATCACTAACATGGCTGACATGGTATCAAATCTAATTAAGAACGTCACATGAGGCATAGATGTTTTTCTTTGATACCCAATGTACCAAACATGAAGTAATGAACCTTGAAAAAAATGGAAAATATTGCAAGGCCATGGGACAACAAAATTCTCTATGAAGAAAAGGATTTTTTATTTCCTTCCACTTTGTAGGGTCCTCTTTTTCTGGATTCTTTTAGTCTATTGAGGAAGGGAATGTATCCTCACATGCCCCTAAAAGTTATTACTCCCTCACAAGTTGACTGCTCATTGAGATAGTCCTATAGCCTTAAGGCAATATATGGTCATCATGCCCTAAGGTCTACATTTTTGTCATGAAAACAAAGCCAACCATAGCAAAACATGGAATGGAACAAATTCTTTAAAGAATGAATACATGATTGAAAATGTTTGAATTAAAAAAGACAGATGAAGAGAAGGCATAAAATGAGTTCAAAATTGACAAAATAATATGTGGTTCAATTCAGCTTTATATATATAATGTGTGTAGGTGAAATTTTTCATTGAAAATCAAGTAGGGTCTGGATCCATGACTCAAATGTGATTAGATCCAAAGATCCATAAATTCTAACCCATTGTGGAATTAATGAGGGCAAGGGATAAGCCCTTGCTCAGCTGAAGCCAGGTGACTCCCTGGGGGCAGTGTGCCATGGGTTTATACGGCCGGAAAGGCGATCATAAGTGCAGTAGGCTGAGCCAGCGCGACTAGGTCACTGATATTGAGGGTGGTTTTCCTGTCCATGAAAAAGGGGTTCTATTGAAAAAAAAAACATTTTTGGAGGAGTTTTCCTAACTATAAACCAACATGTACATGAAACTAACCCGCCCCAAAAGTTCCTTTAAGAAATAGGCGGCTCGAAACAATCTCATGAAGGCCACACACAGTTCATCTTCTAATTGGTTCAAGTTTTTCATATCTTTTGGACATCTTGTTTGACTGATCATGCTACCTAATACCTAGTTAGTACAATTTATATTAACAGTCATACTCTTCTCTTCTATTACATTGTTAATTCTATCAAACGCAAAAATGTGTGGCGTACTTGACATATTGATCTGCAAAATAATCTATAAAATGGACAATCATGCATGTTGTCCAAACACATAGGACCTAAACCAAGATGGTTTTAAGAGCAAAGCTAAAGCAGACCAAAGAAGAGGGGCACATAAGGCTGGGTGGTCATGTCCTCGGGCGGTCCCATTAAGTGACTTGGTTCTTGGAGAGGATTTCCCTGTCATAAACAAAAGGCAGACCAAAAAAGAGCATATTGAATGATCAATTGGGTTTGCTTTTTTTTTTAGACAGAGAAAGCTAGGGTTAGGCAGGCCCATACCAGTTATACAACCATACCATTGGGATTCGAACTTGCAACGTCCCAACACAAGGTGGCGTGCACTAACTGTTCCTGCCAGACAAGCGGAGCCCCCATTGGCAAGGGCGTAGCTAGGGGGGGGCAGAGCCCAGTCCTGCCTCCCGAAACAGTTAATTTTTTTTTGTTTTTTTTTTAAAAGCCCAGTCCTAGCCCAGCCCTGATTCCATATGAAATAGATTTTTATCCATTTTTGTAGCCCAGTCCAGTCCTAGCCCAGCCATGACTGCAGCAAATAGTTTGATTTGTGCATATGAAATAGATTTTTATTAATAATTGTAGCCATTTTTTATTTTATCTAAAAACAAAAAATTTCGGGGGCGATGCCCCCAAACCCCCAACTATCATCACACATAAATTTTTTTTTCCTACACCCCTGTTTGCCCCCCCCTCACATGAATCCTAGCTACGCCCCTGCCCATTGGTATTGGGATTGCTTTTGAGGCACATATACTTGAGAGCTCCCACTTGTTTACTCCAATGCTTGCTTTCTCCACATGAAAAATCTAATTCCAACATTAACAGAAAAAAGGAGCAAGTTGTGATTTGTCTCTCCCTTGGAACATTTCCAAATTATGCACAAGAAAAGCATCATCACTCGTATCATGCATGCGTGAGTTATGAAAAGGAAGACTCAACATCCAAGTCTAGTTGGTTTCCTGCAATTTTAGGTCCCCTGAGTCAAAGGAATTTTTGACATATAAATTCAGTATCGCTGCATGGTAGGCATGCAGCTACCTGCTTTACAACCATCCATCTTGGCATTTCTCGCGATGGGTACTTTGTTGATCTCGAGAAATGTTGAGATGGATGGTCAGCAGTAGTGGAGCTGCATAAAAAATGGCCTCCAAATTTTCTACTTTTTTTTTTTTATAACCAAAGAAAAAATTGTCTAGTTCAAGAGTTTATTAGCATAAATCCCCTTGCTCATCATAGAGTACACCCAGCTTCCTCCTTGCAGCAAAAAGACATGCACTCATGAGTCATGATATCCTGTCAACTTGGTTAAAACCGTTCCAGTGTTGGGTATCTCAACCAATGTTGTCAGTATCGGTGTATATCGATACTTATCGTATCGGCACTTCACCCCTGAATCAACTAGTTTCTAATAAATGTAAAAAAAACAGACATAAATTTATTTTTTAAATACTTTTTAATGTTATTTTAATGGCTTTAACATGACACGTAATATCTTTTAATTATTTTTTGGCTGATTCAGAACGATGCACTTGAGTATTGGTATCGGCCGATTCACCTGAATAGTTGGCCAAACGATAGAGGGCCGATACCGATACTGACAACATTGGTTGAGATAAAATATAGGAATTAAAAATAAAGACCTCATAATATTCGGATCGATCCCAATCTGGCCAGAATTCTATCCGGTCATTTTGCTCGTGATTTTCATCTGATGCCTGGCCTAACCATGCACTGAGTATTTCATAGCAGAAAAGACAATACGTAATTTAAAATCTCCTTTAAGTATACGGTTGGTTCGATCCATGATTTTCTTAATTCAACGAAACTTGGACCATAAAATTTTGTTGTTGGATTTGGATACACCCAAATATCCCATCTCCTCTCTCGCGCTTGTTTGCGTGAAGGCAAACCCCAAGGGTCAGTGGTTAGTTTGTTTGAGCCATGTTTTCACTTTTATGGCAATTTCTTTAATTTTTTTTTTTGAAAGACAAGCTGGGGTTAGGCAGACCCCTACCAGATATCTCCCAAGCCCCATGTAGCAGAGGGATTCGAACCTGGGCCTTCAGCTTGGCATAGGACCCTGCTTATCACATGGGATACCACCTCGGTGGTGCAATTTCTTAATTTAATAGACTAACTTTGCGTAAACTAAGTACAAGAAAGCTTTACTTCTTTAATCAACCTGACTGGGTTTTTGACTCAACAAAATCCAAGGCAATTAAGTTATTTGATTAGCACATAGAATGTACCATTCATGGAGGGGTTTAACTGCTCATTCCAACCCACAGTCTTGTTGGGAATAGGTTACCGTGGGACACTTGTGGAAGAGCAGACCCAGGGTCGAAGCGTGCGTTTGTTCCGCAATGAATCGCCAAGGACTATTCTTTGGATCACAACCTCTTGCTTTCAGGTATCTTCTATAAATCCCAGAAAACCTTGATTTCCATGTTCTTTGTTTTAATTCTTGCAGCATCTTTATATATGGCCCCTAGGGCCCTTCTTGTAATCCTGGAAGGGGTTGAAATGAAGACATGTCCATCCATCCCATTAACACTACTGTTCTCAAGGCACGAAGAGTCTTTGACCCCATGACTCCTGGACTGTACCTAATAATAATGGTGCTTATGAAAGTGCCCACAAGGGTTCCAACACCTGGCTCAGTGGGTTAGCTCGAGACATCTCAGTTGAAGAATGTCAAAAGTTTGATACCTAGGGTGCTCATTGTTAGAAAAAGTTTCAAAATATACTTTATTTTGTAAAGTTTTGGTGCTTTATTGTTTTCACCAAAAATGCTTTGAAAATGTTTAGTCTCATGTCTAAGTGGGAGAGATTTTTCAGGTGGTTTAAATATAGTTTTTGTTCTCTATTCTTTACTTTGCTAAACCTTACGCCTTAGGATGACTTGCGGATGTTGCTGCACTTCGTGCAGGAACGGACTAGACACTTTTCACTTTACACGCTCGTAGTAGAGCGAGGCACCAAAATTCGCTTTGACCTTTATCTTTGACTTTTCATTTTCTTGAATGGTCTGACCATTTGAAAGACTTTAAAAATGTATTTAGATAGTATTTATGGGGTGTTGTGACTGTTGAACGGTTTTGGAGGTCCTTGACCGTTGGTCAAAGGCAAGTGACTGTTCAGGGTCATTTTTAACTAATCTTAAAACCATTGGATTTATGGTATTTAATTTCATTTATCACAAGAAAATGCATTGACCTTCCAAAGTCTATAATTCTCTTTTTTTCGGCTTTTGGTTTATCAGATTTTCGGATTCTCAAGCTTTCTTTTTTTCTATTCTTTTGCTCTCGATTTGGCTTGCCAAGTTCACGTGTGAGAGAGGTTGTAAAGCAGTGAAACTCTTGAGGTCTAAGCTTAGCTGTATCTTGAGAACTTAGTCACGAACAAACCTTTTTTGCATATTCAGAAATCCCAAAGTAGGATGATTGAAGTTCTACAAACATCGATCTTAAGAGCGTGTCTCTAGGCTTGAAATCTTGGTTTTTCAAAATCTTGTTTTTGTCCACTGTTTGTAACAACAATTTTAAAACTTCACAATGGCCTCTGGTTTGACATCCAACTATATCAATCCATTGAGCCATGACCTTGAGAAACTTGATTAATTTGATGGGTCAAACTACCGATGAAAAGGGCATATCTTGAATACTTTAGAAGATTCTCTGTTTGACCTGTATTATCCTTTGGAATTGACTAGAGAATTGTGGAATGCTCTGAGGATCAAGTATAATGCAGAAGACAATGAAAATAAAGGTTCTTCTTAGACAAATATATTATTTTTTCTATTATTGATGATAAGTCTATACTTGTTAAAAAATTCACGAGATGCAAATATTGGCTTATTATAAGATGAAGAGAGAAGGTATGTATCTTGATGATGACTTCCAAGTTGCAGTTATCATTGAAAAATTACCTGATTCCTTGAAAGAATATAGAAATGACCTAAAATATAAAAATGAGAAAATCACTTTAGATGGTCTTTTTAAGGGTATCCAAATTGAGGAGACTCATCTTCGTGAAAAAAAAAATTGAGTCATAAAAAAAGATTATCTTACAATGAATATTATTAATAACAAGGGTGGCAAAATTATGAAAACTCAGAAAAACAAAAAGAAACTTGTGAAATAAGAAAAGCTAACTGATAAAAAAAAATAAGCTGCTATGTTTGTGGAAGAGGATTGGTCCCAAGCCAGACGAGTAAGAGGAGAGACTCATTGTTGTAATCTCTGAAACCTTCATGTTGGCTATGGATAGGGACAGATACATGGATATTGAAAGCATTGTTTATGTGACAAACGATAGAAACTTGTTTAAGTCGTATGAAGTAGTGGGGGGAGGGATGCAATCTCTTTATAAGAAACTCTTTCTCAACTAAAGTGCTAAAAAAGAGAGTGTAAATTAAGTTTATATCCGAGAAAGTCTTAACACTTGAGAATATCCACTATGCTTCAAAAGTTCGTAAGAACTTAATCTCTTCAAGTCTACTATTACGAAATGGTTTCAAAATTGTTATTGAGTCTGAGATTATAATTATGATTAAAAGAATTTTTTTTATAGGCAAAAGGTTTGCCACTGGTGATATATTCAGTATGAACATAAATGAATCTGTTACTTCTATTTATATGATTGACTCTTATTTTCTTTGGCATTCACAATTAGAACATATTAATACTCGCAACATTCATAATATGAATAATTTTAGTCTACTTTCTTGCCATGTCAAAATGGAACATAATCATAAGTGTGAGACATGCATTCAAACTAAGTTAACTAGACTTTCATTTCCTAGTGTAGAAAAGAATTATAAATTACTTGAATTAGTGCATTCAGATATATGTACAATGAATAATGTTTTAAGTCATGGTGGAAATAGGTATTTCACTACCTTTATAAATGACTATTCTAAATTATGTTATGTTTATTTGATATAACATAAATCTGAATCATTTTTAAAATTTCTTCTTTATCTTGCTGAAGTACAAAATAGATTTAAAACCAAGATTGTACATTTAAGAACAGATAGAGAAGGGAAATACTTAGGTAGAAAATTTGATAAATTCTGTGAAGATAATGGTATTATTCATCAAACCTCTGTCCCTAAAACTTCTGAATAGAATGGTGTAACAGAAAGAAAAAATAGAACACTTATAGAAATAATGAATGATATGCTTCTTAATACGGGTCTACATTCCAACTTGTGGGGAGAGGCTCTACTTATGGCTTGCTATATTCTAAATCGTGTTCCTTACTCTAAATTTGATAAATCACCTTATGAATTGTGTTTTAGTAAGAAACCTAATCTTAGTTATTTTCGTGTTTTGGGTTGTTTAGCATATGTTAAAATTCTAGAAAATAAAAAAAAAAGATTGGATGTAAAACTTTCAAATATGAATTTGTTAGATATGTTAAACATAGTAAAGCATATAGATTTCTGGATATTGCTAATAATGTTATTATTGAATCTAGAGATACATCTTTTATAGAACATAAAAATGCATTTAATTCTCTTCTTGATGGTAGTCGTGCTGTAGTTGATGAACATCTTGTTAATAACATGATTGAATATTCTAATGATTGTGATGTTGAACCTGAAAGTGAAGTTAGGCATATTAAACACATTAGAAAACCAACTAATTTTAGTTGTGACTTTTATACATTTTTATTTGAGAATGATCTTATATCTTTTCAATTGGCTATGTCTTCTCAAGATGTTTTTTGGAAAAAAATTATAAATTATGAAATTGACACAATTATATCTAATAATGTTTGAAAATTAGTGGATTTACCTGTTGGTTGCAAAACTATTGGCTGCAAATGATTTTTAAAAATTTTTTTAAAGATGATGGTACAATTGATAAATTTAAAGCTTATTTGATTGCAAAAAGATTTAAACAAAAAAAAAGTGTTGATTATTTTGATATTTTTGCTCTTGTAACAAGAATAGTTATTATTAGAATTTTGATTGTCATGCTTGCCATATATAAGCTTGAAATAGATTAAATGGACATAAAAACAATATTTTTTAATGGAGAATTAGACAAAGAGATATATCTAGCAATATTCTTCTCAAGATGTTTTTTGGAAAAAAATTATAAATTATGAAATTGACACAATTATATCTAATAATGTTTGAAAATTAGTGGATTTACCTGTTGGTTGCAAAACTATTGGCTGCAAATGATTTTTAAAAAAAAATTAAAAGATGATGGTACAATTGATAAATTTAAAGCTTATTTGATTGCAAAAAGATTTAAACAAAAAAAAAGTGTTGATTATTTTGATATTTTTGCTCTTGTAACAAGAATAGTTATTATTAGAATTTTGATTGTCATGCTTGCCATATATAATCTTGAAATAGATTAAATGGACATAAAAACAATATTTTTTAATGGAGAATTAGACAAAGAGATATATCTAGAGCAACCTGAAGGCTTTGTAGTGCTAGGGTAAGAAAACAAAGTTTGCAAACTTGACAAATCCTTATATGAATTAAAGTGAGCTCCTAAGCAATAGCATGAGAAATTTGATAGTTCTCTAATAAATAATGGGTTTAAAATACATTATGCTGATAAGTGTGTCTATAGTAAAGTCGATTGTAATTATATTATTATTATTATTATTATTATTTATATGTTGATATGATTATTTTGGGTTCTAATATTGAATGTGTAAACCAAACAAAAAATATTTCTATATTTTGTATTTTATATAAAAGATTTTGGTGTTGCAAATGTTATTTTAGGAATCAAAATTATGAGAAATGATAATGGCATTGTATTATGTCAATCATGTTACATTGAAAAATTTCTTACAAAATATGAATACATTGATTATTTACCTACATGCACTCCATATGATCCAAATATGAAATTGACTCAAAATGATGGTGTAAGTGTCTAACAATTAAAATACGCTAGTGTTGTAGGTCGTCTTATATATACAATAAACTACACAATGCCTGATATATCCTATGCAATGAGCAAGGTGTGTAGATATACTAATCATCTTAGGCATCAACATTAGAATGTTGTGAACAAAATTCTTAAATATCTTAAACATACTTTAGACTATGGGGATCCACTATACCGAGTTTTTTGTTATTATTGAAGGGTATAGTAATGCAAGTTGGAACACTGAATTTGAAGATTTCAAATCAACGAGTGACTGCGTTTTTACCCCTTAGTGGAAGAGCAATTGCATGGAGATCTAAGAAACAGACCTGTATAACTCATTCTACAATAAAATTTGAGTTTATTACTTTAGTATCTACTTGTAAAGAAGACGAGTGGCTTAAGAATATACTAGTGGATATTCCACTAAGTGAGAAACCCAAATCAGCTATTTTAATATTTTTTGTGATAGTCAATCAGCTATTTGTAAAACATATAATATGAAATATAATGGGAAGTCTAGACATATTAGTCTAAGACATAGTTTTACCAGAGAAATGATTAATGACAACATTATATCTTTAAAATATGTAAAGTCATGTCAAAACTTGGCAGACCCATTTATGAAAGGCCTCTTGAGAAATGTTATCATTAAAACATCGAGGAGAATGAGAATTAAGTCAATTAAGTTATCGTCCAAGGATACCCAACCTAGAGCACTAGAGATCCCACATGACTAGGTTCAATAAAAAACAAATTAACGAATGACATGTATTGAACATATTTATATGAATCCACTTTTGATGTGTGCTCATGAGATGTAACTAATATGAGAGTTGACTTAATAACTCTTAATGAGTTTGTAGGCTTTAAGGCTAGGGTGCGTATTACATAATACCTAGACAAACTCACTTATGTGAGTATAGAAGTGTGAGTCACTTTTTATGAGAATTGACAATTCTCTAGAGTACTCATAAATTCAAGCAAGCACAAGACTCTAAATGTGCCAACTTGAAATCCACATAATTGAACTTTTGAAAACCTATAAGCAATTGAAAATTTGATTAACAATATGAGGACTTGAGTTCAAGATAATTTCACTTAGCACCTTGGTAAATTTAAGTTTTCTTTCACTAAGTGGGGGTCCAAGTCCTCTAGACACTCTCACTAATGCATAAGTTTTCTATGCAAGCCAAATATATTTTGAAACTAGTAGGTGATTGTTAGAAAAAGTTTTAAAATATATCTTATTTTGTAAAGTTTTGGTGCTTTATTGCTTCCATCAAAAGTGCTTTGAAAATATTTAGTCTCATATCTAAGAGGAAGAGATTTTTCAGGTGTTTTAAATAGAGTTTTTGATCTCTATTCTTTACTTTAGTAAACCTTATGTGCTAGAGTGACTTGCGGACGTTGTTGTGCTTCACACAAGAACAAACACACCATTCACACATGCGTGTGTGTGCACAAAGGTGCTTAAGGCGCAGCGTGGCATTTTGATAATGCACTTTGCACAGTGGTGCAGGGCGCGTGTGAGGCATATAGGTCTTCTTTGACCTTAACCTTTGACCAAGCTATCTTTGACTTTCTATTTCCTTGAATGGTCTGGCCAATTGAAAGACCTTAAAAATGCATTTATATAGTGTTTATGAGGTATTGTGACTGTTAGACAGTTTTAGAGGTCATTGACCATTAGTTCAAGGCAGGTGATCGTTTAGGGTCATTTTTGTCTGATCTTCAAACCGTTGGATTTATGGCCTTTAATTTTATTTATCACAAAAAAACATATTGGCTTTCCAAAAGTCTATAAATCTCTTCTTTTTAGCTTTTGGTTTATCAGATTTTTTGAATCTTAAGCTTTTTCTCTTTCTATTCTTTTGCTCTCAATTTGGCTTGCCAAGTTCATGTGTGGGAGAGGTCACCTGATCTTGCAAAGCAATGATACTCTTGAGGTCCAAGCCTAGTTCTATCTTGAAAATTGTGAACAAACCCTTTTCGCATCTTCAAAAATCCTAAAGTGGGGTGATTGAAGTTCTAAAGACAATGATTTTAAGAATGTGCCTCTAGGCTTGGATCTCGGTTTTTCAAAATCTTGTTTTTGGCCACTGTTTATAACAATGCATCCCTTATCATAAGGCTGAAGCAGTATGCTACCTGACAGGCGAGGGAGCAACATGCAACCTTGGATTTTACACTGTCAGGCTTGACAACTATACTTTTGCAGCTCTTCCGACTTGAGGCCTTTCTATTTTTTCTTTTGGCTACACCAAAGAAAAACCACCCATCACCGACTCCACATTGGTTGGCCTTTAGTTGGTAAAAGTAAAACCCTTGATGTCCTCCTTGCTGACCGGGAAGTGCACTAAACTTTGACCTTGCGGCAAAGGATGCCCCTTGTCAGTTTCAAACTCATGACATCTTGTCAACTTGGTGACTTTGACAAGTTGCCCCTACTAGATGAGCGAAGCCCTTATGGGCGACTTGACGACTTTTTCCCATGTAATAAATGAAAAATTGGTGCCTATGAGAGTATCGGGAAAAAAATGATGCTCACAAGAAACTATGTCCAATCTAGTTGTTTTATGAAGCTTGTTCTAGAGCTCAATAGAACTTACGGTCCTTTGCATATGTACGTGCATGCTCTTTGAACTTCAATTGGTAAGGTCGAACCAGTGTCTTTGGTTATGGTTTTGTAAATAACCATTAAATTAATATGAAGTGGGTCGACTCTAGCAAACTACCCTATAATTTGAGAAAATAAGCCTTGAACTGTTGTTGCCACGTGCAATGTAATGAAATTTTTTTTCCTAAAATTTTCATTTTTTATTAACTTTAAAAATATCCTCAATTTCAAACAACTGATAGCATGAGACAATAGAGAAGCCCACAAGGGCTCTGCACATCTCGCTAGGTGAGTTGGCTTAAGGTATTAAAATTGAAGGATGTCACGAGTTCGATAGTTGTGTGCATCTCCCACCTTATTGTCACAAACTTTATTTGTCACCAGCCGAAAGTGTTGCACGTGTGTGCATTGCGGCTGGGCCTATGGTGACACACATGTTTGCTAAGTAAAAAACTCATGCCGATGGCTATAGCATGCGACGGTGGAACAAGGCAATGCAACATGCTCGTAAGGAGCATGACATGCAAGCATTAGTGTGCATCTTATATATGAAGTAGGGGAGGGTAACCATCCCGACGGCCCGATGGGCCAAGCCAACCCGACCCGCCATGGGCCAGGTTTGGGATATGATTTTAGGCTCGGGCCCATTAGGTACCGGGCTGAAACCTGGCCTGTTATATATGTGGACCGGACTCGGGCCGACTTGATGGACCTAAGTTATTTATTAATTTTTTAATAATATAATTTTTTTTTAAAAATAACTATTACATACTAACTGGAATAACCATTATTATTTACCTAATTAGTTGCATGGGAATTTACTATTTGTTAGTTATTACTATTTACCTAATTAGGAATTAGTTGTATGAGAACTTGCTATTATCTCATTAACCTATAATCTCATTACCTAATTATTACTTTTGATTTTAAGATTGGGCTAGGCCTTGGGCTTCTCTTCAAACTCGAGCCTGTTAAGAACATAGCCAAAACCAGGCCTGTTAGTAAACGGGCTGGGCCAGGATGGCTCTATGCCCACCCTTAATCTCAAGTGCATCTGCTCTCCATGCTTCATGCCACTGGAGTCTTTCTGGCCACCCACGAGCCACGTGTTATGCTTCGGGGGTGTCATGTCACCCACAACCCATGTCAACTTCATACTTACAAATGGATGACATCCATGCAGAATTTATGTGCTACGGTCAAGTATTCTCTTGTTCAATCATATGTGAGAAACACGTTCGTGAAGTCAGAACACTGAAAGGAACAACTTCATCCATGAGTGTCATACGGGCTTGCCAAACTTTGGAGCCACATATCTTCGTGTACATTGAAAATCTCTGAGCCAAGATCGAAATCTCACTGACACATTCACATGTGAGGAAGGCCATGGTGCGATCATTTCGGTAAAATATGACACTTCAGAACGAAACACCATTGAGGACAAAAAAATTTGTGTTTTCAAGTGGTTTTAAAGTTCCTCCTACTGGTGAGGGTCAACGCCCACACCACCTATATAGTGGACCATCCTCTTGACTTGTATTATTTCACCAGCGCGTGGTCTTGAGTGGGCAACCCCTATATCTCGTGAGTAGCATATCTGAGTGCATGAGGGTACTCACGAGTATGCAAATTCTTCACTTGAGCATCTCAAGCATGCACCGGGTCCGCTCTTGCCGCCTAACCTCTTACTCTTGTGAGGGGCTCGACGACGGCATGTCAAGCGATGATGATTCCTCTTGGCTAGATAGTTTCACTACATCATACTAGCAATTGGCTTCAGTTGAGGGTCGAAAGACATTCTCTATCATGATGATGGGAGGTCTCGTGTAGGGCTCACTATACGCCTCACATGGCCCACAAGTCGTAAAAATGAATGTTCAGTGCATCTCAAGAACTCAATGCTCATTCTAATATCCGTGATGCTTATTTGAATGTGTAGCTGGCTCTACGACCCTCGATTGCTCATGTGCTTGTCATAAGAAGGCGATGCACCCATCCATCTTTGGCTTGGATGCTCATAGCCAAAAACTGGCATCGCCCCACTACTGACGCGTTCAACTCGGTTGCTTCAAAATTTTCGCTGTGCTAAGCGTGCATGGGATATTGCCTCTAAGTCAAGCTATGTGCTACACAACCTACATAGTCCACCAAACTCCCTCTCCGTGCCATTATGGCAGCACTAGGTCCCTGGGTGGTTTTAGGCCCTATTTGGAAACACACCATTGGTGCAGAAGTGTGGAATACTCTGCCCTCAAAAGCGCTTTGGATGGAGGAAAAAGCAGGAAAAAAGGTAACTGGGGAGGCATTTACCGACACCAATTCCACGCGGAAGGAGAGTTTGACTTTTCTTTTTTATATTCACGCTTTTTAACTCCGCCTGTGTATAACTGTTTAGTTATACATTGCCGGTCCCAAGCCCGGATAAAGGAGGAGGGTTGCGGTAGGCCTGTGACAGCCAGCATAAAAACTTAGTCATACCCTATGAAAATGAACCAATATGAGAATTTCGTTGGGGCGTTCCCTACTGAGCGACGCGTTGTACTCTCTAGGCCCGGAGGCAGTGATAAATGGGCAAGGGTTGCTAGGTCGTCGCCCAGAAGCGACGTTTCACACCGACGCCCGGGTGTGGTGTCAAATAGGCAAGGGTTCCCTCACTTTGTTGGACGGGTGGGGGTAAAGAAGTTAGTCCAAGACCATAAAATTAGGTTAGCCACTTGGAACATAGGGTCTTTAATTGGTAAGTTGGTAGAGTTAGTAGATGTTATGTGTAGGAGAAAGATTGATATTTTATGTCTACAAGAGACCAAATGGGTAGGTGAGAAAGCAAAAGTGATAGAACCTTGGGGGTATAAGATTTGGTATACAAGAATAAATAGGAATAAGAATGGAGTAGGGATTGTTATGAGTCGTCAGTTTATAGATAATGTAGTTGAGGTCCGTAGGAAGGGTGATAGAATTTTACTTATTAAATTAGTATTAGGTACGGATATTATTAATATTATTAGTGTTTATGCACCTCAAGTAGGTTTAGATGATTCCATTAAGCATCAATTTTGGGAAGATTTAGATGGAGTAGTACAAGGGATATCTTATGGAGAAAAGCTTTTCATCGGCGGTGACCTTAATGGACATGTAGGCATTAGTAAAGATGGATTTGAGAGTATCCATGGAGGCTATGGTATAGGAGAAAGAAATGAAAGTGGAGAAAGGATTTTAGATTTTTGTTTGTCCTATGATATGATCTTAACAAACACTTGGTTTAGGAAGAGGGAGTCTCACCTAGTAACATTTAAAAGTGGGGTTAATACAAGTTAGATAGATTTTTTCCTACTTAGAAAGAGAGATAGGGGTTGTTGCATCGATTGTAAGGTTATACCGGGAGAAAGTGTAGCTACACAACATAAAGTCTTAATTTTAGATCTTAGAATTAGACAATGCCGCAAAAGGGATAGACATAGGATAGATCCTAGAATTAAGTGGTGGGCACTGAAAGAAGCTAAACAAGGAATGTTTGTAGAGCAGGTAGTTAAGGAAGCTGATTGGTGTCTCGAGGAGGATTCAGAATCAACGTGGAATAAGATAGCGGGTGGCATGAGAAAAGTGGCTAAAGAGGTATTGGGTGAGTCTAAAGGCAGTGCACCACTAGGTAAGGATACATCATGGTGGAACGAGGATGTCAAATTAGCTATTAAGGTTAAAAGAGAGTGTTATAAAAATCTAAGTAAGAGTCGTGATAATGAGAATTTAGAGAAGTATATGATAGCAAAGAAGGAAGCTAAAAAAGTAGTTCGAAACGCGAGGGCTAAGGTATATAAGGAGGTTTTTGACAAGTTGGATACCAAAGAAGGCGAGAAAGATATTTATAGGCTTGCAAAGATGAGAGATAGGAAATCGAGGGATTTGGGTATGGTTAGATGTATCAAAGATGAAACGCAAAGGGTTTTAGTCAAAGATGAGGAGATTAAGGAGAGATGGAAAGATTATTTTGATAAGCTATTTAATGATAGTCATGATCAAGATCTTGGAGACTTCTCCATTCCTTTTCATGAGATAAATCGTGACTCCATGCGCAAGATTCAAAAGAAAGAAATTGCAGAGGCTTTGAAGAAAATGAAATCAAGAAGGGCAGTTGGCCCAGATGGTATACCTATCAAGGCTTGGAAATGCTTGGGAGAGAAAGGTTTAGAATGATTGACAAATCTTTTTAACTTGATTTGGCGAACAAATAAGATGCCTAATGACTGGAGGAAGAGTACTTTGGTGCCTTTATATAAGAATAAGGGTGATATACAAGATTGCACAAACTATCGTGGTATAAAACTCATGAGTCATACTATGAAACTTTGGGAGAGGGTGATTGAGTCTAGGTTGAGGAAGGTTGTCATGATATCGGAGAATCAATTTGGTTTTATGCCTGGAAGATTAACTATGGAAGCTATACATCTTCTTAGACAACTTATTGAAAGATATAGAGAGAGGAACAAAGATTTGCATATGGTTTTTATTGATTTAGTGAAGGCATACGATAGAGTACCTAGGGAAGTTCTCTGGTGGACAATGATGAAGAAAGGTGTTTCTCTCAAGTACATTAGTATAATTAAAGATATGTATGAAGGAGTAGTAACCAATGTCCGCACTTGTGGAGGGGTGACAACCAATTTTCCGATAACGGTTGGGTTACATCAAGGATCTGCTTTAAGCCCTTTCCTATTTGCGATAGTGATGGATGAGCTTACGAGATCAATTCAAGAAAATGTACCGTGGTGTATGTTGTTTGCTGATGATATTGTTTTGATTGATGAGTCTAGAGCTGAGGTTAATGCTAAGTTAGAATTATGAAGACAGACATTGGAAGCTAGAGGTTTTAAGTTGAGTAAGAGTAAGACTGAATATATGGAATGTCGGTTTAGTAAGCAACGAAGTAGTGATGGGAGTGTAGTGAAGCTTGGTGAGAAAGAAATACCGGTGAATGATTATTTCAAATATTTGGGATCCATCATTCAAAAGTATGGAGAAATTGATGGAGATGTAAATCATAGGATAAAGGTTGGGTGGATGAAATGGAAAAATGCAACTGGAGTGCTGTGCGATCGTAGAATGCCATTGCGATTGAAGGGAAAGTTTTATAGGACGACTATTAGACCCACTTTACTATATGGTACGGAATGTTGGGCTGCCAAGAGACATCATATTAAAAAAACGAGTGTAGCTGAGATGCGGATGCTTAGATGGATGTGTGGAAATACAATAAAAGATAAGATTTAGAACGAGGAGATACGTAAGAATGTAGGTGTTGCACCCATTGAAAATAAGATGCGAGAGAATCGTTTACGGTGGTTTGGACATATTCGGCGAAGGCCTAATGATGCTTCAGTTAGAAGGTTGGAGAAATGGGAAAATATATTAGTTAAAAGAGGTCGGGGTAAGCCTAGGAAGACTTGGATGGAGATGATAGGAAAGGATATGAATGCTTTGAACCTGACCGAGGACATGACATTGGATAGAAGTGATTGGAGGAAAAGGATTCATGTGGAAGACCCAAAATGAATTTCTTTTTTGGTTCATATCGCTGACCCCAATTGTTTTGGGATGAAGGCGTAGTAGTTGTTGTTGTTGTTGTTGTTGTATATTCACGCTTTTTCTGTTTCTAAACAAAGCCTAAGGCTCAACGATTGTAGCCTGTTCAACACGCTGATTTAACGTCCTTGCTTGTTTCCAAACAAAGCCTAGGCTCAATGTTCTGGCTTGTTCGACACGCTCTGGTTCAATGTCCCTGTTTTTAGGGTTTGAACCAGTTCATTGAATAGGCATACCAACCGTTTGATAGAATGCTCAAGAAAACAAGGTTAAACCATGCTATTCTCTGTGCATATTTCTTATGTAATCTACTATATTGTTTGGGTCCCATTGGGGTTAATTTTGACATGTTTAATGACTGATATTGACCCTTCTACGAGGCTCAAATGTAAGCCTGTGCTAAGTGGTTGTGTTAGACAATTTTTTTGGATATTTTGTTTGTTTATATGCATCGACAATTAGAATCTATTGTTGAATTCATTTGCTAAATTGGCAATTAGTGTTCCTTCCAATTTTGTACATTTGAAGGAGTTATCCAAATTTGATAAAAATCTGTTGAATGTGAGATTTCATCGATTCGAAACTATCAGTTCTACATTCTTAATACAAAACTAATTTGTTTCATTGTAATTTTGCATCAGTAGAAATCATGGTCTTCATGAGGTGGGTGATACTTCAGCTGGTGTCTTAACATTATCTCCTTGCAACTAGAAAATGCATATAAAAGTGAGTTTGATGTCCAAACATGCTCATTCCTTGCAACTAGGAAATGCATATTCAGAATAGAGCTCAACACACTTCCTGAATATCTTATAACATTTTGTGCCATCTCAAAAAGTGGCAGATGTAAGGAGGCCAACTATAATTGCTTATTATATGATTATGGCTATAGCACTGTCCAATGTTTCCAGTCTTGTGTAGTTGTGGAGCAACTTGTACTCCCTATCAACAGTGAGATGACAGGAGGCATGTTTCTGCCATGGACAACACGTGCAAGTGTGTGCTAGGCAAATTGTCAATGGAGCTTGCAGAGCGGACTCCTATGTCAAACCTGCCAATTGGTACAGCATATTTCTATTGTACAATCAGAGGTGCTTTGGTTGGACGTTCATGCTGCTGCTTTGATGAATCAACACGATGGTTTAAGACACCTCCTTGGTTTCATCTTGAACATGTCATGCAATTTGATGGAACAGTTTGTTGAATCTCTTGTTTGATTATGAAAGAATAAATTTGGCAGTGTTTCTCATATTTGAGTAGCACTTTATTTCGGGTTGGTCATGTTTGAAGTTGCTTTATTGTAAGGAATTTCATCACTGTTACAACTTTCGTACCACTATAATTTTTGTATTTACAGAGCTACAGGTAAGATTCTCAGCACATACGGCATAGGCCCAGAATTCTTTTAAAATCCCAAAATCTATCAGCAGAACCCAACAGTTCAACGTATCCATGATATCTTCGTCAATGGGTAGTTGGTAGCTGCACTTTTTTTTTCACACCAAAGACAGCAAGCACACTATCACAACACGAATCATATTTGCTTCATTTCTGTCTGTTTGGAAACAGGGTAGCTGAAGAGGCAACTATGATATCCACACATCATCCAAACAACTTCAAAAGTGGATTAGCAAAGTACTGGCCGGTATTATGATGGTGCTCCCAAACAGGCAGGTGGGAAGTAGCAAATCCATAGAAGTGGATTTCATAGTTTC
The DNA here is from genome assembly GCF_984573655.1 of Nuphar pumila. NCBI lineage: Eukaryota > Viridiplantae > Streptophyta > Magnoliopsida > Nymphaeales > Nymphaeaceae > Nuphar > Nuphar pumila. The sequence goes on along the minus strand of NC_143257.1, from coordinate 117,666,254 downwards.
TTCTGCAGCTACCTTTGACTGCTAGATTCCAAACAGGGCCTCAACTGCTTGGGGGTAAGCTATATTGCAGAGCCTCAATCTCTCCTTGGTCCCACCACTTGAACTGGGGTTTCTCCTTGGTAAATATCGAAAAAATGAAACCATTGAGAAGCTAGTTTTTAGGCGATATCTTGATCATCTCAATACCACATCATCACTGCAGTACCCCCATCACCCATCTATTATTAATGTTGATATTCTTCTTTTTCTCAAAGAAATATAGAACCAGAGAGCAGATTTATGCCCGGTTCATACAGATAGAGGGAACAGTAAAACTTTAGAATCTTATTCTTAAAGTACAGATAAGATAATTCATTGAAAAAAAAATCAGCATAAATACATACCATTCAGATTATCAATTCCAACTGGCATATGGACAGAAAGTTGTACAATCTGCAGACCTCTCACAGCTACAGCTCTGCCATGGATTCTTCGTCCCGGGTGGGCTCTTCATAAGATGCATATGCTTCAATAATGGCCTCATAGACTTTAATCCCTTTCAGATATACCTCCTGGCTAAGGAACTGCAATTGCATTAAAGATGAGTTGGCATCAGGCCTACAATATCTGGCTGACTGAAGCTAGAATGAGTCCACATGCAAATATGCATTAAGAATTTAAGATAAACCAGAGATACATTATCCAAAGCCGAAGGCGATAATGTGAACATGGTCATACCTCATTGTGGTCATGCAGCAGTATTGGAGTGTTTGCCATGGGAGAGAAACCAATAGCTGGTATTCCCTTCTTGCGAAAATAACGCGCATCTGTTGCTGCTGGAAATATCTCAGGTTTGCTGAGTTTTCCATCAGCCTTCTTCACAGCTCTATCCAGTAGCATCCACCATGGGCTGGAACTGTCTGTTTTAGTAATTGTGGGATTCCCAAACTTGTCATGAACTGGAGCTTTCTGCTTGAACTGCCCTAGCTAAGAAAATGTTATTAGCACTATTATACACCTAAGTTTAAAGTTTAGATCATCTTTTTTCCAAGACAGTTGCTAGTTTGCATTTTATGCAACTATCAATCCAACAACCGCAGAAAGTAAGCAGCACACAGAAGTATTCCAGAACATAATATCAACTTGACCACTAGAATTTATTTAGTCTAAAGCACGTCAGTTTAACTTGCAGATCCTAGACTCTTATAGTCTTCAAATAGAGGAGTTAGAGTTGAAAAGAGAGAGAGAGAGAGAGAGAGAGAGAATATTGAAAGTGGGAGCCATGCTCCCAATGGCTAGAAGTTCTAGCCGTTGGTTTGACTGTCCCCATATATATATAAATTTATATTATAAAAATATATATGTAAAATATATTATATATATACAAGTAAATATGTACGTATACATGTATGTATACGTATATACAATATCATATAAACAACTATATATGTACAATAAGAGGAACTTCTCTTTCACCTTCTACTTTAGTAAGGACTAACTTGGGTTTCAGATCGGTCTCATCCACTAGTCCCCATAACCCTTTTCCCCATATGAGGTATTTCATGATTGAAGTCCATGCTACATAATTGAAATCATTGAGTTTTATGGGTTTTATGGTGACATGCTCATTGTCATCCATTTTTACAAGGGCTCAAGGAGATAGAAAGAGAAGAAAAGAATACAAAAGAGTAGGCAAGGTGAAGAACACGAGCACTCCACTACCAAGTAAGTATCACCCATCTATCATTTGAAAAAACACAATCACGATCTCACAAGTACTTGAATAAAAGACACAAATGAGCTTCAACCCCTCAAAGCTTTAAGTGGCATGCTTCCCAAGGCACCAATAAAAAATGCAACTTAATCACCAAGCTTTGATACCATGTAATGAAATGGTGATATTCAAATATCACAACCAAAGTCCATCAAATAAATACCTGTCACACGGACTCGGCTAGGGAGGTGCCGCACCCGAGTCGACATGCCCTGACACGGGTGCAGACACGGGTGCGAAATGAGCACGGCCCAGACTCGGTCAACATTGAGTCGGACTCGGTCAACGAGTCGAGGCAGAGTCCGTCCTCACTTTGGACTCGATCAACATTGACTGAGTCCAAAAATGTCCATTTTTGAAATATGTTTTGGATCTGGTTCAGGTCCAGATCTGGACCCGGATTGAAAATTTCTTTCGAACCCTAAAAGGGGGTTACGACAGGGGGAGGGGCTTACCCTGTCGATTTTGCCTCCCCGCATCCCCTGCAGCTTACTCACGCCGGCGATCCACTCCAACTACCGTAGCCGCAGGCGACGCCAGCCACCGTCTCCCCCTTTCCTCCGTCAACAGGTATGCCCCCCATTCCCACTCTCTCCTCTTCGTCTGGCAGGGGGCTCCCCTTTCCTCATTTTTTGGCAGGTGGCGGAGCCCCTTGCCGGAAAAAAAAAATGAAGCAGGGTGATCCGCCCCTGCCTCGTTCTCATTTTTCGGCAGCCCCCCCCCCCTCCCTGCACCCTCTGCTCGCAGAAGAGGGGTCCCTGTGCCTCCGATTCACATAGGAGGGGCTCAACCCCTCCTCGTTTCCCATTTGTCTGGTAGGGGTAAGAAGGATGAGTGGGGGAAGGAGGGGGCTCGACTGACAGGCCGGGTCATGCCCCGTCGGACAGAAGGTCGAGCCCCTCCTCGTTTCCATTTTGTTCGGCAGGTGTAAGAAGGAGGAGTGGGGGAAGGAGGGGGCTGGGCTGACAGGTCGAGCCGAGCCTTGCCCCGCCGAACAGAAGGGAAACGAGGAGGGGCTGAGCCCCTCCTCTGTGAATCGAAGGCAAAGGGACTCGTTCTTATTTTCCGACACCCCCCCCCCCCTCCTTGCACCCTCTACTCGCAGAAGAGGGGCTCGGCCCCTCCTCGTTTCCCTTCTGTTCGGCGGGGCAAGGCTCGACTCGGTCTGTCAGCTGAGCCCCCTCCTTCCCCCACTCCTCCTTCTTACACCTGCAAGGCACCCCTGCCAAAAAAAATAACGAGGCAGCGGGCTCTGCCCCTGCCTCGTTCTTATTTTTTGACAGCCCCCCCCCCCCTCTCCGTGCACCCTCTGCTCGCAGAAGAGGGGCTCGACAAGGTTCAGCAGGGGCTTGAATTAGAAGATTCTATTTTATTTACTTATTTTCTTTTTAGTTTTCACTTTTCAGATATAATGGCAAGTTCTAGCGGTAGTGTCAATACATTTGGTTCAAGTTCTAACCTTGAATTAGAAGATTCTCAACCATTTTGGAGGCTTGTGACAAAAGGGATAAAAGCTGGTGGTGGTGGTGGTAGTGGGAATGTGCAATTTCATTATAATCTATGTAAGACTGTTTTCACAGGTTCTTATACGCGTGTGAAAGCACATCTTTTGTATATTCGTGGTCAAGAAATTAGGGCATGTTTTGGGGTTGACAAAGACATGTTAAAGCAATTAAAGAAAGAACAAGAGGAAGCTGAAAATAAGAAAATTGCAGAGATCAGAAATGATTCGATTAATCTGTCTTTTCCTATTACTAGTGATATACAAGAAGAGCTTTTTAAAAAAAGAAATATGGAAAGCAATAAAACAATACAAGTGTCATTCAAAAACATGGCAAGAGCAGAAATTAATAAAAAGATTGATCGATTTTTTTACTCAAGCTCAATTCCTTTTAATGTAGCTAGAAGTCCATACTGGAAAGATATGATTACATTTTTGGCTAATTGTAATTTGAGTGGTTATGTGCCTCCTAGTTCAGAAAAACTAAGAAATGTCATTCTTGCAGAGGAAAAAAATAGAATTGAAGACTTATTAGAGACCAAAAAATTTGCATGAAAACGACATGGAGTGTCGATTGTTTCTGATGGGTGGACTGATATACAAAGGCGACCACTGATAAACTTCATTACTTACTCACTTAATGGGTCAATCTTTTTGAAGACTGTTGATGCATCTGGAGAGTATAAAGATGTTGAATATTTAAAGAGATTATTTGTCGAAATGATAAAAGAAGTGGGTGAAGAAAGTGTGGTGCAAATCATTACTGACAATGCTCCAGTTTGCAGTCGTGTAGGAATGAATTTGGCAAGTGAAGATACATATTCACATATTTTTTGGACTCCTTGTGCAGCACACAGTTTAAATTTGGCACTTGAGAGTATATGCAATTCATCAAAAGATGATGCACATGCACATGCACATGAAATGTGCTTATGGATTAAGAAAATAGAGCATGATGTTCGAAATATTAGAAATTTTTGTTGTAAACCATCATCATGCCCTTTCTATATTTAATAGGCATTCTGATCTCAAGTTATTGAAAGTTCCTGAAACTCGTTTTGCTTCTCTCATTATTATGATGAAAAGAATTAAGCAACTCAAGAATGCATTGATGATGATTGTGGCTGATCAAGATTGGGTTTTTTATCGTACTGAAGATGATGTCAAGGCTCAAGCTATCAAAAAATGCATCTGTGATGATTTTTGGTGGGATAAAATTACATATTTTGTTGAATTTACAGAATCTATTTGAGAAATGTTGAGAGAAGTTGACAGAGATGCACCCATGCTTCATACAATTTATGAAATGTGGGACAATATGATTGAAAAAGTTCAAAGTATCATTTTTAAACATGAGAAGAAAGATATCGCACTTGATGATTCAGAATTTTACAATCATGTACATTCAGTTTTAGTGAGAAGATGGGATAAAAGCAATACACCTTTGCATTGCATGGCACACTCTCTCAATCCAAAATACTATGCAAAAAAATGGTTGACAACAGGTGTTGGTCGTGTTTCTCCAAATGAAGATCCTGAGATATCAAAAAATAGAATGATATGTTTGGAAGGACTTTTTAATGATCCTCACATGTTTAAGGTTGTAAATAGTGAGTTTGGCAAGTTTTCTACTGAGAAATTTGATTCTTTAGCGGCACTCGTGGCAAGCGACAAGGAAGATCCCCTTAACTGGTGGGCAACATATGGATCAGAGACACCAAATCTGCAACGTCTTGCAATAAAGTTGTTATCTCAATCTACTACATCATCTTATTGTGAAAGAAATTGGAGTACATATGCTCAAATTCACAACATTAAAAGAAACAAGCTCACTAGTAAAAGAGCAGAGGATTTGGTTTATGTTCACTCTAATCTACGATTAATTTCTCGCCACACCAAAGAAGAGTATAGGTACTTTTTTTTCTTTGTATTCAAAGTTTTAAGTTAGATACTAATATAGTCATTTTTTGATGCAGTGGTGGACCATCCAAGAATTGGGATGTAAATCCAGAAGATTTGACTTGGAGGGAGAACATAATTTGCATACTCTCAACATGGACTACATCGATCCTGTTCTTCCCTCAAATTCAGACGATGAGGCAAATTTATGATAAGTTTTGTTGTTTATCACACTCACAAGCTTCTTTATGTGTTATATTTTGGTAAGTTTGTGTTGTTAAGAATTGCTTTTTTATTTTTGCTTTAAAATTTACAATCTTTGTGTTAATTTATTGTTTTTATATATATATATATATATATATATATATATATATAGCCGAGTCCCCGTGTCCGAATTTTTTGAAATTGCGCCGCACCCATGTGACATAGATAAATACACAAGTGGACAATCAACTAGAGAAAAATTCACAATGGAGTTCACACACAAAACCCACAAAGGAGTATTCTCACAAAAGAGAAAAAAATATTATTTTATTAATGAAAGAAATGTAAGGAATGCATTACAACAAATGAGGGGTTTCACCCCTTTTTATATACAACATGGAACACCCTAGAGACGTTGGAGCTCCAACAGCTCTAAATAGAGCAGTTGGATCTGTTCCAATGTCTCTGTTTGACTAGTCAACATTAAGTTGACTAGTTCAAATAAAACCAAAAAATCTAACCAAAATGAAACTAACCTAACCTAATACTCAGTTATACTATATATATATATACACATACAATTTAACATGCACCTCCTTTCCACATGACCTACATGCAGAGTGGGACAGTCTACAAACAGATGCTGCTGCTAGGTTTACAAAAAAGATACAATTTTAACCTATCCGATCTGGATCATCTACATACATGGGAGAGTCAGATCCAGATGGGATCAGAACAGCCGAAAAAATTCAAAACCCACATCCTGGATCCAATCGATTTGCAGCCCTAGTTTCCAGTAAGTTACAAAATGAATTCTTGTGTGACCTGACATGCACAAAGATACAAGGGTGAAATGCTCTACCTTTTGTGTAGCACGGTTGCATATTTCTCTCTAGCAGAATGAATGTATGCCCTCGACTGAAAGCTAAGGCAGGTCCTAATGAAAATTTCATTGAAAACTATTACTTCTGAAAAGATATAAGTTATCTGTAGGATATTGTCATCATTTTCACATTTTTTAATCATATGAAATCTAACCAAGATAAAACTGGGTCTATTCATAATGTTAGTAAGGAAATACTCTTCTCATTATGTTCGGATGCACATTCATGTAAATGATTAAGATGTCTCAGTTTGTTGGTTTGTGTGCTACTTTTAATTTATGGATTGCTTTAAAGTTTAATCTATACCTATACTCATGTTATAGGTAAAAATAATATACCTACAATAGGACCTCTTGAATCGTGAAAAGGAAGACCAAATTTGTTCTTGATTATCTGGCAAATGTAAAAAATATTTATTAACAATGGGCTTTGATAAGACAGCCACTTGACAGTGATGACAAGGTTTATTATGCTATACATGAACAGCACAAACTAAAACTTCGTCAGTGGTTTGCCCTTAAGAGTAAAATACCCTACTTTTCTGAACTTGGACTACTTTCATTACATCATGAGACATCATTTGTACACAATGAGAGGCGACAATCAATAATAATGCCTGTCATTATATATTGTTTGCAAATAACAATAATATGAAATCCCTTCATGGCAGTCATGGTAGAAGTAACAGATTTCATGGTCAAGAACATAGTAAAGAGACATTTAGTGGTGCCTGTTGCCTGATCACTACTCACTACTCCAATGTTAAAAAAAACTTTAATGCTCATCGAGGTGACAATCTTGGTTCTTATGGCAATAATGTGAATTTCATGTCATATGAAGAAACTCCAAATAGTAGTGATTACGGCAGCAATATTAGTGAAGGAAATTTGAACAATGTCGTGGCTGAGGAACATGGAATTGACGTACAAGTAAATCTTGTAAGTGACCATTACAAGCAGGATCCAATGAATCAAACATGGAACTAATGACATCTTGTCCAGTAACAAGGTTGATCAACATGATCTCCTCAACCCTAATTTCAGCATCGAAGAGGCTATCCCTAGTGAAGATTGCAACAACAATATCATTAATGCTTATCATCTCTAATAATCTCACTTATGCAGTGAACAGTAGGAAAACCAACCAGTTTTCAGAAAATTTAGGTATTTTTCCTTGTGTCCATATAAAGGTAGACATATAGTAATTATAAGACATGGGTCCACCCACCTTATTTACTCATAAAGGTTCCATTCGTCTATCTTCTTCTCATGGACCTATGGTATTTGAACAATGTTTTTCCTGTTCTAAAATTCTATAGTAATTTAATTTCTATTAATTAGTTATATAAGACAAGGTATAGTAGTTATTTTTATTGCAACCCCATTTTCTTGAAAGACTAGTGCACAAAAGCCATGCCCATTAAGAGGAAGCATCATGGAGAACATTACTTTTGGATCCAATTTTGATGAGAAGAAATCGATATATATTAAATGTAGTTATTAAAGATGTCATTGCATATAGGGGTGTCAATGAGTAGGTTTTGGTTCGAACCCAGGTGGAACCAGACCCAAACCTGATTTGAGATGATGGTACCAGGTCCGGCCTCGGGTCTAATCGGACCCACCATAAGAGAAACCATACCTGGATCCTATAAGGATTACATGAACCAGAACAGGACCATACCCGGTAAAATAATAATTTTCAATATTTTTACATTGAAAATTTGCGGATCATAATCGGAACTCGAGTCGGGCCCCGGTCTGGTATGAAATTTAACAAACCATACCCGGCTCCATATATTAATTGGACCCTTCGGGTCCGACCCGGATTCTAATCGGGCCTTCTTATTTATCACTAAACCCTGACCCTATAGGGTTTGGTAACCTGGCCCAATGACACCCCTAATTGCATGGCATCACCGTTTGGGTCATTGCACTATAGAGTTTCTCAATATCTTTATTGAATTCTGTTTTTGATCAGTTTGATGTCAAAACTCTGGAGAATCATAAGTTTGTTATGGTCGCCAACTTGGGACATATTCCAGTCTTCCTTATCCTGTAGGGATGATGGTGGAGAATTACTCATCCCATTTATTTTATACTCTGGAGACAACTGAATAGAGCATCAAGTTACTTAATGAGTGATGAAGAGGAAATAGAGATATTATTAAAGGTGGTTACAGTTACTAACAACAGTGTTGTACATAGAAATTCATGAATAAAAGTGCTTCATTTGCTGTATATATCATTAATTGTCTGCCACATGCCTTAAATCGTAGCACTCCACAATAAAGCAGAAAGAACATAAAAGTTCTATTCCACAAGATATTCATACTCTACAAAGAGAAGCTCAAGAATTACAATGACCAATAAATGATTAGAACACTATAGCAAATACACATTCTTGCAAACAATTGCAACACTATCCTCACAGACAAAAGCATGCTGTCTTCATACCTCAAAGGTCATATTCCTTGAGGAAGGAGCCCATTCCTCTGCAATTCGTCTTTCAAGATCTTCAGGATTGGCAGTAGGTGGGACCCGGATATCCAAACCCGCCTCAGCTTCAGATGGTTGAAGATTCATCACAAACCCCTAATGCAAGCAAAAAAACAGCATTCTATTCAACTTCCTATAGATGAAAGCACTCCCCATAAAAAATTGATCAGCGAAGAAAACATGTATGACTACGTTATGGATATCCAATGAGGGAATAAAAGACCACCAACGATTTGATAAATGGAAAATGCACCACCGATTTCAGTTTCAATTTTCAATCATATTGAATCAACGAGTAAAATCTATCAATAAAAAACCACTAGCAATTTGATAAATGAAAGAAGCACCGCCGAGTTCAGTTTCAATCAAACTGAATCAACGAGTAAAACATAACATTGTGGCAATGAAAATTCTTAACACCAACGAAGCAGATTATCCCAAAATTCATTCTATGGAGACCACCCATGAAAATCAAAATCGTATGACAACAGGAAGAAGATGCAAAGAAGAAGCAGAATTAGAAACAGAGAGCAGAATTCATACTGTGGGTGTCGGAGTTCCGGCCTTGAGGAACACAGGATTAACCGAAACGACCTCGCCCGCAGCCCGCAGGCCCGCCTTCACGAGCTGAAACTGCGACTCCCTGAACCTGGAGATACTCTCCAAGCTCTTCTGCAGGTTCTCCATGGCGCTGCCGTCGTAGAGTTTTGATCCGTGGCCGGGCGGCCCGACCGCCTTGATAGCGAGCCACCACGGGCATCTCTCTCCGTAGAAAACCCTAAATTCCTCCGTCTCCGATGCCAAACCCTCGTCCAGAACGATCCCCACATTGAGCCCCTTGAACACCTCCGACTCGACGAACCGCTCCACACCGTCGTGGCCGCCGATTTCCTCGTCGGGGACGAAGGAGAGGTAGACGGAGCGGTGGGGGACGAATCCGGCGTCCCGGAGGCGGCGGACGGCCTCGAGGTACTGCATCCCGACGCACTTCATGTCCTGGGAGCCGCGGGCGAAGATGTTTCCGGCGGAATCGATGGCGGCGGAGAAGGGGTGGTGGAGCCACTTGTGGGGCTCGGAGGGGACGACGTCGGTGTGGGAGTTAAGTAGGATGGTGGGGAGGCGGGGGGCGGATCCCGGCCATCGGAGGAGGAGGAGGGGCTTCCCCGGAGCGAACTCCAGGGTCTGGGCTTCGAGGCCGATGGACTCCGCCTGAGAGAGGATGAACGCCTCGGCTTCGGCGTAGTTGGGGGTGGGCTGCGAGGTGTTGATGCGCAGGTACTCCTGGAACCGAGAGATGATCGCCAACGACGACGACGACGACGATGATGATGATAATGATAATGATGATGATGATGATGGTGGTGGTTTTGAAAGGAGGAAGGAGAAGAGAAGAAGGAAGGTGAAGAGGGGAAGGGAAGCCATGGAAATACAGTAGAGAGAGCGAGAGAGAGCGAGAGAGAGACTTCTGGAACTCAACCTTCTCACTCTCAAGCGTTCTCTCTAAAGCTTAGCACGAAGAGCAAGAGTGAAACGATAGGGTAGAGGACGGATTAAAGTGATATGTCGCATCACCCGTCCTTAGTGCTTCGGCATCGTCACTGTCCACCATCCGTTCCCTTCATCACTCGCCGTTGATTTGTGCAATCAAGTGGGCCCACATAGATGCTGATAGCGGTTGATCTCTTGAATCAACGATCAAGATGTCAAAACACCAAATGGGGGTGATTTGGCATGTCACCTGATCGGCTATTGCTTTGTTTGGTTCGGAGATTCTCATGACATGAGAAGATGACGATCATCACTGTAGAGTGCGGACCCCACAACAATTAAGTGGGTTGGGTAAGCACGACCCGATACCCACCCCCCGCTTCTAAGCTTCCCAGGCTTCGCTAGAAATGGCAAGGTTGTTAAATTCGGTTCACTAGGTGAATCGGTTTAAAAACCAAAGAATCGAATCAAATCGAATCGGAAGATTTTTTTATTAAAAAAAGAGAGATAAAATTTGGAGTCTGAATCTGATTCTACTTCAAAATACATAAAAACTATTTGAAAAAGACAACGGGTCAGGACACGTCATAAAATAACACTGGTGAAATAGATCTTAATGTTTCCAACATGAGGCAGCCGGAAACCTACAATTCATGAATATGTACAACACTTGCAAGTTCCTACTTCCTACATATTTCTCTGCAAACCATTTTTCTTCAGCTAACAAGATGGAGATGTTATAGTATTAAATTGAGCTATATAATGAGCTTTCTTCACCATAACAAGAGCTAAATACAATCTGAAAAATAAAACACAAAGTGAAAGAAATAAAGCACAAGTGTTCTCTCCATGCTACAGATTGTTATCTGTACAAAATGCATCTTTAAAGAACTGTAAGCCCAAGATATTAGGCCATCCAAACCTGTAGCAACCCGATCAAACAAGAGATGCTCCATCAAGTTTTGCTCATAAGAACTAGAGCAAGGAACCCATACTTTTGATAGGTCGTCAAGCGGATCAAGGACACCAAACAGCTGTAAGTGTAATTGCTCTCCACATGATCTCTTTGGCGGTAAGCATTATGTGTTTTCCGGACGCCAAGATGGAGATATTAGAGTCGAAACCTCAAGATGATGTTCAATCAATTTCAAGCTTGCCAACATTGGACAAACAGAAAGTTTATAAATTGTAATGTTTGACAACTTGGTGCATGGCCTCACAAATCTGGTTCCAAAGTCTCCTTGACGGATTCGTGAATAGGTCATATGGCTAAAAAACCCAGGATTCTAGTGATTTGCACGTCACCATTTCTGCACTGAACTTAGCACACCAAAATGATAATTACATAATACAATGATTCTAGAGACCTTAAGGGTCTTCAAGATTTTGACAATCCCCACAGTATGTTGCTGATAAGAAAATTCAGGAAAGTGTGTCCTAGTTCACATTGTTACCAATAATCCCCGCAGGAGCAAGCCCCATCTTTGAAATGATGGAAACGAATGGCATCTCTTATTACAATAATCTTGTTTTCACTCTTTGTGACAAGTTTAACAAAATTGTGACAATCCCCACAGATCCTAAGGTTCTTCATGATCCTAATGGGTTTCTCTTTAATAGTGCTAATCATCCCAAAAGCAACCGCTAATTTCTCACTGTGATAGCGGAGTGAATCTTCTTTCTGTTCATGTTCAATATCATGCAGCACGAAATTTGTGTCAGGAAGGTAACCGATGCTGCTTATTCTCTGAATCAACCTATTGATCTCATTGCTGATAGCTTCCATCTGAGGATGTGACTTATCACCTAAAGTAAATGCATGCAACTTTTTGTCAACCTCAATCCAACTGCATCCAGGCTCTTTTCTCACCCCCCTGTCTCTCATGGATTTCCTAACTCGAGAAACAGCATCCCATTTGAAAGAAGCAGCATATATATTTGACAAGAGTATGTAGGTTCCTTCATCATCAGCTTGCAGTTCAAGAATGCGGTTTGCAACATAAGCTGCAAGCTTGACATTTCCATGTACTCTGCATGATCCAAGAAGCGCTCTCCAGATAACAGCATCTGCTTCACATGATGTTTCATGAATGAACTTGATTGCTTCATCAAGCTTTCCAGCACGTCCAAGAAGATCAACCATGCAACCATAATGCTCTATTCCAGGTTCTATCCCATAAAGCCTGCTCATCGATCTATAGTAATGCCATCCCTCATCAACCAGACCAGCATGACTGCAGGCAAACAGAACCCCAACAATGGTAATATAGTTGGGTTTCATCCCTGACTTCAGCATCAGCTCAAAAAGATGGAGAGCTTCCTTGCTGAAGCCATTTTGAGCCATACCAACAATCATTGTACTCCAAGAAATCACGTCCTTGATGGCCATCCTAGAAAATGAAGTGTTTGCTTCTTCAAGACTCCCACACTTGCAGTACATGTCCAGAAGTGCATTGCTCACAATTAGATCCTTTTCAGACTTGACAACATGCGCATGCACCTGTCTGCCTACCTCTAACAGCACTAAGCTAGTACAAGCTCTAAAAATACTGGTTAAAGTTGCCTGATTCGACATGAAACCGGCTCGTTTCATCTGCTTAAAGAGATCAACAGCTTCATCACCTTCGCCATTCTGAGCAACGGCTCCAATGATTGAATTCCATACAACCAAATCCCCTGTAAGCATTTCGTTGAAAACACCAAATGCATCACTCAAGCTACCCCATTTAGCATATGTGTCGATCAAAGCACTTCGAACAAAGACATCCGATTCCAACCCACTCTCTATTATACGGCAGTGCAACTGCTGCAGAGTTCTCAAGTCTTGACAAGCTCTAAGAACAGAAGAAAACGTGAACATGTTTGGTCTCGTTCCTTCTCTATACATCAGGACTAAAAGTTTCACTGCTTCATTATCAGAACCATGACCAGCGTAGGAAGATATCATGGTCGTCCAGGAAACAACGTTTCTTTGAGGGATTTCATCAAACACTTTGCGCGCTTCAGCCAAACAATCGAATTTAACGTACATATTGAGGAGATTGTTGAGTAGAAACGTATTAGGACGATACCCATTCGAGGAAAGGTGATGGTGAACGACTTTACCTTGTGAGACTGCTCCACCGTCGATGCAGCACTTGATGAGCTCCGTGTAGGTGAGATAGTGAGCATGAACGCCACTTTCCTCGAGCAAATTCATCGTGGCGATCGCTTTCTCGAGGTTTCTCTGGTAGCAAAACCTGTTGAGATCGTTAATCAAATCCGAACAATTCCTTCTTATGATCGGAACGGCTTTCATGAAGGAATTCATCGACTTAAGCACAGAGAGCTCACAAGGACACGAACCCGGTGTCGCATCACAGCCGAGCCACTGGGTTTAGTCCTCCCCTTCCTCACCTAATGCTTGTCTGGGTAATGGGTCTAGTAGGGTCAGCCCACCAAAGACCAGAGGTAATCTCGGGGCTCAGTAGAGGTGCCTCGGTCCTGAATAGACCGAGTACTATCGAATCCAAATTGATAGAACCAGCGTATAGTAAGGTTTGGGTTAAGTCAGACCCAAGGGGTTTGGCGTAGTGAGATGTAGGGATGGCAGTGGACTTGGGGAAAGCGGGGCCCCGCCTCGCCCCATTTGGACCGGGGATGGAGGGCATGAAACGGGGATGGAGGCAGGGATGGACCAACACTTTCCCGGGGATGGGTTAAGTCTTGCAAAGAGCACAACTGTTTTTTATAGTTGCTACTACCATTGAGATTTGGAGAGAAGGGGGATCCTACCCTTTTTCTTAATTACATCCCATTGGGACCTTCTAAAAATCGTACGTTTAGGTAGGGGTGTCAATGGATCGGTTTTGGTTCAGACCCAGGTGGTACCAGACCTGGACCCTGTTTTTGGGTATGGTATCAGGTCTGGACCTGGGTCTAATCGGTCCACTATAAGAAAAACTATACCCAGTCCCGATAAGAACTACATGAAACAAACTTGGACCATACCTAGTAAAACCATAAATTTTATCATTTTTACATTGAAAATTTGTAGGTTTTGATCGAAACTCGGGTCGGGTCTGGTATAAAATTTTACAAACTATACTCGTCCATGTAGTAATCGGACCTTCGGGTCTGGACTCGGGTCTTATTATTTATCACCATACCCGGACTCTATAAGGTTTGGTTAGGGCTGGGTCTGGGTAAACCAGGCCTATTGACACCCCTACTTTTAGGGTGTGTTTGATTCCTTGTCCGAGCTTGGACCGAAGATGTGTTCAGGATAGACATGACAATTGTTTTCTACAAGACACACTGTCTAGTCTGTCTTGAACACGTTTATTTTATTTTAGAATAGGGAAAACCCATCCCGTGCGTCTCACGGATGTGAGTGCGAGTGAGTTGATTGATGGGAACAACGTTATGCACGTTCAAACACACGCTTTCATAATTTTTTGCTCGTTCTTAGATGCATTTGTTATTGCTTATTTACAAAGAAACATGTCTTCTTTCGAATTGGCTTGATGTAAAAATATAAATATTTTATTATCAAAGTTTAGTATAATATCAACCATTGATTTTTTTTTACTTCTTTAAAATATACATCAACAATTCATTTTTTTACTTATTTAAAATATTAATCAAATATATGTGCTTTATCAAGTAAAAATACGTACCAAATACTTGATACTGGTAAAAAAAAACTTGTTTATGGATGCATATGAAACTCGTCCCTAAATATATAGGTAGGGATGGCAGCGGGGCGGGGTGGGGGACAAGGTCTCCACCCCCGCCCTGTCTCAAAAAATTAACCTTCATCACCGGTCCATCCTCGTGGCGGGGGAGACTTTGGACCTCCAACCCTCCCCCTCCCCGCCCTGCCTCGTCCCCGCCCCTGCCACATCCCCGCCCCTACCACATCCCCGCCTGGTTGGATCAACAAAGGAAAGGGTAAATGCACAGAAAGAGAGTCACCCCCCCGAGCGGTGGCTCTGTTTCCGATAGAGCTTGAACACTCACGCGACTCCCGATAGAAACCAGAAGTAGGGGGTGCACCCTTGATGGCTGGCATTGGAAGAAGGGGTAATGGTGGCTCTTAGCACCCCCCGACAATCCCAAAATGGGGGTTGCAGAGAAAAGGAGGGAGAGAGGAAGAAGGTTACTTGGCGATAGTTGAAGTTCCCGATGTAAGTGACAACAACATCGGGCTGGCAACAATGATTGGCTTCCGACGGTGGCGCGACGATGGAGGAGGCTGTGGTGGTCAGTAACGGTGGCTTTCGATGGTGGCACAACGGTTGGCTTCCGACTGGTCACGGTGGTGGCGTGGCGGTTGGCTTTCGATTGGTCACGACGGTGGTGTGGCTCCGACCGATTTGCAAACAGGGAAGGATCTGAAGGAAGGAGGAGCTTACGCAGGAAGGTAGAAGGGGGGGAGGGGGATCGGGTTGCGTGAGAGGGGAGGTGAACAAAAATGGGGAAAGGGGGGTTGCGTTAGGGTTTATCGGGGAGAGGGAAGGGCAAGGATGGGGTAGGGCGGGGCGGGGGAAAGTGTCAATCCATCCCCGCACAAGGATGAATTTTAACCTTCATCCCCGCCTCCATCCCCGTTTCATGCCCTCCATCCCCGGTTCAAAAGGAACGAAGCAGGGCCCCGCTTTCCCCCGATCCACTGCCATCCTTATATATAGGAAACCAGTTTCTTATATAAGTTAAACCAGTACCAAACTTGATTTCATCTGCAAATACATATAAAACTCATCCCTAGGAATTGCGGAAACTAATTTCATATATAAGTGAAACCGTACCAAACTTGGTTTCATTTATATTGGTGCCAATAATTGTATCCCTCTTTTTATTTAGTTACTCTCTTAAAGCATATTGCTTTCAATATCTTGTTTTTACATATTCCTTGAGACATTGGCTTATTGCTCTAGCTATGGATAGTGTAATTAGGTGATATTTTGTTTGTCATTTTGCTTTTCTTAATAATTTTTTTGTGACAATATATATGATGGTATTGCCTATAAAATATAAGGCTTATATATAATGGTATTTTTTTTTTTGAAAGGCAAGTTGGGGTTAAGCAAACCCTACCAGAACAATGTTGAGTAATATATCCATGTGGGTTTTCCTTGCACAAGCCAAAAAAAGAAAAGTCATTACCAGGCCCTCTAGAATTTTTTTTGTTGTTGAAGGAAACGCTCTTTAGAAAATAGATGAAGTGATATGCCAAATCATGTTTGGTCCATGTTTTAGTATAACTACCATCCATCATGGTCATCAAACAATGTTGTGAGGATCATAACTGACTTAGAATTGATTTTTAAACGTTCAGACCAGCAAATGACATATGACCGAAAATATTAAAATAATATTAAAAAAATATATTTTTTAAAAACTATATACAAAACAAACTAATTCAACTTGTTTGGCATTGTTATATGATACGAATCGGCAGATTCACAACGATATTGATAACACAGCCATCATTATTAGCGTGTAATGTCACATAATGACAATAGATGCCACTCACGGATAGGTTGAGCATTTGACCTATACTCAAACCTGCCCAAATAACAAGTTGGTTTGGGTTCAGGTTATTTTTTTTCCCTTAGGGATGCACACGAGCCGGGCTCAAGCAGAGCTTGACATGTATAGGCTCGGCTCGTCCAAAAAAAATATGTACAGGCTCGGCTTGAGCTCATCCCAAGCCTGAACCGAGTCAAGCCTTTATTCCGCTGAGCCCGAGCCTAGACTAAGTCAGTGTTTGGCACTGCTGCTGCACAATAGACCGAGTTGGCCTGAGCTTGGTTAGTACTCAGCAGGCAAAGAGAGAGAGTCTTTCTCTCTCCCCTCAATAGGAAAGAACGAGAAAGAGAGAGAGAGAGAGAGAGAGAGAGAGAGAGAGAGAGAGAGTCTTCTTGTCTCCTCTGCTGCAGTCTGCAGGTGAGAAGGCATGGGCCGGACATGCCACATCGGCGGGGAGGGCAAGGGCCATCGATCGGACAGGTTACATTGGCAAGGGGTGAGGGCCGACGATGCGAGGGGCAGCTCGGCAGGAATAGGTTTCCATTGAGAGAGAAAGAGAGAAGCACGAGCCTCGAGAAGGGAGGGGCCCAAGAAAGGGTGGGGGACATGACCAGTGTTGTGAGAGGCATACGCCTCAGAGGCGAAGCGCAGGCTCAATGCCTCGCTTCGCCTCATCGCATTTACAACCTTGCTTGAGAGTCTCACGGTGTGAGAGGTGTACGCCTCAATACCTGAGGCGTACGCCTCAGAGGCGAAGCGCAGGCTCAACGCCTCGCTTCGCCTCATCGCATTTAACAACCTTGGACATGACTCAAATTTTTTTATATATATTTTAATATATATTTATATTATATAAAATATGAATACGAGCTGAGCCTTATCGAGCTCAGTAGGCTGATCAAGCTCGGCTTGTTTGCTCGGCCAAGCCTCAAAGTTTAGTTCAAGCTAGGCTCATTTATGAGATGAGTCAAGTCCGAGTCGAGCTTTACCAAACCGAGCCCGAGCCAGCTCAGCAACGTCCTAAAACAAGGTGACGTGAACTAGCGGAGCCTCGTTGGTATTTTGGTTCAGGTTTTGCCAAGGTCAAGAGAGCTTATACTTTCTTAAGAAAATACATATAACACTAAGGTCAAGTCAGTTGGGGTTTAATATCCAACAAAAATCATAATCCAAACCACGCTCATAAATTTCTTAGATTGGGTTTGGGTCAATAATCCAAATAATATTCAGGCCAGCCTTCTTTAAGCCTAAGCAGAAAATTAGTGTTCGGGTTAGGTCAGATACCCAATACAAAATCGACCGTTGACAGCCCTAATTTGGCATACCACCTGATCTATTCTTTGCCACCATAGCTTTGCTTTCAAGGGGAGTTTTTGCTAATGGGAAATGTTTCACACAATTTGGTGGTGCGGGTTGGTTTGGCAAGGAACCTTACCAACCAAATCTACATGACTGCCTTCAACATAGCTGCATAGTCAATAAGTATTTATTCAGCCTTCCCAGGCGAACACCATCTACATATGAATGGCCATGATGCTTTAGCACCTAAGGATGCAAATAGGTTGGATCCATGATGGAGGTTATGCAGTTTTTAGCTGTTTTGAATCTTAGTTGTCCCAAATCCGATCTCTTTGCATCCCCTAAGCCTTTTGTTTTGTAAAAATAACCGAACTGTCCTTGTTAAATAGTGTGTTTTCAAAAAAGTCTCACAATTTACCTAAATCCACCCTTATATCTAAAATTTTGATTATTGACTTTTTTAAGACATTTTTCTCTACAAATATAGCACAAGTTCACAAATTATTGTTTTTGAATCTCCTCAAAACGTGCAACCCTCTTTTTACTAAAAAAAAAAATTCATAAAGGACATTGCCAAATATAGTATGACCTTCGCAACTTATGTTTGTGAATATCCTCAAAATGTACAAACTTTCTTTTACTAAAAAAATGCATAATGAGGATATTCACAAATATAGTACAACCTTCGCAACTCACGTTTGCTAATGTTCCCAAAAAGTCGAGAGAGAGGGCGAGACTCGAGATGGAAGAGAGTGTGTGACGTGCTGAGGGGTCACGGGTAGGGGTGAAGTTGTGAAGGGCAAGAGAGAAAGAGAGAGAGAGAGTGGTGGCTTGGCTAGCTGTTATGGCATGTGGAGTCGTGGGCAGAGGCAAAGCCATGGAGGGCAAGAGAGGACCATAGGTGGGGGTCGCAGGGAAGGCAAAAGTAGTGAGAGAATTGAGAGAAAAAGAGAGACATGCAGGTTGTTGTGGTCTATGAGGTCATGGGCAGGGGTAGAGTCGTAGAGGAGGGTCGGCCACATGTAAGGTCACGAGCAGTAGCAAAGCCGCAGAGAGGGCCAACCAGTGGGATAACAGCCTCACATGGCTGGTAGAACCATGAAGTAGGCCACTGGTGGGGTTGCAACCACATAGAGAGAGCAGCAGACCGGAGAGAGAGAGGGCATAATGGGGGAAGGGGTGGGTGGGTGGATGAATTTGGAAAAGAAAGGCAGTCGAGGTGAGCCGTAGCCCATCGCCCCCCTTTGGGTCGGGCAACAGTGCCCACCTTGACCCGGTCAGGGTGGGCACTGCCTATGTTTTATGTGGGTCAGGGTGGAGACATACCTACATGTTTTCTCTTCTGCAAAATGATTTTCCAAAATCAATGCCTCAATGTTAAAAAACATGTTTTTAAAATTTTCGTATAATAAATAGTCTATGAGCAATATTAAGGTATGATCTATATCATTATCATAAGTGCTAAAGCCCTCTGGTTTGATCTATAGAGCTAGCTGTTGAGAAAAATAGGCTTTCTCTCAAGTGAAAATCAATGGAAGCAATATATATATATATATATATATATATATATATATATATATATATATATCAACAGAAATTAAAGAAACACACAAGATTTACGTGGTTTCCTCAAACTGAGGTACATTCACGGCGATCGATAGGTCAGTTTCTTTCACTAACTTCAAACAGAGTTTACAAAATAGCCAAAAGGCATAAGTCTTACAAACACACAAAGGTGTAAAGAAATAACAAGAGGAAAAACTTTACCAAAAAAGGTATAAATTTTCTGAAGAACCAACCACACAAAGCAACCCCAAGCAGAAGTGAAAAACTTCTCTCACACCTCACATCTTGCTAGCAGAACCAACCACACAAAGCAACCCCAAGCAGAAGTGAAAAACTTCTCTCACACCTCACATCTTGCTAGCAGAACCACTCCTCCCTAAATAGAGAATGTGATTCACATTTAATGTGGAAGTCAAAACGCCATCCACAAATCGCTCGAAAGCTGAAGCGCCATCCACAAATCGCTAGGAAGTTGAAGCGCCATCCAACAAATCGCTATTCAGCTGAAGCATCGACCAACAAATCACTATGCTGCTGGATCGTCATTCACAAATCGCTATCCAGCAAAATACATAAACCGACCTTGAGACAATCAAAGGTCGTGCTTGGGAAACCCCCCTCGTAATAATGAATACGTACGGTTCCAATGAGCATGCCAATAAATGTCAGTTAACAAAGGTTCTTATTCAGGAAATAGATGGGTCCCATAAAGGAGGGAAACCCAACAATTCTCCCCCTCCGGACTTATGTGGAGGCTTCGACCATTCCTGCCAAGAGTCGACACTTATCATGCTTGTCTTTAGGCAATGCCTTAGTCAACATATCTAAAGTATTATCATCAGTATGAACTTTCTAAAGATGTAACAGTTTATCATTCAAGACATCACGAATTCAATAGTATCTAACATCAATATGCTTTGATCTTGAATAAATGAGGAATTCTTGCTCAAGTGGATTGCACTCTGACTATCACAATGAAGAACATACCTTTCTTGTTTTAATCCCAACTCTTGTAAGAATTTCTTCATCCAAAGTAATTCCTTGCTTGCTTCTATGATGACGATGAACTCAACTTCTGTGGTGGAGAGAGCTACACATTTCTGTAATCTCGATTGTCATGCAACTGCTCTCCTTGCAAAAGTAATCAAATATCCAAAAGTAGATTTCCTACTATCGACATTACCAGCCATATCAGAATCTGTGAACCCATCAAGAATAGGTTCACCTTTTCCAAAACACAAACTCAACTTTGAAGTGCCCTGAAGATACCTCAGAATCCATTTCACTACTGCCTAGTGTTCTTTTCCTAGATTTGACAAAAATCGACTAACAACCCCTACTGCATGAACAATATCCGGTAGAGTACAAACTATGACATACATCATAGAACCAACTGCTAAAGCATAGAGAATTTTCTGCTTCTCATTTTCTTCTTCATCACTTGTAGGATATTGACTTGAGCTAAGTTTGAAATGGTCTGCAAGTGGACAATTAATAGGTTTTGCTTTGTCCATATTGAACCTCTCAAGAACCTTTTTAATGTAATTCTCTTGTGATAACCAGATTTGCCCATGTGATCTGTCACGAATAATTTTCATCCCAAGAATTTGTCTTGCTGGACCTAAGTCCTTCATGACAAAGGACTTAATGAGTTCTAACTTCAACTTGTTAATCTTACTTATGTCTTGGCCCACAATTAGCATATCATTAATATAAAGCAAGAGAATAGTAAAATTACCATATGAAAATTTCTTCACAAACACACAATGATATGTGGTAGTTCTTGAATACCCATGCTTAGTCATGAAAGAATCAATTTTTTTGTACCACTGTCTCGGTGCTTGCTTCAATCTATACAAAATCTTCTTCAGTTTGTAAACCAACTGATCATTATCCTTGTCAATGAAACCTTCAGGTTGCTTCATATAAATTTTGTCTTCTAAGTCACCATGCAAAAATGCAGTCTTCACATCAAGCTGTTCAACTTCTAAATTCATACTTGCAGCTATACTAAGAACAGTTCTGATGGAGGACATCTTCACAATTAGTGAGAAGATTACATCAAAATCAATTTCCTTTTTCTGACCAAAAACTTTCACAACAAGTCGTGCCTTGAACCTAGGTTGAGAGTTGTTCTCATTATTCTTTTGCCTGAAGACCCATTTGTTTTTCAAAATCTTATTCAATTTAGGTGGTTTTACCAAATCATAGATGTGATTCTCATGCAATGACTTCATTTACTCTTTTATCGCGTTAAACCACTTGGTTTTATTTTCATGATCCAAAACTTCTTGATAAGTCTCCGGCTCTCCTTGATCTGTTATCATCACATACTCATGAGAAGAGTATTTTCTAGACGATTGTTTCTCTCTGGTAGATCTCCTTAATGGTGACTGTAGAGGTGGCTCTTGGGGTAACTGCTCTCCCTCAATATCTGGCTCAACATTTTCTTCCTCTACATTATTATGAGATGCTTGCATCTCCTCAATGATATCATGAACAATAGGTGAATCAAGAGAATCTAAGTCAACAAGATCTCTAGTGCTAGACTTAGTTGTCTCAAGCTTGTCAATGTCTTTAATTGTCTGATCTTCCAAGAAAATAATATCTGAGCTTCTGACAACCTTTTTATCAATGGGGTTATGCAATCTGTAGCAAAATTCTTCATGCCCATAGCCAAAAAATATGCATTGTTTTGCTTTTGGATCAAGCTTGGACCTCTCATCCTTTGGAATATGAATAAAAGCTCTACAGTCGAATACTCTCAAGTGATCATAGGAGACTTCCTTCTCTGGCCAAACTTTCTCTAGAACATCGTCATTCAACGGAATAGAAGGAAACAAATTGATAAGATCAACTATTGTCCTCATTGCCTCACCCTAAAAAGATCTTGGCAATTTGGAATGTGACAACAAACATCTGACTCTCTCAAGAATGGTGCAATTCATTCTCTCTACAACCCCATTCTGTTGAGGTATCTTTTTACTGTCTTTTCATGCCTGATGCCATGATTAGTGCAATACTGATCAAATGGCCTAATGTATTTACCACCATTATCCGAGCGAACACATTTCAACTGTTTACTAGTTCTCTTTTAACCATGACTTGAAAGTGCTTAAATACATCAAGAACTTGATCTTTAGTTTTTAGTGTATAAGCTCAAACCTTTCTAGAGTGATCATCAATAGAAGTAACAAAATATAGTGCACCACCAAGTGTCTTAACCTTTAAAGGACCACATACATCAGAATGTACCAAATCTAGAACATAAAATTTTCTAGATGCAATGTTTCTATGGAATGATACTCTATTTTGTTTACCATGAAAGCAATGAACACATATTTTCAAAGATGTACCTTTTATACCTGCTAGAAGCCCTTTCTTGAACAAAACTTACAATCCTTTTTCACTTATATGCCCAAGCCTTCTATGCCATAGTTCGGTGGATAAGTCATTCTCCACAACATTCATAACACCCTTGCAAATCTTTGCTTGCATAGTATAAAGAGAACAAGTCTTCTTTCTTTTTGCTAACACTAGAGAATCTTTGGATAACTTCCACCTTCCATTACTGAAATTGTTGTTGTAGCCTTCATCATCCAACTTTCCAGCAAAGATTAAATTTAGTCGAATATCTGGTACATGCCCCACATCTTTAACCAACAATTTGCAGCCAATGCTTGTTTCCAAGCAAATGTCACCTATACCAATGATTTTTTATACATCTTCATTTCTCATTCGAATATTCCCGAAATCACCTTGCAAGAGGTAAAGAAATCAGCACGCGAGATAACATAAAATGAAGCTCCAGAATCAATTACCCAATCTGTTTCTTGTCCAATCAAATTAATGTTAGTATCATCACAGATAATCATGAATTCACCATCTGTGACTGCAGTTGTATCATTTTGCTTTTCCTCTCAATTTTTCTCTTTGTTCTGCTCTTTGAACTTGAGTTTTCTAAACTCCCGTTTCATGTGCCCTTTCTTGTGACAATAATAGCACTCAATGTCTTTCTTTGAACTCAAGTTTGAACGACCTCTCGATTTGTCACGATTGTATGGAGCCCTACTCTTACTCCTACATCTCCTCAAAATTTTCATCACAAGAGCCTCAGAGTGAGAAGAACTTGATGATTTTTTTCTTGTCTCTTTATTTAACAAACTGCTGGTAACTTGGCTCACATTTACTATTCCATGAGGTGCGGAGTTATTAACAATGACCACCAGGGTTTTCCAACTTTCAGGAAGGTAACTAAGAAGTAACAAAGTTTGCAACTCATCATTAAAGATAATTTTTATAGTGTCCAACTGATTCACAATGTTCTTAATCTCATTCAAATGTTCTACAATAGAAGTACCCTCTTTATATTTGAGATTCAAAAGCTTTCAAAATAGAAAAGCTTTGTTTATCGTTGTCTTTCTATCATAAAGACTCTTTAATTTGGTCCAAAGACCATGTGCTGAATTTTCAGTAGAGACATGATGAAAAACACTATCATCAATCCATTGCCGAATGAAACCGACAACTTTTCGGTCTAGCTTTTTCTACTCATCATCTTTCATTTCTTCTAGTTTGTTGCTATCACCTTCTGTGAGTCCATCCAAATCTTTACAAACCAAAAGATCTTCCATTTTTGTTTTTCAAGTCATCTAATTTGTGTCATTCAAACTAATTATACACCCAACGTTGCTTTCCATAATTTTTACACATAAAATATAACGAATCAAAACTGGATTAACCTAACTCTGATACCAGATGTTGAGAAAAACATACTTTCTCTCAAGTGAAAATCAATGGAAACAATATATATATATAGAAATTAAAGAAACACACAAGATTTACGTGGTTCCCTCAAACTGAGGTACAACCACGATGATCGATAGGTCAATTTCTTCCACTAACTTCAAGCAAAGTTTACAAAATGGCCAAAAGGCATAAGCCTTACAAACACACAAAGGTGTAGAGAAATAACAAGAGGAAAGACTTCACCAAAACATGTACAAATGTTCTGAAGAACCAGCCACACGAAGCAGCCCTTAGCAGAAGTGAAAAACTTCTCTCACACCTCTCATCTTGCTAGCAGAACCACTCCTCCCTAAATAGAGAACGTGATTTGCATTTAATGTGGAAGTCAAAACGCCATCCACAAATCGCTAAGAAGCTGAAGCGACAACCAACAAATCGCTATTCAGCTGAAGCGACAACCAACAAATCGCTATGCTGTTGGATCACCATTCACAAATCGTTATCTAGCAGAATACATAAACCGACCTTAAGACAATCAAAGGTCGTGCTTGGGAAACCCCCCTCGCAATAAAGAATATGCGTGGTTCCAATGAGCATTCCAATAAATGTCAGTTAACAAAGGTTCTTATTCAAGAAATAGATGAGTCCCACAAAGGAGGGAAACCCAACATCAGCCTCAATCTCATGATTACTTGCCTAGATCTCCTGCCTGCATCTGACCACCATCTCCTCGAGGCTCTGAATGATAATAGGGGCAAAACAATAAACTCTAAATAAAAGATCTGGAAAACAAGAAGCAAAAGTGTAGAGAGTTGCCACAAGGGGTCACGAGGATGAAGGTATGACCATCCGGTGTAGCTTGATCTTTCTCCATCTACTGCCTCCTCTACCGATCATCGAGGGTGATCTGTCGGATCTACATGAGCCCCACTATGCTCGTCCTCCCAAAAGAAGGAGGTGTCAAAATCATTCAAGTTGATATCTCCTCCCTGTTGGTCATCCCGAGCCTCCCTGGTGGTATCGTCATCAGCTGCCTCCTCTGTGTGCTCTTTGCCCTTCGGTCTACCACTCAACAGTTCATCCACACCCACAGGCTTAACTGGATCTATTAAACTGATCCGTGAAAAAAAGTGGACCCAGGTAAACAGTGACATACCAGGCTAAGTAGTCTGCAACATTCTCATCTCCAAGCCTAGGTATCTCATCTAGTACTCACTCAACTTGCAAGTTCCACTCATTGATTGGACCCTCCAAGTTTTCTTTGCCCCCTGATGTCCAGATGTAACAGGCCATTCCGCGGTCTAGGTGTTGTGGAATCATGGGTCTAAGCTCAAACTGGCGCATGACCCTCTCTGCGCAGTAGTAGGTTACCAACCGATCGAAGATGATCGAAGTTAGAGCTCGATCAAGCAGAAAATGGTTAGAATCAAAACCAGAATCATGATATAAATCAGATTTTCATATAACATGACATGCAAATAAAACATTTGATTCACATCGTAAAAGGGTTCAAGCATGTCATATCCGGTTCGAAACCAAAATCCAGACAAAGGCAACAAATCAAACATATGCATGAAACAGAATAAGAATAACAAATAAAACATATTATTATTTTGTGGAAGGCTAAGGCGTATAAGAATACTTCCTTTAGAGAAGATTTGCCCCCACATACGGTGCAAAAAGGGTCTGACATCCTTCCTTCAGGATACAATAGCCTCGACGATCTGAATTGGTGCACTCCGATGGTAGATCGTCCTTCAAAAACAACCTCAACGAACAATTGATACAAAACTTCCTTTCCAAGAAACACCCACAAAGGAGCAAAAAATAAAGAACAGGGAGAGAGAAAACGAGAGTCACTTCTGTCTGCGTATATTCATAACCGCATCCCTGTAGCCACGTTTTATAACCCCTGAACGGGTACCAAAATATGGAAGAGACCCGTTACTATTTATGAAGTAACGTGACCCGTAACGAAAAGATTCATTATCCATTTCTCTTTTTTCAATATTTAATCCAAATAAAAACAATAAATGTGAAACAAAAAGAACATTGGACTTAGAATGCATATGACCCTAAAGAGCCAATTACCCGAACTCGAACTGGACCAGCCCGGCTCAGCTCGGCACACCGCGACGGGCACCCGTGTGTGTGTAGTAGCCATCCCATTCCCTTGTTCTTTGAAACAAGTGTTAGAATCTCCATGTAGGTTATAAAGCCTATAACCTTTTTAAGATTTTTCAATATGGGACTATACCACATCATCAAAGTCCAAGCACACTTCATAAATGAGTGGTCCTCAATTATTTTCTTTATTTGAATTGCCTCCGCATCTCTTCCTACATCCAACATTCCTCCACAAATTCAAAGAATGAAAACAAGAGGAAACAAAGATGCAAGATAAAGTAATCTGCAGCAGGACATATCGTGCTTTCAGTAATGGTACCTTCCGGTTTGAATCACTACCTTAATTGACTAACTTTACCCCCACAGGAATGAAGTGAACTAAAGTCTTGAACTTGAACCTTTGATGTAGGAGTGTCCATTAGCAACAACACGATAAAAACTCTGATTGTAATCTTTAGGGGCGACACGTTAATGATCATGTGCCTGAATCCTGTTTCATGAGTGACTTCAGAAATAACTCAATTCCTTAAACTGCGGCCACACAGTCACACTCACATAGGTGGGCTTCTCTAGAGATGCACTGCTAACATCTCGCCAAGAAGGCTTTGAACCCATTCAGAGTTTTAACTCTTCCTTAACTAGCAACTACAACACATTTCCAAAGTAATCAGGGGAAAAGACAAAGATACATAGTATCACATAAAGAAGGTGTTATTCAGTTCACCCTACAACTTGTTATTACCACATTGAACATGCCTTGTGGGATCTCCACTCAGATAGGTTGGGTTGCCACTGTAGATGAACTATTGATGGGTTTCAGTCTCATCCCCTCTCTGGATTTCAGGACTAATGACTTATCTAGTCCTTTCGTTAATGGATCAGCTGTGTTCTCTTTGGATCCAACATAGTCCACAACAACCACTAACTGAGACACCAGTTCCCTAATAGATTTTATTCTGACTTGGATGTGTTTTCTCTGCTTTTGATTATATTTTATACTTTTCATCTTTGCAATTGTAGTCATATTGTTACAATGCACAAATATTGCAGGAATTGGTTTGCTTATTAAATGAAGTTTTTCTATAAGTCTCTTTAACCATTCAACTTCCATTCTTATGATATCTAAAGCACAGAGCTCAGCCTCAAAAGTAGACCATGACAAGATGGTCTGCTTTACTGATCTTCAGGTGACTGCGCCGCCACCTAAGGTAAATACATACCCTGTTACGCCATAACTCCCAGAGTTCATGGCTATCCAACTCGCATCACTAAATCCCTTAAGAACGACATAGAATCTCTTATAATGCAAACTCAAGGAAATCGTTTCTTTTAGGTACCTAAGTACATTGTCGAATGCCTTCCAATAAGTGCAATTTGAACAACTTGTGTATCTACTTAATTTTGTCACCGAGAATGAAATATCCAGTCTCGTGCAATTTGTAAGATACATCAAACTTCCAATAATCTGGGAATACCTTAATTGAGACACATGAACACCAATCGTATTCTTATAAAGAGGAGTAGAAGGGTCATATGGAGTTGCTACAGATCTTCCTTGATTATAACCAAATTTCTCAAGTACTTTCTCAACAAAGTGAGATTGAGAAATAACTATCCCCTCAGCTGAACGAGTCAGCTTTAAGCCTAAGATCACATTTGTAATTTCTATATCCTTCGTATCAAATTTACTACTAAGAAACGACTTCGTCTCATTCACAATTCTCATATTGGAACCAAACAATAGAATATCATCTACATACAAGCATAAAATGATACATGCATCACTTTTAACTTTGCAATAAACACATTTATCAGATTCATTGACAACAAAGCCAAATGATAAAATAACTTTATCAAACTTCTCATATCATTGTTCAGGGGCTTATTTTAGTCCATATAATGACTTAACAAGTCTACAAACTTTATTTCCATTACCAGGAACCACAAAACCCTCAGGTTGATCCATATAGATTTTTTCTTCAAGATCGCCATGCAGAAAGGTAATCTTTATGTCCATTTGATAGACCGAGAGATTATAGATAGAAGATAGTGCAATAAGCACCCTAATTGTGGTCATCCGAGTAACCAGAGAATAGGTATCAAAATAATCTATTCTTTCTTTTTGTTTGAACTCCTTGACAACTAGTCTAACCTTGTACTTATCAATGAATCCATTTGGTTTTAACTTCTTCTTAAAGATCTATTTGCACCCAATAGTCACTTTTTGAGAATAACTGATGCAGAACTCCATTTTCAGGAAACACCCACAGAGGAGCAAAAGAGAGAGAAAACTAAGAGTCACTTCTGTCTGCGTATATTCGTAATTGCAGCCCTCTAGCGACGTTTTATAACTCCTGAACGGGTACCAAAATATGGAAGAGACTCGTTACTATTTACAAAGTAACGTGACCCATAACGAAAAGATTCATTATCCATTTCTCTTTTCCCAATATTTAATCCAAATAGAAACAATAAATGCGGGATAAAAAGAACATTAGACTTAGAATGCATATGACCTTAAAGAGACAATTACTCGAACCCGAACTGAATCGAACAGACTGACTCAGCTCGACGCGACGGGCGCACACACATGTGTGTGATAGCCATCCCATTCTCTTGTTCTTTGGAACAAGTGTTAGAATCTCGATTATAAAGCTCACAACTTTTTTGAGATTCTTTAATATGAGACTATACAACATCATCAAAGTCCAAAGATAAAGTGTTCCCCAATTATTTTCTTTATTTGAATTGCCTCCTCAGCTCTTTCTACATCCAACAATGATTTCTCAACAGAAGGTGTCACTTCATTTATGAAAAAGGCAAAAAGTAAGAGTCAAAACTAAAAGAAGCACAACAAATGCTAAAAATGGAAAGGAAGCATCAGAAACAAGGGAATATACCTTGCCATCAATGCGTGGATGGAAACCCTCATGACATCTCAGGAAGGGTTCACTGTTATCTTCCTCAGCAATCGAAAGCATAGAAACTTAAAGTCCAAAATCGTCGAAGTATACTTCAATCAAGATGGTGCAACCAGCCAATCCTTCATTCCTCTCCTGAAGGACGAACTGGTCCAAGGCATGGTAGGTGAAGGCCAAAACTCCTGCGCACCAGTGTTTCCTGGTCACTATCCTCACATACAAAATGTACCTCTCTGGTACACCGGTCCATCAAAAGAAGGAACTAAGAGGGTGCCAAGAAAATAAAGCAGGAAGGCCTACCGTTCTCTGTCTTTCTACCAAAACGCATGTATAATGCTCATGCAACCAATTCATCTCAACCTTCTCTCCTGAAGGTGCAGGACCTAGCAACTGCTCTGAACCCATAGGCAAGGGAAATGGAATGAGCTGGTCTCTCTACACCACCTCTTTGCCAAGGCTAAAGCAAAATGGGAATCTCCTTGGTTCATCTCACTAAGAGCCACAACACCAAAATCAAGGAGATCCATTTGCTCCAACAAGTATGTATCGGCCATCTCCAAATGCCACAACTGCAACATCTCGAGATGAACGACACAGCTTTGTTCGATAGACATTCCTTGCAATGCAAAAAGGATTCAAGCCAGAGCCAAGGTATGAAAGTGAAAAAGTGCAGAAAAGATTAAAAAAGAGAGTGAAAAGATATCAATGCCAATCAGAAACATGGCAAGGCTGGTGATCTATCAAAAGAATCTTTGCACTGTGGAACTGTAATGTCACCGGTTGGCACAACCTCAGAGAACGGAAATAGTGATCTCCACCTCCTCAAGCTGACCCTGGGAAGCTGCAGTCGTGAGTAGAGCGTGGGCCTCCACCAGTGCCCGAGTCTCAGCTTCGGTAGTGTCCCTTCATGTATTCGACGACAACCCAATTGTCGTCGGAGATTCGCCCTCTTTTGGTGGAAAAGTGGCGTTTGAGTTCTGTCAACAGGACCAAGGTGTCATCGGATGATCCCAATCTTGTCGTCTCACATGTATGAATTGTCGTCCAACCCGGGAGCGGCCAAACTGCCATCCTGGTCTGATTTTCTCGAGATTTTTAGGGTTTTCGACGCATGCAAAGGTTTTAAAGGACATTCCATAGTGATGCCCTAGCATCTATGGGTGAAAAATCTAGTTTTCTAAGGGGGTCTTGGAATCAAATCACCCAATTCTAGCTTTTTAAAGGGTTTTTTTTTCATAAAAAAAAAACCATTGATTTTTGACTAGTTTTTCACTCAAACCCGTGAGGAATCAAAATCATCCACTACTGTTTTTCAGGTTGGCGCCAAAACAATTGATTAAAACTGGAGATTTTGACCAAAATCTTGAGATTTAAAACCGAGTAAAAAGAGAGAAGAAAAGAGGTTTTCTTTTTTTAAAAATACCTCATTCATGCCGATTGTTCGTCATTTTGGGCCGATCTTGTGGCCGAATTCGACGCACTTGCAGATTGGGAGGCCATTGCGCACCGATTTTCGCTGAAATCTCGTTCTTGGCAGACTGTCTTCTAACAACAATCGAGTTTTATGAATTGTCGTTAGACCATCCCCGATCTTGTCTCCAGACAAGGACAAATTGTCGTCTAACTCAGGCCAAACTTGTCGTCACTCCGTCTTTGAGAAGTCCACTATCCTCTTTTTCTTTTTCCATGCATTGTCCTGTGTATTTTTTCATATATTTACATGCATCAAATTTGACCTAGTTGTCCTATGTCAAGGGCTGTACCTCGAAATCTAGTTGCCTTGAGTTTTTTCATCGTACTTTTGCCTTTTATTATATTTTTGGACTACAAAAATAATATATATCCTTAAAGTGTTTGTCCAAAAGAAAGTTGAAACTAGAGACTTAGCTTTCAAACTTAACAAAAATCAAGTCATTTTGATATCAAAGCACAAAGTTATGACTAAAACAAGTCGATTTGCCTACTAAAAAACATAGATTTAGGTAGGATCTAATTTATGTTTTATTTTGACCCTCAAATCGAATGAATTTGATGTTTCACTTAAAATATAATTTAAAATAGAGTTAAAATAGAGGATAAATTTCGACCCCACCTCAAAAGAATGCATAGTTACAAAGATATGGCCAAAACAAGTCAACTTGTCAGGGTAATATCATCATGCTTGTCTAACGATAAGTCAATTATTGTTAAACCTAAAACCTTTTTGTCTAACGACAAGTCAACTATAGTTAGACAACTTATCGTCATATCTCAGTTGTCGTTAGAGGTCCCTCCAATTGTTGTTAGACCTGACTTAAAAACTCTGCTTATCGTCAGACAAAGTTTTTCAATTTGGCCCAAGAGGCATGGGAATGAGGATAAACTTTACCATAACCTTAAAAAATCTATGATTTTCATGAATAGACCTTTCTAAACAAAAAAACTTGTCCTCTCAACCTACTAAAAAGCCTATTTCTTATCTCATAAAAAATTCAACAATCAATCAGGGTCTCCCACCTCGATTCTACAATCAATCTGAATGAGACTATTGCACATCTAACAGATTTAGATATCTGGATCTAGGATCCCACCATTCAGGGTCTGAATCCAATAAAAAACTTATAAATAGAGATCATTTACACACCTATCAACATCTAGAATCTAGAAACTAGCACCTAGAGCTCAGCTCCTCCGAGAGTATTGAGAGTCTTGCCTTCTTAGCCTAAGTGCCCTTCCTTGCCCAGCCTACTAGTCTCCATTTACTTTATTTATTTATTTGGATGTGTTTATTTTTTTATTTTTGTCATTTTTTCATGCTTTCAAGCGTTCGTGGTGCCCTACACCATCAATCTCACTTTTCTTTTTAAGAGATCGGATCAAAGTATGTCAAATCACACCCCAAAAACTATAGACTAAAAGCTGCACCCCTGTACCGACTGATTCTTGCTCATTGAAGGAGGAAATGCCTGTGTTCTTGAAGAAGGAAACCCATACTTCTAAAAAATTTAAAAACCAAATCCATTTTAAACCCATTTCAAAATATTTCCAAATGCAGAGATCCACGTGACCTCGATTGAATAAAAAGAAATTTAACTGCTTTTGAAGGTAATATAAGTGAGAATAGTGCCAGAGACCAGTATGAGTCAAACAGTATTTCAGATATTATAAAAGTGGAGGACGTTAATAAAGATAATTTCATGAGGGACAAATGGATTGCTCCCTTGGGAGAGGATGTCAAGTCTTATGAAAATTCTTCTGCTATTATGCCATCATGAAGATTTGTAGTTGGAATGTCAGGGGCTTGGCCAATCGTGGGGAAAGCAGGAGGTGTATGCCTTACTGAAAAAAAATGAACATTGAACTGATGTTCCTGTTAGAAATGAAAATTAAAGTGCTTAGAGTTGCTCAATCTTGTAATTTTATAGCTAGAACTCTGGCTAATCTAACAATTGTTAATAGTTCCATTTGAAAAGGTAAACCACCAGATTGATTCTCTATCATTTTTCGCTTAAACATAGTTGAATTATCATAGTTAGATTAAAGAACAGGTAGGGATCTGCCTAACCCCTACTTTATCATAAAAAAAAATATGAAGTCCTCCCAGCCCACCAGAAAGTGCACCTAGCTTTGACCTTACGGCAAGAGACGCCTCTTATAAGTTTCGAACTCATGACAAAAAATTATATGGTTGTGCTTTCCTATATATATATATATATATATATAGGAACTTATAACATCACAGGTACCTAGTGCTTATAAATATTCAACTTTGTCTCTCACCTGAGCTTTCATCTTCTAAAACCTAACTCAGGATCAGAGACCTAGCCGTCCTGGCTTTGCCCGCTGTACTAACAGTCACTGTCCTGAGAGAGTAAATCTCTGTGGGCTTACCCCTTGCCCGCAGGGAGTAGTCACGGTTCGGCTTGAGAAAGGGGTGACACCCATGAGATTTGAACTTAGACCACCTGCCTAGCAGCCTAGGTCCTGGGTCCTGTCCCACTAAGTCAAACCCCTTTGGGGCCATGTTCATTTAGTTATGTTAAATCTTTTAGGGCATTGTACATGAAGCATCTGTTGGATAAACGTGGAGACGTGCACTAGAAAGTCACCAGGCTATACAAGCCCAAAATACTAAGACATGATATGCATCAACATTAACAAACCAAGACATGCCCCCCATTCAACTTGAGATCATCGGATCCAAAATGCATCTAATTGTGGGAGTGGACCCAAAATCCAAGATGCAATTAAATCTGCAGCTTGTTGAAACTGTGGATCGTGGTTTCTCTCCACAGCTGCAACCCAGCCCATCAAAAGCCAGTCTGCCCGTTAATTAAAAAGTCTGGCATAGGCCCGATTTGATTGGATAGACTTGGCTCGCTCTAGTTAACCCAGGTCTATTTTTGGGTAAGTTTACTGGGTCCATTGTTGGCAAATCGGTTTCACTCATCCCCTATGTCATCCCTATTTTCATACCCCTCTTTGAGATTTCATTAACGCAAGCTATTTTGATAAAATCAGACTCCATAGATGTCATCTACATCATTCATTTAGTGAAGATTGACATTTAAATAGCTGAAATTCAACATGTGTGCAGGATTTTTTGGCGATTAAAAAATCAAGGGTTGACAAAACACAAAACCCTAATTAAAAAGTCTGGCATAGGCCCGATTTGATTGGATAGACTTGGCTTGCTCTAGTTAACCCAGGTCTATTTTTGGGTAAGTTTAATGGGTCCATTGTTGGCAAATCAGTTTCACTCAACCCCTATGTCATCACTATTTTCATACCCCTCTTTGGGATTTCATTAACACACGTTATTTTGATAAAATCAGACTCCATAGATGTCATCTACATCATTCATTTAGTGAAGATTGACATTTAAATAGCTGAAATTCAACTTGTGTGCAGGATTTTTTGGCGATTAAAAAATCAAGGGTTGACAAAACACAAAACCCTAATTAAAAAGTCTGGCATAGGCCCAATTTGATTGGATAGACTTGGCTCACTCTAGTTAACCCAGGTCTATTTTTGGGTAAGTTTAATGGGTCCATTGTTGGCAAATCAGTTTCACTCAACCCCTATGTCATCACTATTTTCATACCCCTCTTTGGGATTTCATTAACACACGTTATTTTGATAAAATCAGACTCCATAGATGTCATCTACATCATTCATTTAGTGAAGATTGACATTTAAATAGCTGAAATTCAACTTGTGTGCAGGATTTTTTGGCGATTAAAAAATCAAGGGTTGACAAAACACAAAACCCTAATTAAAAAGTCTGGCATAGGCCCAATTTGATTGGATAGACTTGGCTCGCTCTAGTTAACCCAGGTCTATTTTTGGGTAAGTTTAATGGGTCCATTGTTGGCAAATCAGTTTCACTCAACCCCTATGTCATCACTATTTTCATACCCCTCTTTGGGATTTCATTAACACACGTTATTTTGATAAAATCAGACTCCATAGATGTCATCTACATCATTCATTTAGTGAAGATTGACATTTAAATAGCTGAAATTCAACTTGTGTGCAGGATTTTTTGGCGATTAAAAAATCAAGGGTTGACAAAACACAAAACCCTAATTAAAAAGTCTGGCATAGGCCCAATTTGATTGGATAGACTTGGCTCGCTCTAGCTAACCCAGGTCTATTTTTGGGTAAGTTTAATGGGTCCATTGTTGGCAAATCAGTTTCACTCATCCCCTATGTCATCACTATTTTCATACCCCTCTTTGGGATTTCATTAACGCAAGTTATTTTGATAAAATCAGACTCCATAGATGTCATCTACACCATTCATTTAGTGAAGATTCACATTTAAATAGCTGAAATTCAACTTGTGTGCAGGATTTTTTGGCTATTAAAAAATCAACAGTTGACAAAACACAAAATTTGTGATTTAGCCAATCATATTTTTTGAAAAATATGATCCAAGGGTCGAGTTTTGTTAAACTGACCATGGTGAATCTATCTATAGGGTCAGATTTGTTCAAAACAACTCACAACATAAGATTTAAGAGGGGTATGAAGATGGGGGATGACATAGGGGATGAGTGGAACCAAACTGCATTATTGGCTCATGAGCAGGGCTGGTAAATGAACCAAATGTGTTGAGTTTGAGGTGTTCAAGTTTGGATTGTTTTGTGCAGAGCCAAGCTAAGCACGATTTAATGGTGAACCCAAGCTAAACGAGTGGAGCCCCAGCCGGCTCATTAAAAAAAAACTTTTTTTTTCAAAGGTGGAAGTAATAGGTTTTGAACTGTAAACCTCCCGAATTACTCGTGTACACAATAAATAGTGTTTCAAACTTAAATATATATATATATATATATATATATATATATATATATATATATATATATATATATATATATATATATATATATATATATATATTAACTCTAGATCAATTGTTAACAAGCCAAATATTTCATCCATTTGTCATGCACTACACTCTAATGTAAAATATATCTAAAATATGCTTATTACTACTTAATTAGCCTATGCGAGCCAAGCCAAGCTGAACGAGCAGGGGATCAAGAGAGCGGTTAAGTGCCATGACTATTGTAGCTGTGGGCCCAATACAATGTTGTCATGTGATTGGCTATGACACTTAGCTACTCCTTTGATCTCAACTCAAGCCAAACGCCTGTTCGGATTGCCCAGCCTATTTTATGAGTTAGAATGAGCTCTTTGTGAGCTGAACACAAGCCCAACCATGAGTAGATCGTCTGGTTTCCCAGCCTTAGCCATGAGACCAAGCCAGAAGGATACATCCAATGCAAATTAAAGTATACTAATCAGTTAACTAACAAAGTAACATTGCCCTCTCTTATCATTCTAGGGAAGGATGATTTATCAAGTTTGATTTGTGAGCACCGTTCACATATCACCAGTTCTTAATAGGACTATATAGATGGGGACCCACTACTACATTTGTTTTTTCACAAACATGGGGCCCAATAATTTGAGGCAATCAAAAGTTCAAAACATTGAGCATGGAAAGCATTACTTGCAGCTGCCTTATGCCATGTATTACATGTAAGCTTCTAACTCAGAGCCAGCTTGCTAACACTATTTTCTCTCGACCATGTATTTTCATCATCAATAAGTAGCTTGTTATGCATCATTGGTTTGTTTGTAGCTGTGAGATCTTGTTTTATCATTAGAGGAGATTATTGGTAAGAGAGAGAGAGAGAGAGAGAGAGAGAGAAATGGGGGAGCCATCTTGGGTCATGGACATTCTAGATGAGTACAAATGCTACAATTCTGAGGAAAAATGGGGAAGGCGATCAATTTATAGATGGCCTCATGACCTGCTCAGCATAACTGAGAAATTCAACTACACTCCTCAGATGGTATCCTTTGGCCCATACCATCATGGCAAGCCACACCTGCAGCCCATGTAGAACCACAAGAAAAGAACTCTCTTCATGATCCTAAAGAGGACATCGGCTCCCCTCTCTCTCCTTGTAACTTCCTTAAGGGAAGTTGAACAAGAGCTCAGAGATCACTACGACCAACTCGATGCGATCAACGGCATCGATTCAGAATCCTTCCTGCAGATGATGCTTCTCGATGGGTGCTTCATGCTCGAGATCTTACGCTTTCGACCCGAAAATGCAGATGAACATCATGAGCCTAATGATCCTGTTTTTGGTTCGCATGGAAGGTTTTATGCATCTACTGTTATAAAACAGGACATGTTGATGCTAGAAAACCAAATTCCACTTCTTGTGCTAAAGAAGTTGCTTATTGCAGAGATTGCAGAGACAGAAGATGGCAATAATACTGTAGAAGATGATCATGTTAACAAGTTGGTCATAGATTCTTTTGGGTTTTCTTCTATTCTAGATCAAACCAATCCTGGTGGTCTAGGCTTACATGTTCTTGATGTGTATAGGAAGTGCTTGGTCATAAACAAGCCATTTAGGCCTGGTTCCACCAACCAACCAGTGTGTGTGAGGTCTGCAAAGAAGCTATATGAAGCAGGAGTCTCATTTAAGAAGAGTGGTGATGGTGATACTGACAAGAATAATAGCCTCATGGGCATAGAATTCAAGGATGCTGTCCTATCATTGCCTTTCATTGTCATACAGGACTCAACTGCTTCTGTCTTTATGAACTTGATGGTGTTTGAACGGTTGCATGAGGGAGCTGGAGATCAGGTGACATCTTATGTGGCCTTCATGGATTATCTCATTGAAAATGCTGAGGATGTGAGCTTCCTTAGATCAAAGGGGATACTTGTGAACATGGTTGGAAGTGATGATGATGCAGCCAAACTCATCAACAGATTGGGAGATGGTATTATTGTAGATGCTTGTAGTTACACGCGTGATGTCCGGGTGAGCTTGGATGAGCATATGAAGCACAATCACCATTTGTGGTGGGCCAATTTCAAGCACACCTACTTCAGCAGCCCCTGGTCGTTTCTCTCGCTGGTTGGTGCACTGCTGTTGCTGACATTAACCATCATTGGGACCATTTACACCGCATTCATCTATCACAAAGAGGGGTGAAGATACTCTGTTTCCTTGTCCAAGAGCACCATCACACAACTAAACTGAAGGTGATTGTTTCAAACACTTTGCATCATGTGGTGCCAATGTGTTGCAAATTAACCTCAAAATGTTTTGGAGTGCACACTACAAAAACTCTCTCTCTCTCTCTCCAGATTTTACAGGGAAATATTCTTTATCTTCAAGATAAATTCCCATAAATTGCTTTGTTGCTTGCATGCTTGCTTCTCTGGTTGGATGGTTGGTTCATAGTTGCATTGGTACTTGATAACATAAACTTTTTGCATATCACGCATACCAGTACATGTAATGCTTGCCATTTTCGGTAATTATTAAATCGTTATTTATACCTTAAATTGATGGAATTAGAAATTTATCAGATTGCCCACTTGAAATTGAAATTATAAATTGAATTGAGTCAATAGTTTAAATGAAATTTAATATTGAATTTAATTAGATGTAAAATTGAAATTTAATTACATAGGAATTTAATTTAATTTGATAGAAATTTAAGATGAATTTGGACTCTCACTGGGATGTGAGTTTTATTAATTAAATATGAATATGGATATGATATGGTTTACTTTTATTGGATTGGATCTTAATTGGATTTAAAATCCAGTAAGAAAATCCAATAAAATATCCAATTAAGGATAAATCATGGATTTTAATTAGAAATGAAATTGAAAATGATTATGGGCATAGAGTCCAATGGGATGGACGTCTATTGTGGTCCCCAAATATGGCCATGTCACTTGAAAATATATATAATATTAAATAATAACAAAAATAAAGAGATAAAGAAAGAAAAAGAAAAGCAAGATTTAAATTTAATAAAAGATAAAGAAATGTAGAAGACCAAATGAATTGGAATCTTGGGAGGTTTATCCACAAGGGGATGTCTCCCATAGTGGGCCCTCTTGTGTGGATTTTAATATAAAGTCAAACCATGTTTATATGTTATATATATTAAAGATGAAATTGTTTATAATATATAGTAATTAAATAGTTAAGAAATTTTTTTAGAGATAATTAAGGATTTGAGAAATTGGTTTTTTAGATAAGGGGTTGAGAGTTTTTTTAGATTTAGAAGTATGAAGCCTATGTAAAAGAGGCTCACACTCTCCCTTGTAACATATTCTAAGAAGCAAAGAAAAGAAAAAAAAGAAGAAAAAAAGAGAGGGAAAACTTGCCTTTGTTCTTTTTTTCTTTTTCACATCTCCTTCTTCCTTCAAACCCTAGAGATAGTATAGACCTCAATTAGAGACCTACAACTACCTTGGTAAAGGTTTAAACCAGCCCAAAATGAGGTGCGTGTGGAGGAAAAAGTGATGATATTACTGCGAAAAACGTATTTTCGGTAGAGAATCTCTACTTTCATGGTATTCGACTTTGGAATACATTAACATACCCTTTTTTTTATCTTAAGTTTGGATCTAAATGTAATCTATACCTAGAATGTCTATGGCTATTAGATCTACATGAAAAGATTTTTGAAAACCCAAAATGGTATTTTGGAAGATCGGTTTTGAGAAAATGATTTTGAAAAAGACTAGTTTCGAAACCCTAAAAAAGCAAAAATCGTGTGAATATTTAGATATGTATTTTATTGGTTTGTTTAGCATGTATAATAAAAATAGAAGGACATTTTTTAGTCTTTCTCAATAATTATTGATGTTGTAAATTTGGCTATTGCCTAGATCTTGGTTAAAGATATGCAAAAATTGTTTCGTAGATTAGAAAAGCTAAAATTGTTTTGAAGAAGCTTTTGGCAAAAATGTTTTAGTTTTTATGTTTTATGATAAAAAAAAGTTGATTTGAGCATATATGGTAGATTAGTTCATATGTAGCATGATTAAACAACATGTTATTTCATAAATAAACCATGATTTCATGTTGTTTAAGGTTTCTTGTGATTTTGGCATAGATAAAATTATATTTGAGATATTTCATAAAGGTTTTGTGATTCTTAGATGATGTAACATGATTCTTACTCTTGCTTAATGGATCTTGCATGAGTTTGAATCTTGGCTATATTGTCTTCATTTTTTGTTTCGAAGTTTAAAAAAAATCAATATCTTTTTTAAAACAAAGTTAATAAAAAAAATACTGGAGTGTTCTACTAGGACTTGAATTTAGAATCTTGTTTTTTTG
This sequence comes from Nuphar pumila, assembly GCF_984573655.1. Lineage (NCBI taxonomy): Eukaryota > Viridiplantae > Streptophyta > Magnoliopsida > Nymphaeales > Nymphaeaceae > Nuphar > Nuphar pumila. The sequence continues at coordinate 117,626,191 of NC_143257.1, read as the reverse complement.
TTTGGGTCAATTTTAAGGCCAAAACATTCATTGCAATAGAATACATGTTTTTGCCATGTCAACAGGACTATTCCGACCATAGATTTTGAAAGTTCTAAAAACTCATTCAAAATTGATTAAAATAAATTATGAAAAATCTAAGTGAAAGCTAACATGTATAAGAAGGTCATTAAAAATGTTTTTGTCAAAAGATTTTCTTTAAGTCTTGAAAAATTCCCCAATCTGGAATGAATTTTTGTAGTTAATATGATTTGTTTTATATTTTTCCTGAACAAGGTTCAGAAATTTCTCTGATTTTGCAATTTTGTTTTTTGGACTGTATTCCTGAGATGTTGGGGGCAGTCCTAGTAAATTTTTGAGAGTGAAATTCGATTTCTGTGATTTTTGGTGAGTTTTCCAAAACTGGGTTAACAAAGATCCGAACTGCATAGTATGTCATGCATTGGTGTCTTGTTGTGTTTTACTTTGTATAGCATGTTTATTAATGCTCAAATTAGAATTCGGTCTGATATGCATATTAACTGAATGCATTTCATGTTATTCTTGATTGAATTGTGCATGCATAAATATGAATGATTAGTCTACCTTGACTATATAAATGCATAATAATTGCATTATTGTATAAATTTTATTGTAGAGACTAATCGAAAGCATACATAAAGTGTCATGAATGTTATTACATATGAACCCTGAATGTGGTTTCATGTTTGCATTGACATTATTAATAAGAGAGTTAATTAAGAAATCAAAATAAAGTTAATTCTCTTGTAGCTTATTGAGAGAGTAAGCATGGTACTGATGGTTCTGTGGAGATATTGTTTTAGCATGAAAGGTTGTTTTGATAGATAAAACTCATGAGAAAATTCTGATATATCGGGTTGCAGGAGGTTGAGAACTCTCTCTAAAAGTTACATTTCTCTCTCCGGAGTAGTCACGCAGGTTAATAAGACACAATTACTTGAAAATACAAACTTGGGTCGTACCTCCATAATAAGAGTGTTTTTGTTGTACCCATAGACAAATATTGACATGAGAAACAAGAATGTGAATTGCATGTAGATAGAACATTGCATGCATCATATAAACAAGGAAATAATAATTGAAGATAAGAACTTACTCGTGCATAAAGGACGTACATCATGAAATAGTAAGTTCATGCATCTTATATATGTTTATCAATTTGTAAACGTTAATGCATGTGCATAAATTTATTGTATTATTGCAAATCTTAGCATGAATGGATGTGCATTAAATTGACTTGCTATTTTGTTGCTAGTATGATTTTATGTTATTGTCTACTAAGATATGTGTTACATGATTGATATATGAGGTTGTGTTTGAGTCTATTCTGATATCGTGCATTAAGCAAGTATGTTATTGCCTACTCAGATTCAGGTTGTCTAATTCATTTACTTGTAAAATTTTTAGGTTCTGAGGAGGCCGAATGATCCTACACTATTCAACTATTCTTGGACTTTGCATGCTACATGTCGAGGTGGTGATTTTGGTTCCTCATGTTTAGAGAGTTTGGTTTTGACTTTGACATTGGGTTTGAGAATGGTTCTGTAATGGGACGATTATGAATAATTTGAACTTTATTCAATTCAATTTAATTTATATTAATGTACTTTGATTTCTGCATTTTAGTTAGTGTATGGTTTGATATGGCAATTGTAATAATCTCGATTTGTATATTTCGCTGAGTTTTAAAAAAAAATCATGAGAAAATTGGGTTATAAATCGGGGTCATTACAGTACAAGTACTGATACCAAACTCGTCTCAGAAACCCTAAACAAAAATATCAGATGCTTATGAAACTCGTCCCAATCATTTGAAAAACAAGTACCATCTTACGTAAAGATATATCAATTATATGATAGTTGAGTATCAAGCTTGTTTTTGTTAACATATTTTCATAGAAGCAACAATTTTATTTTATAATACACTTATTAAATATTATTATTTATGAAAATTATTATACAATAATAATCGACTACATATATACGTTTAACTATTTTAATTTGTAGGCCATCTTTATGAAAATATATACTTCATATCACTTTTTAAAAAACTAGTACCAATTCTCTTAGAAACCGTATCAATGTTTATTAGAAACTTGTATGAATATTTTTTAATAGTATCATTATGTGTTTCAAATGAAGACGTACCTACCTTGTAGACAACTATGGGTTGACTGATTATGTCCTTGCTTACTTTATATGCTTGTTTGCTGGTTTAATATCATGCACACATGCATTCTTGCCTACTTTCTTCGGTACTTTTAATTTTTTCCCCTATTCGTATGATACTATAGTTATTATATTTTATAGTGATATTTGAAGAGGCTAGTATAATGTTGAAAAGATTAGCTTTAAGGAAATACTTTTTTCCGATAGAGAAAGTTGGGGTTAGGCATACCCCTACCAGTTATACAACCATATACCATTGGGGTTCAAACTTGAAACTAGGGGTGTCAACGGGTAGGGTTTATCCGGACCAAACCCTATATGGTCCGAATATGGTGTTAAATAAGAAGACTCAATTAAGACTAGGATCCATACCTAAAGGTTCGATTAATACATGGATCCTATAGTTTGTGAAATTTTATACCTGACCTGGGTCCGAGCCGAGTTTTGATTAAGACCCACGATTTTCAATGTAAAAATAATAAAAATTATTATTTTACCCGGGTATGGTCTGGGTCTGGCTTATGTAGTTCTTATCGAGTCCAAGAATGGTTTATCTTATAGTGGATCCGATTAGACCCAAGTTTGGACCCAATACCAGTTCTACCTGGGTCAGAACCAAACATGACCTATTGGCACTCCTACTTGCAAGTTGCGACTCCCTAACATAAGCTGACATGCACTAACTGCTCCTGCCAAACAAGCGGAGCCCCCCATTGGTAATATTAACGAAATACTCCTAATTTTGGAAATATCACAAATTTAACTCGATATTAGTATGATATAAATAATTCTTGTCATATTTTTTATACTATTTATATTTATGTACATATGTTTTGTATTTTCATATATGCAGATATTTTCTTAATAACATTTTCTAGAGAGAGAAATTCAGATTTTTCAAAATACCATGAGATTTTTCTTGGAACGATGTTTGTGACATCACTCACTACCCAGTACTTACCACATTCACAAGATTTTCAAAAAATGATATCAACCCTAGAATAAGGCATTATGTTCAAAATATCACCTATTTTGAAAATAATATGTTTCTATGAAGATATTATTGCATGATTAACGTAATATTTATTGAGTAATGCTAAGGTGCGCTGGGTGCAGTTACTCCCACCTTCTAGAAATCATAGTTTTATGTTGCATCTTCTCAATCAAACCATACAAATGTATTCAACATAGATTATTTGATAGGAATCATGTTTTGGATCATGTTTTTTTGACATAAAATAGGACCTTTTAATTCATAAAATTTTAGTACATTCTGAGCCATCTTGTAAGAAACCTACATGCATGTAGGGTGTGAAAAGGTCGGGTTTGGTTCAGACTCATGTGAAACTAGACTTGATCCTGATTTTTGGTTATGGTACCGGGTCTAATCGAACCCACCATAAGAGAAACTATACCCGGACCCGATAATAACTACATGAACCAGACCTGGATCATACCTTGTAAAACAATATTTTTTATCATTTTTACATTAAAAAATTATGGGTCTTAATCGGAACTTGGGTCGGGCCGGGGTCTCGTATAAAATTCAGAAACAATACTCAGGTCCATCTATTAATCGAACTTTCAGGTCTGGACTCGAGTCTTAATCGGGTATTCTTATTTATCCAAACCCTGTAAGGTTTGGTTCAGGTCGGGTTTGGGTATGTAACACCTCAAAAATCTTAACCCGAGTTTTATCAAAAAATAGAATTTCTTTTTTAACTTTAAACAACAGAAAACAACATTTTTCATGCGGGGTTTGAAAGACTTTAGTTCGGGTTACATGTATGAATCAACAATGTAAAATTAGAGAACCATTCACGAATCATTTATGAAAATTGAAATAATTTATATTTTTAAAAGTAGTCATTCACAAAATACAGTAAAATGGATAAAAAAGACAGAGTTGCAATTACACAAGTACTTAGAATCAAAATGAAACAAAATCCTAAGTTTAACCCTAAATTCTGAGAGTACCTAATTCTTGATGTCGTTCTTGCATCTAGCCAACGTATTGATCTCACCTGAAATCTCTTTAAAAGGTCAGACTCGTGAAAGTCTGGTAGATATACATCAATATCAAATAATTATATAATATTAAAATATACATTTTCATATAAGATGTCATAGTTTATCAAGGTATAATATATTTCAATATAAGATGTCACAGTTTATCAAGGCACAATACATTTTAATATAAGATGTCACAGTTCATCAAGGCATGATATAATTTAATATAATTTATTAAGGCATGAAGTAGTTTAACAAAAAACATTACAACATATTTCAAAATTAATAACTATGAAGTAATATGTAGCTTTATTCAGAATATGACTGCACATTATCAAATCATATTTTCATTTCAAGACTATGTAAATAAGGTCTTTCTTTGGATTACAATTTCCTATGGTACATAAGGGCATACGGTGCAATAAAAAAGAAGAATTCTGGTGTTCATTATGCTATGTATTTTAAATTTTCTGAAGGTCTAACTGCTCGGAGTCCCAAGTGGGTGGTTCGAGACCAAAAGAAGTTTTCGCAATGGTAAACGTTTAGTATAGAATGCATCATGGGCTAGCTGCAGTAGTTAAGAATCTATCACCTAAGACACATTGATAGCCTCGATCTCCTAACCTTAGTGTAATTGTAGACCATTGGAACGCCTTGCTCACATAAAATATAATAGTCACTCAAGGCCTATACAACCTACCTCTCAAGTAGGCCATAAAATTGAATGGGTTTAGGGTTCTTATTATGGGGTTTTTGTTATTTTATCTGTCTCATACCATTAGGCAATTCAGGATTCAATAACCCTAGTACCTCTCAAGGGTAATCATGATTCATTCATATGTACCCAACTCATTCAGTATTGTTCGAACGCTTTTATCCCCAATGAACACTTTGTCTGTGAAGGTGAATATTATGAGTGTATATGTGCATGTACTTTTTATGGTACAATGTTTCTTTTGCACCTCATAGGTTCTTGTCAACACCAAGCTCGTGTATAAATCAGCATAAGTACTTGCTTATATTACATCACATGTCATAATGCCATGTCCCAATGTGCCTAACGGCACTATACTAGTTCTTTAAACCCTTAGCTCTTACCCATAATTTTAATATTAACTACATCACATGCATTAACATTGTAATACAATTATATGTAAATTATAATCTTCATCATAAAATGATGTTTGCAAATCAATCATAAGAATTTTTATGCATGCATTATTAAAGTTCGTAACGCCTGTGGAAGCTCGTAAACATGCGAAAGTTTATGTGAAAGTTTGTAATTATGCAAGAGCTCATAAATATTTCAAAAGCTTGTAAAAAGCTTATAATTATTTCAAAAGCTTGTAAATATTTGAAGAGCTCATAATTATTTCGAAAGCTCATAAATATTTCAAAAGATTGTAAAAAACTCATAATTATTTCAAAAGCTCATAAATATTTTAAGAGCTAATAATTATTTTAAAAGCTCGCAAATATTTTAAAGGTTCATAATTATTTTAAAAGCTCATAAATATTTCAAAAGCTCATAAATATTTTTCCTTGTATTTTCCATATAATACATATATATTCCCATAAATAAATAAATAAATATATGTATGTATATATATACATATTTATACTCATATGAAAATAAGTATATTTATATAATATATAATTATCCAAATTTTGGCATAAGGACCTTACCTTGAGATTCGTATAGGTTTTTGAAGAGCAAGAAGAGGCTGCAATGAAGGTGGTGATGACATGGTTCCCGAGATGGCTACGATAAGGGTAGTGATGTAATGGTTGTGACTGCGGGGCCAACCCAATCCGGTGGTGGTGGCGGTTTGCGGGTTGCCTTTCTTTTTGTTTCCTTTTTTTTCTTTTCTCTATTTTTTCTTCTTACTCTTTCTCTATTTTTCCTTCGTTCTTCACGGAGCAGAGGAAAAGAGGGGTGGCATCAGGGTGGTGCCACTGCCACCTCAAATATTGGGGGGGAGGTCAGGGTCGGCGTCGCCGACTGCCATGCTTCGGTGGCAGGAGCAGAGAGAGCCGAAAGAAACATCAACATTACTAAGATAGGGGATCAACAAAGAGTTGAGCTCGCAAACAAACAACAGACCCAAAACAAAGGGTCGAAAGCATGAAGGCAAAACAGAGAAAAAAGAAAAACACAGAGATCAGCCAGGGTCTTGAGGAAGAGAGGGTGGCTGAAGAGGGTGGATAACATGGGAAGAGAGGCGCAAAATTGCGTACACATCAACCAATATGCAATGGATGAGCTTATTTAAGGCAACTGAAATTTGACGGAAGATCACATTGTTGCGAGTTATCCACACAACCCACCAAGAAGTAAAAAGCCAAGTTCTTCGAATCAGCCGCCACCGCTTGCAACTGCTAACCTAAGGCGAGCCCCACAGAAGGTCAAGCGCAAAGGATTTTTGTCTCACGATGACTTCAGGCTGATTCCATGTACTTTTAAAGAGATCCACAAGGATTGGGCAGGCCGAAAAGAGGTGGTAGGTGGATTCTTCTGCCACTTGGCAAAGGACGCACCTGCTTGGATACTAAAAACCCACATTTTTTAGGAAGTTGTTTGTCTGAACCCTATCACGCAAAATTAACCAGGCTAAGAACTGAAAGCGGGGAGTTGGGCCATTAGCCCATAAAAAGCGCTCAGGAAGCCAGTCAACCCCAAGAGGAAGAAGAGACTGATAAAGAGTTTTGGTGCAAAAAGCGCCGCTAGGCGTAATTGCCCATTGCAAAAGTTGTGCGTCAGGTCCGAAATCACTACCTTGCATGATGACGAAAGAGATGGCCTTAAGCCACATGCAACGCAGGTGCGAAATATGAAGCCTACTGGGACGACAGCTATAGTGGATCGACTCAAGGGAACCATAATTAGCATGGAGCAGAGGAGCACACAGATTGCTTGAACGGTGCGCCATCTAGCATTGCTTCACAACGAGAGCAATACTCCTTAGTCTGGGAGTGACGATCCCAAGACCAGCTATACGCCTTGGTAACACCAACGAGTTTCATCCAACCAGGTGGCGCTTAGTCCAAGGTTGGCAGCCAGACCAAAAAAAATCTGCCATCAAACGGAGAACTTTTTCTCCACACCCAAGGGCATCAGAATCATGAACATAAAAAATTCTGGGATAAAGGACAAGACGGTGCCTAATAAGGGTAAGCCGACTGGCGATAGAAAGGTAAGAAGCTTGCCATTTAGAAATTTTGGTGAACTTTTTGGATAGTAGCAGTCCAAGCGGTTGAGGGGATGTGCTTTATTTGCAAAGGGAGACCCAAATAGGAAATAGGTAAATCCGAAGTTGCGCAGCTAAAAAACAGTTGTCCGACGGCCAGCAATGGAGGGGGCATTGAACATGGACAGACAACATTTACTCTCATTAAGGGATAAACCCGAAAGAGAGAGGAAAAGGTGAAAGATGAGCTTGAATCTCAACATCTATTGAACGAAAGCGCGACAAAAAATGACCATGTCGTCAGCATAAGTGAGAATATGATGGAGGAAATCCTGGATAACGATGGGATTAATAATGCATTTATCCGCAACCCTCTTGAACAACACCACGAGACCTTTGACAATAGCATTAAATAACAAATGAGAGAGAGGGCAACCTTGCCGAATACCGCGCTCAAGCTTGAACTGCCTACCTCTTGCTCCGTTAAGCTTAATAAAAAAGTGAGCATTTGAAACTAGCTCGTGCATCCATCGAGATAAACGGTGACCGATACCGAAGTTGGCTAGCATGTGAAATAAGAAAGGCCAATGGACTGAGTCAAATGCTTTATGGAAGTCGAGTTTGAGAGAGAAGAAAAACTGGCCGCTGATATGCAAAGAGTGAAGAACTTTCGAGGCCAAGATGAAGGAGTGATGAATCCGCATGCAGGGGATAAAAGCGAACTGTGTGTGAGCAAAAAAAGAGCTGAGACATTTGAGAGAAAGAGTAGAGAGAACAAGAGACTGAGAGAGAGAACAGAGAGAGCTGAGAGAAAGAGCATAGAGAACGAGACTGGCAGAGAGGGCTGAGAGACAGCGAGAGAGGCTCTCCATCCCTGCCCTTTTTATAGGAGAGGGCATATGGTAGGTGGCAGGGGAGGTGACCCTCCCACTTCTTTCCCTTCCCATGAGGTATGAGAGGGGCTGACAACACGGATGAGAGGAGGTGACCCCGCCTCCCTCCTGCCCTATGAGGCACAGGAGGTACAACTGACATGAGTGACGGGGGAGGTGACCCCATCGTCCGTGAAATAAGGGAGGGGACGAACCCCCTGTCCCCTCAGGCATAGCGAAGGGCACCCAACGCCCTCATGTCCCTACTGGTCAGGCCAACAGTGGTCATGGCTCAAGCCACGACGGTGGCCGGTGTGCCACTGTGCTGGCGGCACAGTGATGGTCGTGGCTTAGGCCACGGTGGTGGGGTTCGTGAAGTGGGAGAGAAGAAGATTTTTTTTAAAAAAAACTTAGAGTGTGGGGTGTTTTATAAAGTTTGAGATGAAATGAGAGGGGATTTGGGTTCTATTTGGATCCAATCCAAATGGTTTACAAGGATGGGTAGTAAAGTGGGTAATCCAACACAAAATGGTTTTTATTGTCCTTGGGGTTGGATCCAACCCACTTGGTTTAAGTGAGAGTGAGGGGGGTGTTATGTTTTGGATTTGGTGAGATCCATTTGGATCTCATCCAAATCTAATGTATTATTTTATTATATATATATATATATATATATATATATATATATATATATATATTTAGGTCCATTTGGGTCTCAAGTGGACCCAAATCTTATCAGGATCCATTTGGATCTCAAACGGATTCAAAATCTCATTCTTATATATTTATATATATATATATATATATATATATATATATATATATATATATATTTATGGGATCTATTTGGGTCTTCCAAATGGATCCAAAATCCTATTTACCTATTTATTTTCTTGGTTTTGAATTGGATCCATAAAATGGTCCGGTTCACAATTTCAAACAAGTGGGTCAATCAGTTTGGGTCTTCCTCAAGATCCAACTGAAACTAATTCTACTCTGATTTGGGTCCACCAATTGGATCCAAATCTCAATTATAAGTATTAGTTTGATTTGAATCTCTCCCTAGATCCAAATCCCATCATATGAGTTTATTAAATCCAGTTCTCTCCCTGAATCCAAAATATATTTTAAGATCCAGTATGCTTCAAGTGGATATTCTGAACTTGGTTTACCTATGGGTTGATTTTCTTGGATCCCTCATCGAGATCCAAACTGGAATACCGCTTTGAAAAATCTAAATTGCATAAAATAATAATAATAATCATAAATTGCGTAAATATTCAAGGTCCATTAGCGAAGATTCATATCGGATAGGTAAATCCCTTAAATATATATTAAAGTATTCACAAAAATTCTCAGATATTACAGGGTAAACTTGACCCGTTGACACCCTTACATGTATGCCATAATCACATGATCCAAAACTTGTTTTTCACTAAATAATAATTATAAAAATCATTTCTTTTCAAACAAATAATTGTAGATCTTATCTATAAGGTCTTATCAACAAAAAAACTCAATAATTTAGAAAATCTCAAGCTTTGGGAGTAGGTATTCCGGGAGAATCCTATCATTACTAATATTTATATTCTTTATATTTGTAATTTTTTTCTTATATTATTTTCATATATAATTGTAAAAATTTAAATATATCACTATGTACCCAACAAACAATATTTTTTCAACACGATATTTTTCTTTGTAGAGAAAATCTGATAACAAAATTCATGACTAACTGACTATGGCACTTGCTGCAACTCATCGTTGGGGCTAGGGATGCACAATGAACCGAGCCAGCTCAAGCTCGGTACAAAGCTCGTCCGTGCTTCATATGAGCGGACCTTGAACATGGTTTTAATGCTTGGACGAGCAAACAAGCCGAGGTTGAACATGGTTATTGTTGCTGTAATGGTTCGGCTCTTGTTTTTTATCAAAAGGTGCTGAGTTCGAATCTGCTTTTTCTGTAGAGTACTTTTAGTATGTATATATTATTTAGTTTTCAATGAATAAAATATCAGCTTAGTGGTTGGTCGCTTGTAAAACCTTGAGAGAGGTTAGAGTTCTAATCCCGCCTTGTTCAAAATGATTTTTTTTTGGAATACGTTGAAGCTCGGCTCGAGCCCAGTCTGAACAATGCACTCAAGCTCGGCTCTGAGCTCGAGCTCGAGCCGAGCTTGGACATAAACATTTTGAATCTATCGACCTGAGTTAGAACAACCCAAGCTAGGCTCCAACTCAGTCAATTGGTGGGGTTGGTACCCCCATCTGACGTGAACCCGAATTTCTTGGCATGAACATAAAAAAATGCTGATCCAAACATTATTTGGGTCCCAAACCTGACCCGAGTGATATGCTGGACGGGTTTGATTTATGATTTTTGGCGGATATCCAACCTGACTGTTTTATATATATTTTGAGTAAAAGTAAGCTTTGGAAATTTTATAGATCTCGGTTTGAGAATTTATTTTCTTGACCCAACAAAACTAGGGATGGCAGTGGACTGGGGGAAAGCGGGGCTCCGCCCCGCCTCACCCCGTTTGGACCGGGGATGAAGGGTATGAAACGGGGATGGAGGCGGGGACGTCGAAGGTTAAAATCCATCCCCGTTCGGGGATGGAGGCGGGGATGGACGTACCCTTTTCCCTGCCCCACCCCGTACCAGCCACTTTTCCCCACCTCATCCCTGCCCCGCCCTGCCCCTCCTCATCCCCGTTTGAACCGGGGATGGAGGACATGAAACAGGGATGAAGGCGGGGGTGGAGGTTAAAATCCATCCCCGCCGGGGATGGAGGTTCTAATCTTGAGGCAGGGCGGGGTGGAGACCTTGTCCCCCGCCCCGCTCCCCCCCCGCCCGCCCCGCTCCACTGCCATCCCTAAACAAAACTCAGAACCCGAACCCGAATCCGGCAACTTGTTATTTGGGTGAGTTCAGGTACACCTTCATGGATTGGATACCCGACACCGTTGACAGCCCCACTCACTGGTCACTAATTGGGTTTCAATACTTGAACAAACCCAACAGAGATCCGACCCGCATAAATTCGACGGCTGCAAGTGCATTGGCCGGTCTCATGTGTGGGAAGGAACTGACGGTGGTGGCCGTGAACTCCCACAGAAGCATAGCATCAGACGCAACAGCAATCTCTCTCTCTCTCTCTCTCTCTCAACCCTTTACACCGCATTCATCTATCACACTACAAAAACTCTCTCTCTCTCCAGATTTTACAGGGAAATCTTCTTTATCTTCAAGATAAATTCCCATAAATTGCTTTGTTGCTTGAATGCTTGCTTCTCTGGTTGGATGGTTGGTTCATAGTTGCATTGGTACTGGATAACATAAACTTTTTGCATATTAGGCATACCAGTAGATGTAATGCTTGCGATTTTTGGTAATTATTAAATAATTATTTATACTTTAAATTGATGGAATTAGAAATTTATCAGATTGCCCACTTGAAATTGAAATTATAAATTGAATTGAATCAATAGTTTAAATGAAATTTAATATTGAATTTAATTAGGCCTGAAATTAGAATTTAATCACGCGTAGAAATTTAATTTAATTTGATAAATATTTAATATGAATTTGGAATCTCATTTGGATGTGAGATTTATTAATTAAATATGAATGAATCTAATATGGTTTACTTTTATTGGATTGGATCTTAATTGGATTTAAAATTCAATAAGAAAATCCAATAAAATATCTAATTAAAGATAAATTATGGATTTTAATTATAAATAAAAATGGAATTGGTTATGGGCATGGAGTCCAATGGGCTGGGCGTCCATTGTGGACCCCACATATGGCCATGCCACTTGGAAAAAATATTAAATATTAAATAATAACAAAAATAAAGAGATAAAGAAAAAAAAAGAAAAACAAGATTTAAATTTAATAAAAGATAAAAAAAAGGTAGAAGACCAAATGGATTGGACTCTTGAGAGGTTTATCTACAAGGGGACGTCTCCCATAGTAGGCCCTCTTGCGTGGACTTCAATATAAAGTCAAATAATGTATATATGTTATATATATTAAAGATGAAATAGTTTATAATATATAATAATAAAATAGTTAGAAAATTTTTTAGAGATAATTAGGGTCCGACTGTCACAGAAAAGAGCTCAGTTCATGAACATAGCTCAAAATTTCATAAGGATTGTAAAATTTTGTTAGCTTTTTAACACAATAAATTGCTCATAAAAACTTTTCAGGATGAGGGAAATACGAGCGATTTATCGGTTGGGTGTTAGGCCAAAAATACGTAGTTACGAAAAATATGCATTCGGGTGGGCCAAAACAGGCCACCCGAATTTATATTTTTTTTATTTTTCTTAGATGAACACCTCAAATAAAATTATGAAAACATCACTACTCTTCTTTTAATTAATCTACCTTGGACTAATCTTGTTTTCGCAACTATTAGGCCAGAAAATAGACCCGTCTCACTAAAGCCTATTTCCTCATAAATAGTTTCGGTAAAATTTGCAATAAGGCATATGAAAACATGATTTTTACCATAAAAAAATAAGAAAAATCATGAAAATTATGACAGTACACTCCCATGAATATTAACTACAAATTTTAACCAAAATTTGCAAGAAAATAATTTGACAATACACATATTTTTCAAAAATTATAAATTTTAGTTCTGAGAAAATTGATAGCATGTAATACGTATTTTTCTAAGAAAAAAACAAGAAAAATGATGGTAATATTTACAGTATATTCACATGATCATTAACTACTATTTCTAACTAAAATTTGAAGGAAAACAACTAGGTATTATACATATTTTTCAAAAATTACAGAATTTCTTTCTGACAAAGTTGTTGGCATGAAACATAGTCATTTTTTGTTTTTAATTCAATATTTCAGCTAGTTTTGGGGGTGAGCCAATTTTTTATAGGGGAAATCAAAATAAATCCCTTATTTTTAAGTCCAATGTGATTTTCTTACATAAGTTCACATTTTATTATTTTATCAAATGTTTAAATCGAGTCCTCATGCCCGATTTTGGAGAAATCGGCTTTTAGATGGGTTTTCTTTCAAAAACCCTTTCTATCTTATATTTCGACAATCCTAAGCCAAACCCACGTGTTGAAGGCATGATTTAGGATCTGACTATGAAAAATAGGAGGAACTCGTGCCTACGAGTTTCAATTTAAGTGTAGAGAATAGACATTTTTGGCAAAATTGGCTCCTACACTTGCAAATTCGATGTTTTGACACAAACCAGCCGCCCAACACGTGTGACGACCATGCCAACAAACTCCTTTTGCTCCTCACACGCACGTGGGTGTCCTTGTTGGGCCAAGAGAGGATGCATAAGGGGTACGTAGGGAGTGGAGAGAAGAAAGAAGGGGAACTAAGGGAATAAAATGGAAAAAGAAAGGGCAAATGGGAGAAAAAACCTCAAAGGGGAAAATAGGAGGGGCATGAACCCCTCCCATGTTTATATAGAGACTAGGGGAGGTCAAGGGCTAAGTTAATCTCAAATTTCTCTACTTTTCTTTTTTCTTTTCTTCTTATTTCTTTTTTTTTGTATTACATTTAGTTAGCTTAGGCCCTATATTTATTTCATACATATAAGGTAGTATAATTAGTTTTTTAGATAAGGGGTTGAGAGTTTGATTAGGTTTAGAAGTCTGAAGCCTATGCAAGAGAGGCTCACAACCCTCCCCCCTGCCTTGTTATATATTCTAAGAAGAAAAGAAAAAAAAAGAGAGAACTTACCTTTGTTCATGTCTTCTTCCTCACGTCTCCTTCTTCTTTCTAACCCTAGAGGTAGTCTAGACCTCCATTAGAGATCTGCAACTACCTTGGTAAATGTCTAAACCAGTCCAGGATGAGGTAAGTATAGAGAAAAAAATGACAGTATCATTGTGAAAAATATGTTTTCAGTAAGAAATCTCTACTTTTATGGTGTTCAATTTCGGGATCCATTAGCATACCCTCTTTTTTATCTAGAGTTTGGATTTACATGTAATCTATGCCTAGAATGTTTATAGCTATTAGATCTACATGAAAAAGATTTTTAAAAAACTAAAATGGTATTTTGAAATATCGGTTTTAAGAAAGCAATTTTCACTACAAGAAAAACGTGGATTAGCGACAGATGTTATCCGTTGCTAATCCACCTCTAATCTATCGCTAAACAGTTTAGCAATAGATTGACGATGGATTAACGATGGATAGCGTCTGTCGCATAATCCTGATCACTAATTAGTGATAGAACTTATTCGTCGCTACTTCCGTCGCTAATTTGCGACAGATTAACGACGAACGTGATCCGTCGCGAGTACGTCGTTATTTTAAATTAGCGACGAATAATATCCATTGTGATTCCGTCGCCATTTTAAATTAGCGACGGATAATATCCATCTCTAATCCGTCGCTAAATTTTCAAAAAAAAATTAAAAAACAATTGCTCCCTGTCGGGCGGTATTCCGGCAGCAATAGGTCGGATGGACTCCCACCATGAGCAGGCTCACCCCCTTCCCTTGGATCAGTTGGGGCCGCCTCAAGATATCGAAGATCTCTCCCCACTTTCGTCGCTCGAGCAGATGACGAGAGAGCGGACAAAATTCGACTCGCACCAGAGGTAGAGGAGGCCGAAGGATGCGGCAACGGGGATAGCAGAGGAGAAGGGGAGGAAATTGAGCGGAAAGCGAAGCCAAATGTCACTTTCGGCATTGTAGACATGGAGGGACTCCGACGAGGCACGACGGGACTTCCGACAGTGCGAGGGGTGGACGACGAACCAGCTGAGGGTGGTGCGGAAAGCGACCCGCTGGAGGAAGAAGGGGCAAGTCAGGGTCTGCTGGAACAACTGACACACAACGCGGCAGGCGAAGATCTCCCAGAGGGAGAGGTGCGAGAAGATCTTCTCAAGTGGGTCGATCGGCAATTGATGTATGGTGGTCTTGCTCGTCGGCTCCATTGGACGCCGAAAAATCGACTATGCCTGGTCCTCCAGTGCTGGCGGGCGACTCCAACTCCTCTTCTTCCTCGCGTTCCTCCCCCACGAAATCGTCATCGTTCGAGAAGTCATCAATTTAAATTTTGAATGAGGAGAGAGAGAAAATTTTGTGCCTCAACTGAGACAGTTTAAATCGAAAAGTAGCGACGGATTAGCGACGAAATTATTCCCTCGCTAATTAGCGACAGATTAGCTACGAAATAATTCCCTCGCTAATTCCGTCGTTAATTAGCATTTTTTATTGTAGTGTTTGGCGACGAAAAAATGTTGTCGCTAATATGTCGCTCATTAGCGATGGAATTACGAGGGAGATATTTCCGTCGCTAATTTTGCAAATATTTTGAATGTTAGCGATGGATAATTTTCTCTCGCTAATCTGTCGCACATTTGCGACAGAAAAAATCCATCGCAAATGTCTGTCGCTAATCCACATTTTTCTTATAGTGTTTGGAAAAGATAGTTTCAAAACTCTAAAAAAGAAAAATTTGTGTGAATATCTAGATCTATATTTTATTGGTTTGCTTATCATGTATAATGAACATAGGATATTTTTTAGTGTTCTTTATAGATCTTGATGCTGTAAATTTGGCTACTGCCTAGATCTTGGTTAAAGATACACAAAAATCATTTTGTAGATTAAAAAAGTTAAAATTATTTTAAAGAAGGTTTTGGCAAAAAAGTTTTAGGGTTTTGATGTTTTATGATAAAAAAAGTTGATCTGAGCATATATGGTAAATTAGTTCATGTGTAGCATGATTAAACAACATGTTGTTGCATAAATAAACCATGATTTCACGTTGTTTAAGGTCTCTGATGATTCTAGTATAGATGAAATTGTATTTGAGATATTCCATGAAAGTTTTATGATTTTTGGATATTGGATGTTAATGTTTTAAGAAGATTAGCATAAATATAATCAAAGATGTATTGCATGATGTTTTAAATATGTTTAGAGCATAGAAAAATGTGATTGAATGGATTATAACATGATTCTTACTCTTGCTTAATGGATCTTGCCTGCAGTAACAGGATCTGTCTTCAATTTTTTTTTAATAGGGTTCAGGCCTAGAATTTTTTTGATTTTATTATGATTGATTTTGCAGTTCATTTTTTTGGACTTTGTTTATGGGATGTTGAGGCAGTCCCCATAAAATTTTGAGAGTAAAATTAAGTTTCTGTAATTTTTGGTGGGATTTTCAAAATCGGGTTAAAAATGATCTGAATTGCACAATGACATGTGTTGGTGTCAACTTGTGTTTTACTTTGTGCAGCATGTTTATTGATGCTCAAATTAAAATTTGGTGTGATATGCATGTTAACTAAATGCATTTCATGTTATTTTTTTGTGACTTATTGAGAGAGTAAAACACAAAAATAAGAAATCAAAATGAACTTAATTATCTTATGATTTATTGAGAGAGTAAGCATGGTACTGATGGTTTTGTGGGGATATTGTTTTAACATGAGAGGTTGCTTTGACTTTCATCCACAGAGCTCGTAACCAGGAGAACTACCATGATTTATCCGTTGTGTGGTAGATAAGACTCATGAAAAAAATCTTATATATCGGGTTGCAGGAGGTTGGGAACTCTCTCTAAAAATTATATTTCCCTCTCCAGAGTAATCATAATTGGAGCGTTGTGTAGGTTAATAAGATACAATTGCTTAAAAATACAAACCTGGGTCATACCTCTATATTGAGAGTGTCTATGTTGTACCCACGAACAAATATTGACAAGAGAAACAAAGATGTGAATTGCATGTAGATAGAACATTGCATGCATCATATAAACAAGAAAATAATAATTGAAAATAAAAACATACTCATGCATGTAGGACTCGCATCATGAAATGGTAAGTTCGTGCATCTTGTATATGTTTATGCATTTTGTAAACGTTCATGTATGTGCATAATTTATTGCAATATTGAAAATCTTAGCATGAATGTATGTGCATTAAATTGACTTGATATTTTATTGTTAGCATGATTTTATGTTATTGTCTACTAAGATATGTATTACATGATTGATATATGAGGTTGTTTTTTAGTGTATTATGATATCATGTATTATATAAGTATGTTATTGTCTTCTCATACTCGGGTTGTCTGATTCCTTGTAAAAATTTTAGGTTTTGAGGAGGCTGAGTGATCATGTACTGTTCAGCAAGTTCTTGGACTTCGCACGCTACCTATCGATGTGGTGGTTTTGGTTTCTCGTGTTTAGAGGATTTTGTTTTGGCTTTGACATTGAGTTTGAGAATAGTTTCGTAACTGAATGATTGTGAATAATTTAAACTTTATTCAATTTAATTTATACTGCATTTTAGTTAGTATATGGTTTGATAAGCTAACTATGATAATCTTGATTTGTATATTCCGCTGAGTTAAAAAAATCACAAAAAATATTATACTATAATTAAGGGTCATTGCAGTACAAGATACCAGTACCAAACTAGTCTCACAAACCCTACACAAAAATAGCATATGCTTATGAAACTCGTCCCAATCATTTGAAAACCAAGTACCATCTTACGTAAAAGCATATCTATTAAATGATAGTTGAGTATCAAGCTTGTTTCTGTTAACATATTTTCATAGAAGCATTAATTTCATGTTATAATACACTTATTAAATATTATTATTTATGAAAATTATTGTATAATAATAATTGGTTACATATATACGTTTAACTATTTTAATTTGTAGGCCATCTTTATGAAAATATATACTTCATATCACTTTTTTAAAAATCTGGTACCAATTCTCTTAGAAAGCGTATCAATGTTAATTAGAAACTTGTATGAATATTTTTTAATAGTATCATTATGTGTTTCAAATGAAAACGTGCCTTAAACTTTTTAATCCCTCACATACCCATACTAGTACCTCATAGGGAACTATGGGTTGGTTGCTTATGTCCTTGCTCACTTTATATGCTTGTTTGCACCCCTACAAGTTATACAACCATATACCATTGGGATTCAAACTTGCAACTAGGGGGTGTCAACGGGTAGGGTTTACCCGGACCCGACCCGAACCAAACCCTATAGGGTCTGGGTATCATGATAAATAAGAAGACTCGATTGAGACCAGGATCCGGATCTCAAGGTCCAATTAATAGATGGATCTGGGTATAATTTGTGAATTTTTATACTTGTCCCAAGCCTGACCCGAGTTTCGATTAAGACCTACAATTTTAAATGTAAAAATGATAAAAGATATTATTTTACCTCGGTATGGTTTGGGTCTGGTTCATGTAGTTCTTATAGAGTATGGGAATGGTTTGTCTTATAGTCGATCCGATTAGACCTGAGTCTGAACCCAATACCATACTAAAAAATCAGATCCAAATCTGGTTCTAACAGGGTCTGAACCAAACCCGCACTCCTACTTGCAAGTTGCAACTCCCCTACACAAGGTGACATGCACTAACTGCTCCTGCTAGACAAGCGGAACCCCCGTTAGTAATATTAACTAAATACTGCTTATTTTGGAAATATCACAATTTTAACTCGGTATTAGTATGATACAAACAATTCTTGTCATATTTTTCATACTGTTTGTATTTATGTACATATGTTTTGTATTTTCATATATGCACATATTTTCTTAATAACATTTTCTAGAGAGAGAAATTCAGATTTTTCAAAATACATTAGATTTTTCTTGGAACGATGTTTGTGACATCACTCACCACTCAGTACTTACCGTAGTCACAAGATTTTCAAAAACTGATATCAACCCTAGAATAAGGCATTATGTTTAAAATATCACCTATTTTGAAAATAATGTGTTTCTATGAAGATATTATTGCATGATTAGCGTAATATTTATTGAGTAATGCTAAGGTGCCTTGGGAGCAGTTACTCCCACCTTCTAGAAATCACAGTTTTATGTTGCATCTTCTCAATCAAACCATATAGACGTATTCAACATAGATTATTTGATAGGAATCATGTTTTGGATCTTATTTTTTGACATAAAAATAGTACTTTTTAATTCATAAAATTTTGGTAGTAGTCTTGTAAGAAACCTACATGTACATAGGGTGTGAATAGGTTGGGTTTGGTTCAGACTCGGGTGAAACTAGACTTGATCCCGATTTTCAGTTATGATATCAGGTCCGAACCAAGTCTAATTGGACCCACCATAAGTAAACCATACTCAGACCTAATAAGAACTACATGAATCAGACCCGGATCATACTCGGTAAAACAATGCTTTTTATCATTTTTACATTGAAAATTTGCAGATCTTAATCTCAACTCGTGTCGAGCTTGGGTCACATATGAAATTTCATAAACTATACATGGGTCCATATATTAATTGGACCTTCAGGTCTGGACCCGAGTCTTAATCGAGTATTCTTATTTATCCAAACCCTGCAAGGTTTGGATCGGGTCAGGTCTGGGTATGTAACACCCCAAAAATCTTAACCCGATTTGTAGCAAAAAATTGAAAAAAAATTAACTTTAAATAATAGAAAATGATATTTTTTTATGTAAGGGTTGAAAGATTCTAGAACGGGTTACATATATGAATAAAAAACGTAAAATCGAAGAACCATTTATGAATTATTTATGAAAACCAAAATGATTTATATTTTAAAAAGTAAGCATTCACAAAATGCAATAATATGAATAAAAAAGATAGAGTTGCAATTACACAAGCACTTACGATAAAAAATGAAACAAAATTCTAAGTTTAGCCTTGAATTCTGAGAAGTCATGGTTCTCGACATTGTCCCTGCACCTCGCCATCTACTATGCAACATATCAATCACCTAAAATCTCTTTAAATAGCCAAACTAGTAAAAGCCTAATAGATATGCAATAATATATAGTAATTACATAATATTAAAATATACATTTTCATATAAAATGTTATAGTTCATCAAGGCATGATACAATTTAACATAATTTATCAAAGAATGAAGTAATTTAACAGAAAACAATACAACATGTTTCAAAATTAACAACTTTGAAGTAATACGCAATTTATTCAGAATATGACATGCATTATCAGAGCATATTTTCATTTCATAACTATATAAATAAGATCTTTGTTTCTCTAAATTATGGTCATCTCGGATACATGAGGGCATACAACACAACAAAAAAGAATACTTCGAGTGTTCATTATGCTATATACTTTAGGTTTTTCGAAAGTCTAATTGCTTGGAGTTCAAAGCAGGCAGTCCGAGACCGAGAGAAGTTCCTGCAATGGTAAACGTTTAATATAGGATGCATCTTGGGATAACTATAGTAGTTAGGGATCTATCACTTAAGATACATTGATAACTCCAATCTTCTGATTAACTGTAAATCATTGGAATGCCTTGCTCACATAAACCATAATATTGTCACTCGAGACCTGTACCATCTATCTCTCCAAGTAAGCTATAAATCTAAATGGATTCAGAGTTCTTATTATGGGGTTTTTGTTATTTTATGTGTCTCATACCATTAGACAATTCAAGGTTCAATAACCCTAGTATCCTCTAGGGTAATCATGATTCATTCTTTTGTACACAATCCATTAAGTATTGCTCGAACACTTTTATCTCTAATAAACACTTCGCCTGTAAAGGTGAATATTATGAGTGTGTATGTGCATATACTTTTCATGATACATCGTCTCTTTTGCACTTCATGGGTTCTTATCAACCCCAAGCTCATGTATGAGCCAATTTAAGTACTTGCATACTTATATTACGTCACATGTCACAATGCCATTCACCAATGCGCCCGATGACACTATACTAGTTCTTTAAACCCCTTGCTTTTACTCATAATTTTAATATTTGAGTTTAAACAATTCACTGCATAATACAATTATATGTAAATTATAATCTTTCTCATAAAATGGCAAATCATAAGAAATTTTATGCGTGCATTATTAAAGTTTGTAATGCTAGAGGAAGCTCATAAACATGCAAAAGTTCGTAAAGATGCAGAAGCTCATAATTATGCAAGAGCTCATAAATATTTCAAAAGCTTGTAAAAAGCTCATAATTATTTCAAAACCTCATGAATATTTCAAGAGCTCGTAATTATTTTGAAAGCTCATAATTATTTCAAAAGCTCATAAATATTTTAAAAGCTTATAAAAATCTCATAATTATTTTAAAAGCTCGTAAATATTTTAAAAGTTCATAATTATTTCAAAAGTTCATAAATATTACAAAAGCTCATAAGTATTTATCCTTGTATGCTCTCTCTCTTTCTCTCTCTCTCTCCATATATATATATATATATATAAATATATATATATATTATAATTATCTAAAAACTAACATAAGGACCTTACCTTGAGAATCAGTTTTCGAAGAGCGGGAAGAGGTCGCGATGAAGGTGGCGATGGTACAGTTCCCAAGATGGCTGCGATAAGGTTAGTGATGCAGTGGCTGTGATAGCGAGGCTCACCCGATAAGGACCTTACCTCGAGATTCAGCCCCTCTCATCGCCAACTGCCGTGCTCAGGTGGCAAGAGAGAGAGAGGCTCTCCCTCTCGAGAGGGCATATGGTGGGTGGCAGGGGAGGTGACCCCCTGTGAGCAGATGACGGGGAGGTGACCCCGCCTCCCTCCCGCCTGGTGAGGCATAGGAGGTACACTTGACACTACTGATGGGGAGGTGACCCCTGCTGTCCGTGAAATGAGGGAGGGATGGACCCCCGGTCCCTTAGGCACAACGAATGGCACCCCAGCACCCTCATGGCCTTGCTGGTCAGGCCCATAGTGGTCATGGCTCAGGCCACCGTGCTGGTGGCACAATGATGGTCGTGGAGAATAAGAAGAAAAAAAAATTAAAAACTTAGGGTGTGGAGTGTTTTATAAAGTTTGAGATGAAATAAGAGGGGGTTTGGGTCCTATTCGGATCCAAATGGTTTACAAGGATGGGTAGTGAGGTGATCCAACCCAAAATGGTTTTTAGGATCCTTGGGTTTGGATCCAACCCACTTGGTTTAAGTGAGGGTGAGTGGGTGTCATGTATTGGATTTAGTGAGATTCATTTGGGTCTCATCCAAATCCAATCTATATATATATATATATATCCTTATGGGATCTATTTGGGTCTTTCAAATGGATCCAAAATCCTATTTACCTTTTTATTTTCTTGGTTTTGAATTGGATCCATCAAATGAGTCCAATTCACAATTTCAAACAAGTGGGTTAATCAGTTTGGATCTTCCTCAAGATCCAACTAAAACTAATTCTACTCTTATTTGGGTCAACCAATTGGATCCAAATCTCAATTATAAGTATTAGTTTGATTTGAATCTCTCCCTAAATCTAAATCCAATCATATGAGTATTAAATCCGATTCTCTCCCTGAAACCAAAATATATTTTAAGATCCAGTATGCAGATACTCTGAACTTGGTTTACTTGTGGGTTGATTTTTTTGGATCCCCCATCAAGATCCAAACTCAAATACTGCTTTAAAATTTTTAATTGTGTAAAATAATAAAAATAATCATAAATTGTATAAATATTTAAGGTCCATTAGTAAAGATCCATATTGAATAGGTAAATCCTTTAAATATATATTAAAACATTTACAAAAATTCTTGGATATTATAGGGTAAACTTGACCCCTTGACACCCCTGCATGTATGCCATAATCACTTGATCCAAAACTTGTTTTCCACTAAATAATAATTATACAAATCATTGTTTTCAAAAAAAATAATTGTAGATCATATCTATAAGGTCTTATCAACAAAGAAGCTACAAAATTTAGAAAAACTAAAGCTTCTATTAGGTGGGAGTAGGTATTCCGAGAGCACCCTATCATTACTAATATTTATATTCTTTATATTTCTATTTTTTATATTATTTTTATATATAATTGTAAAAATTTAAATATATGTACCCAACAAACAATAGTTTTTTAACACAGAGATTTTTCTTTGTCGAGAAAATCTGATAACAAAATTTATGACTAACTGACTATGGATGCACAACGAACCTAGCCAGCTCGAGCTCGACATGAAGCTGGTCCGTGCTTTAAATGAGCGGAGCTTGAACATAGTTCTAAGGCTCGAACGTTCAAACAAGTAGAGGTTCATCAGCCTACCAAGCTCGATGGGCTCGGATACAAGTATATATATAATATATTTGGAAAATTAATTATTATTGTAATGGTTAGGTTGTTTGTTTTTTATCAAAAAGTGCTGAGTTCGAATCAACTTTTTACTTTTTTGTTATATATTATTTCAGTCTCAATGAATAAAATAGGTTAGGTTCGAATCCCACCTTCTCCAAAATGATTTCTTTTTGGAATGCCTTAAAGCTCGGCTCGGCTTGAGCTATAAACCGAGCCGAGTCTGAACAATGCACTCAAGCTGGGCTCCGAGCTTGGACATAAACATTTTGAACCAAGCCGAGTACGAACAGCCCAGGCTCGGCTGGTGTGCATCCCTAGCTTTGGCTGTCAATTGGTGGGGGCCTGAACCCGAATTTTAGGGCATGTACATAAAAAAATGCTGGTCCAAATATTATTTGGGTCCCGAACCTGACCCGAGTGATATGCAGGACGGGTTTGATTTATGATTTTTGCCGGATATCCAACCTGACCTGACTGTTTTATATATATTTTGAGTAAAAGTAAGCTTGAAACTTTATAGATCACTGTTTGAGAATTTATTTTCCTGACCCAACAAAATTCGAACCCGAACCTGAATCTGGCAACTTGTTATTTGGGTGAGTTCGGGTACACCTTCATGGATTGGATACCCGACACCGTTGACAGCCCCACTCACTGGTCACTAATTGGGTTTCAATACTTGAACAAACCCAACAGAGATCCGACCCGCATAAATTCGACGGCTGCAAGTGCATTGGACGGTCCCATGTATGGGAAGGAACTGACGGTGGTGGCCGTGAACTCCCACAGAAGCATAGCATCAGACGCAACAGCAATCGCTCTCTCTCTCTCTCTCTTTGCTCCCTCTTCCTCCTCAACCCAACCCAAGCAAGAAGGCAAAAGCAAATGGCCTATCTCTCTCTCTGTTCTCTGATAGTCTCTGAATGAAACGAATGCATATGCATGCGGGAGTGAGAATGCATTAAGGGTAGAGAGAGAGAGAAAGAGAGAGAGATGTCGGTGAGGATCAAGGCGGTAGTGGACAAGTTCGTGAAGGAGCTGAAGGAGGCGTTGGACGCGGACATACAGGACAGGATCATGAAGGAGAGGGAGATGAAGAGCTACATCGAGGAGAGGGAGAGGGAGGTGGCCGAGAGAGAAGCCGCCTGGAAGGCCGAGCTCTCTCGACGAGAGGTAACCATCCACCACCATCATCCCCCTATTCCCTGGAATTCCATGGCGTTTTTTGATGTGGGTGTCCCTCGAAAACGCTTTTGGATTGATGACTTGAGGTATCAATAGCATTTTTTTTGTTTGGTTCTTGTGGGTCTCTTGATTCATGGGTGGCAGGAGGCGACGATTAACAAGAATTGGTATCGTTTTCCAATGTGGGTGTTTGGTAAAATTGTTTTCCGGTGTGTGACATCTGCTTCGTTTTCTTCTAGTTTCTAGTTGGGGTGTTTTGATTATCAGAAATGATATATGGTAGACGAGGGGTTCCAACAAAAATGTTTTTGAATTTGGTTTCTTTGGAGTATCTAACGGTGCCCTTCTTGATATAGCGAAGGTGCCGAAGTCTTCAATCTCTTTTCTTATTCGGCCGGAAAGGCCTTCCGGAGAGGGATGAATCTGGATATAATTTTTTGTTCTATAATGTTTTATGGCCCGAATCACTAGCTCCATATCTTTCTGAGAAAGGGGAAGCAAGAGCTGTAAATGATGATCTCTAGGCTATGGTGCTGTGGAAACGGGCTATTGTGTGTTCATGAAGAAGAAAGAGTACAACGTTAACGCTGTAAGGCATCAGCGAGATTTATAGGTGTGAGCAGATTTCTGATTAGGATGGATTGAAGAGGCACCGTGACATAAGAGGTCAAATTATCCCTAAATAATAAGCACCAAATTATGTACGTTATTGCTACTATAAGATGTTTCTAAGATCCCCCTGAAGGGGTTTTCGGTTCTCTGTAACTAAATGCACTGATTAAAGATACCATTGTCACACTTCCTTTATGACAAAAATATGTTCTCAATATGCTCTGAACTAGTGAACTGAGCAATTTGCACTAACTTTAGATCTAACTACAATAACATCTTTCTTATTTAAAGAGATATCCAGTCATATACCTGTCTAAGTGGCCAGATGGTGACATTAATTGGATTTGGAGTGTTCGGAGTGGGTGGGATTTTTAGAGCAATAGTTCTATGTAACTCTCTCGTGACCCTTCGTCACCTCATCACCTATTAATAAAATGGTTTTTATTTTCTCCTAAAAAAAAACTACAATACCATTTGTACTCGAGTTCTGGTGTTGGGTTGCACTATTATTTGTTCGTTGCAGTTGCCGTAGGAAATGTTGTTCTAATCTAAATTTGAATTTTTCATATGATCCTTTCCATTACGGATCTCATGCTTATATTCAAAGGGATAGAATAACTACAGATCTACTTTTTCGATATGAACAGTACTATCTCTACTTAACTTCTGTATTGGATTGCACCATTTTTTTGTCGCCATTACCTGAAGAAATATTGTTTCTTTGTAGAAAGTGCAATAAATTTTTTTTCTATCATTTTCATATATGGGACTCATGCTTAACTCATGTCCAAAAGGCTAATTGGTTTGTGAACCTTTGTATGAACTGTGAATTATGCTCTTTATGATCATCTTCTTAAACGTATCCTTCTGACACATCTTTTTGTAAATGCTTTTGATACTAGGTTCCTTGAAACTTTCTCTGTTCAAGTCCAATCACATCTTTGCTTCATATTATAACATGCAACTTGCGCAGTTCCTACTCTCATATGTTTGCATGTGAAGACTCAGTCAGCATTTACATGCACAATTTTAGAAAAACGGCACAAGGAAATATTATTGAAGTCTTTCTGCATTAATAATTTCTAACAGTAATATGCCTGGTTTGGTCAATTCTCCTATAAGAAGAAAAATAATCACATTTCAGACATGCTCCATTAGTGATTGCTCTGCACCTCCAGAATCAAGAAAAGTTTAAAAATCACCATTTAGACTTAGTTAATAACAAGTGGAATATTTTAAAACTGGACTTTTACATTCATGATAGTGGTTGTGGTGAGCTTATCTCTGACTCCCTCTTTATATTCTTTTCTCGAATTTCTGCCCATGGAGTTGTACCAACAATGGCCCTTCTTTGGAAATATATAAATGCTGAAATCTTCAGCTGCCAGACAAGTTCAAGGTTTCTCCTGGAAGACACTGCACAGTGTTATGAGTTGCTTAGTTTATGTTCTGCTATCTATAGCATGTTCAAGGAGGGCCTTCCAAAGGGAATTGCAATTTAGAGAAATGGCAGCATCTTGGCATGTGACCAGATCCGGTGCAATCATATTGGCTGTTTTTCACTCTGGTTGCTGCTTTATTGAATTGTTATTGGTTAAACACCTATGGTTTGTAGTGATAAAATTTAATACATTGGATTCCATAAATGTTTCAGTTATAAGAATTTCACTGCAAATCAGAAATGTAATTTTACGTGTGACTTGGGTGGATGAAGTTAAATGATGGTGGTTCTTTCAGATCAAATATTCATTTGGGGATGATTTTCTTGTTCATGCAGTATCGATCTTTCAGCCTCTAATTGGTTCATTATGATGTACTTTTGGGCCTTGATTTTGTGAAGCAATTCTGTTTTTGTAGAGCCATAATGTGTAGTAAGATCTTTCAGATTAGCTTTCTTTGGGATGTCATTTTCTTCTCTAGTATGATTTATTATAGGAGGTGATGCAGGGGGTCTGCAGTGGTTTGGGTCCAAGGATTTGGTGGTATCATAGAAGACAATGCCAGGGGAATTACAGAAGTGCAATTGCGCCACGGTAGGTCTCGCAATGCAGTGAAGAATGGTTTGCATCATAGGAAACTCCAGGAATGCAAACCATTACTTTCTGGATATAACCACAAAATTTCTTATAGCAACAGTCTGCTGTTCCTCCACAGAGCTTCCTTTTTGTGTAGTTTCATTCGTGCCACTTGAACTTCTTCTTTGGGGGCCTTACTTTCCTTCTGATGTCTTTAGATATTTTTTTGTTGATTACTTTTTTAACACATAGATGTAATCATGGATAGCAATTTTTGGGGAATATGTGGGATATAAGGGGGTTTTCTTATGAACAGAATACTTATTTAGGATTTCCTTAGTGTAATGCCTTAATGCACATAAGAAATGCACTGTTGAAGGAATGTCAATATGCAATGGGAATTGCAAAAAAGGTGCATTTTTTGTTACTTCTCCCTGGAGAGCTTTTATTGAATCAACAGTTCAACAGTTTTATATGAGCATTTGAATGCCTACTAGCATTTTAATTCCATGTTGTGCTGACCTGTTTTTTCATATATTTTTTACTCTGAACATAGCGTTTCACATGTATTTTCTTTCATCTTCTGATATCAGAGGAGACATATGCTCCGAGCACTGGTACATCTCTTCCTAGGGTATGCTAATGCTTGTATTGTCCTTTGACCATCAATTTTATTTCGTTTGTATCTTGTTGTTACTAGCTTTATAGGTTTGTTGCTGCCTAATCTTTGAGACATGCTTAATCTTCCTTCTGATTTTGTATATCTGATGTCACTCTATTTGACTGCTTACTGTCTCGTGTTAAACTTGATTCACATGTGCTAGATAGATCTGAGACCATGGCAGCTGTAGGCAGATGAAATGACTAACCACGTATAAGAGGTGCCTATCCAGCAGACAGTTCCTTCTCTGTCAGTCATCTCTGAAGGGTCTGTGGTAAACCTACAGATATCTTGCAAAGATTGTTATTGTTTGACTATGAGAACCCTCCTTGTTTTGTAGGAATAGTATTACATTTCAGCACTTTATGTTGACCAGCATAAGGGCCTCAGTAGAAGTGAAGGCAGTTGATGTAGAGGATGTTGTAGCAAAGTGGAAAAGTGAAACAAGTGTGCAAACATTCTATTTATTGAGCACCAAATTTAGATGGCATGTTTAAGTGCAAAGAGTGGATGGAGAATCCATTACCATAAGATAACCAAAAAAATGGAAGCAGAAATTATAAAAAGAAACGACAAAAAGAATTTGGAAAATGCCCAAAGATAGTTTCCTGTGTTTGTAAGAAGGTAGTTAGTCTCACCCCTCTTAGATCCTGGTGGTTAGGTTGGTAGATCTAGACTGACTACCTGATGTTGTGATTTAGTTATAGTTCTTAAAACATAACTGGAGCTTGTGATATAAAAGGTTCGAACAAATTGTGCAATTAGGATGGAAAGATCAACCAGAGGTATACCAGCAAAGCTCTCTGTCAAGCATTTAATTTTTCAAGGATGTTGAAATTCTTCAATCTGTCTATAAGCAACATTTGCAAAAAAACTTTCTTTGAGAGAGAAATTATTGTCTAGGTGTATGGTGACTAGAATGTGAAAAAATTGACAAAAAAAGGCATAAGTCTATAAGGCATCTCAAACTATTGAATTATTCATCATTTCTTTTATCTAATAAAATTCACACCTTGTCATCTCCAATGTTAACTATGTCATCTAGGTACATAAGAAAATTGACAACAGCAAGCATTTTTTATCAGACAGCTTCTGTTCAGCATAATGTGAATCATACATTCACTATGGCACTTGTTATTCTTTCATATCATGGTCGAAGTGTTTGTTTTTTGTCATAGAAGGCCTCCATTAATTGCAGAAAAGAACCTCTAAGCCTATCCAATTAAGTTATATGACATTTCATCTAATTTGCTATTTGGATATGAATTTTGTATACCCATTTGGTTAAAAAAATTGTATAGATCAAGCAATTTGATATGTTCATAAAAGAAACAAGTGCAGGAGTTTCTTCGAGATTGCTATCATGGTTAGAGTATTCCTCAGCTACAGGTTATCCCTTGTCCAAGAGATCTTCAAGATTGATTTCGCATTTGCAATATTCCTTAGCTACAGGTTAAGCCTTTCCTGCTTAAAAGATCCATCAGGTCGATGCTCCACTTTGTAGACATGCTTGCTTCCATCAGTATTGTACCCAAACGCAGGTGGCTGAATGATCATGTTTTGTGCTCCATGAGATGCAAGTTCGTAATAGCCTTCTCCCACTTTCTGGCCTTCCTTTCACTTTATGGTGCTCTAACCTGGGCATGACAGGTGTGCTTAGAAAAAATGTGTGAAACCTAAAGAGCCTCATGATATGGAGAGGACAGATAAGAAAAAAACCCAAATGGAGTAGTTGAGGCTCTGAAAGAATGACAAACTTGAGAATTGGATGTAAACCACACACACACACAGTCTTATTCTTGCACAAAGAAAATTAATTGTAAGGTATAGCTTTGTGCACCATGAGTACCTTACAATTACAATATCTCTTCCTTATATACCTTCTTACAGTCCATAGTCAGCTTAAGTCTTATTCTTAGTCTGAGTTCATGCCCCTGTTAATTTCTTGCCAATTCCCTTCGCACAGTCTAATGTTTGAGGGTGAATTGAAAAATATAATGTGATGCACAGAATCTAGAAGACAAAATCTGGAAGCGCCAGGGTAACCTGGTCTAGAGGTAAGAAAATTAATGGTACTGAGGCAGATAACTGAAGTAATTGTGATGAAACATTGAAGGACACTAGAGGAAGCTTGGAGTACCACCAATAAATGAGAAAACTAAGCAGTTTCATTGGAAATTATCTCTATTTGCTATACGGTACTTGAAGCATGCCAGTGTGAATGGTGGCATCGAACAAGTTGAGAGATCTGGGAACAGGTAATCCAATAGATGCTTGAAGGAGAGAGCAACATGAACATGGACTGTGGTTATTCTAATATTATCAAGATAAGGACCATATACAGCTTGCTTTGCTGGATATAGCTCATGAACCTTGTTATTTATGCATGTTCAATAACTCAATAGACTTGTTTTCAGCAACTTATTATGTCATTCTGGGGCTATGTTAAAATTTAGTTCCATTTTTTCTTCTGTGTTTGGCATCAGGTTATTCCATTGTAACTGGAGCCATCTTTTTTAATCCCTGACAAGGCTGGGGAATTAAGGACCCCTCCTTTATTGGGGTGATATATGAACAAGAGCTACAAGGGGAATATGTACAAGGAAATATACATTAAAATGATGGCCGGAACTCCGGCCGCTCCCTCCAAATAAGAGAGTCACCATGCCTGCTGTTTTTAGAAAGTAAAAGGCATCCATGAATACTAGGACTAGAAGGCACCATATGCAGAGAACTGAGAGACTGCCTGATGCAGGAAAATTGGTCACCCACAGACCTAGTTCCTTCCAAAACCGACTGCATCCAAGGTATCCAAAGCTTGTTATTGGAGGACATGGGACCTCTCCCCGGCAGGAAGAAAATGCAAACTGCTTTCCAGACAAGAGGTTTCAGGAAAGAGTAAATGAGACTCCAAACATGAAACAACAGCTGCAATAAATGCGCCATCATTTGCTCTCACAAAAAATGCTAGACGATCTTGAGATGGTTGGCGGTATGACACAATTTGAATATCAATTCTTGCGAACATGTGGAGGGGGCCAAGGATCAGGTATAGTGTTGAAGCGGGTCCAACACCGAATGAGGACTTCGTGGTCCAGCTTCCAAGGTAAAAAATAATCTGAGCATGAATACCATATTTCACGCTTAACACACTTGATAGAATAGCTCCGATCATCATGAATGATTCTGTTACAAGATGCCCACATACATGATACATCCAATAACTATATGAAACGCCACTCTCCAACAATCTTGTATCCAACAGAATTTCAATCTTCTGCCCTTCCACCACTGAAACTCTTCATGTAATGAGTGACAAGGATATCTATGAATATAGAACCTTGTCGTCACTTCCCTCCAGACATTGGCCACCACAATCCAGTCCACAATTAGATGTTGGCACTAACTCCTCTGCACGTCTGCATAGCAAGCACTAGTTCGCTAGTGGAACTCCCAGGCGTTGAATGCGATCTAGAGTGGGAAGTTTGTGTAATGTAGGAAACCCACAAGGGCGAGAAACCTAGGAAAAGAAGGGTCTTTTCAAGAAAATCCCAATCTACATGGTCATAGGCTTTAGTTAAATATACTTTTAAACAAACCGATGGGATGTGATAAACTAATAGAGTCAGTAAGCTCATGAGCCAGGAGAATACTCTCTTGGATGTTCTGACCTTAGAGAAAGGCTCCTTGGTTGTGGGTATTAACAAAAGACAATATAGATCTCATCCTATTAACAATAACTTTGGCAATGATTTTGTGCAAAAAATTGCGAAGGGAGATAGGACGGAAATCAGATAGACAATAAGCATCAGTGACTTTAGGGATCAAAACTAAATGAGTAGAATTGATAACTGGTTATTTGACCAAGTAAACTGAGTCTGGGGATCACTACTCCCCGTGCAGTTGATGAAGTTCTCAAAGTCTCGGCAAGAATAAAACGAAGGAGGCCAACCCGTCTTATCACACCGTGAGTGCATGCAGTTGAAATCTCCCATTAGAGAGAGAGAGAGAGAAAGAGAGAGAGAGAGAGAGAGAGAGAGAGAGAGAGAGAGAGAGAGAGAGAGAGAAATAAAATCATGCATCAACAGAGGGAAGAGGTATCACCTAACTCGACTTTTAGTGTCCATATAGACGTCCACAGCCATGAATAGTCACTGTCATTCAATATGAAAGAATGTCATACGAAGCCAAAAAGTCTTTGCTAGACAATCCTGAAGAACTGGAGCTGTGGTTGGTGACAGTCTGCCACATGCATTTTGTTTTCTGCAGATTCTCATAACTCCTCTAAAAGCAAGAATGTTCTGCAGCATCTTCTACAAACTTGACTGAATATAAAGCCAAGATTGTTATCTTAGTTGTTGTGCTTGGGTTCTTCTTTTATACCATAACCTGTAGTTCCACGACAAGCTTTTGTAGAGAACAGTGCACATATAAGTTGATTGCTACGTTGCTTGTGCTGGCTACTCTTTAAGTTATTTCCTATGTAACATGTACACTCCATTTAGGATGTCGTACCCGTGTACCACCACCACCGGACACAGTGCAGGTACGCCGCGGATTGGGTCCTGCACTGCGTTGGGTTGGGTAAGAAAAAACCCAACCCATGTCGGGTATTTTTAAAGAACCAACCCCCCCCCCCCCCCCCCCCCCCCGACTCTCTCTCTCTCTCTCTCAGCCCCTTGCAGCGTCGCTCAGCCTCTCGCAACGTCACCTCTCTCAGCCCCTCACAACATCACCTCTCTCAGCCCCTCGCAACATCTCCCTCTCCGTGTAGCTCATGTACTCCTCTCGTCTCGCCCCTCTCAACTCTCTCTCTCTCTCGTGTAACCCCTCTCTGTCTCCCTCTCTCTTGCTCTCGTCTTCCCCATCTGTCTCCCTCATGATTTCCCTCTTTCATTTTTTTTTCATTTTTTTTCATTTTTAAGGTGTTTTTCGATTATACTTTTAGATATTCAGACCGAATATAGATTGTCTATTTTCAGTCAAAATATAGATTATTAGATATTTTTTACTGAATATATCTAATATTCTAGATATTTTATACTGTCTATTATCTATTTATCTGAAATTGTTATTAGCTTGTTACAACTTGTTTCTTAAATGTTAATTTGTTACTTGTAGTTTTAGCTTTACTTGTTATTGAATTTTGATTCTTTGAATAAAAGTGGTTAGCCTGTTCTGTTACTAGTTTAGTTGGTTGTTAAATATTAATTGTTTAAATGTTAAATTAATTTATGTTGTCTTGTTGGAATAATATATTTTGATTTTTGGAATTTATTTTATATTTATGTAATATATATATATATATATATATATATATATATATATATATATATATATATATATACTGCCGTGTCCCCGTGCCCACATTTTTTGGAATTGCTGTACCCGTACCCGTACCCATGTGGCGGGTTATTTCTCAACTCTAATTTTTTTCGAAGCTTAGATGGTTGATTTTGTCATGGAATAGCAATTCATTGCTACCTTCCAAACATCATTGGCTATATCTATTGTGGGTCTGCCAGTTTTAATGTGTAATTTAACTTATGTTCAAATATTTGATCATTGCTAGCTACATAATAGTCTCAACTGCATCTTTGTCATAACCTGATTTAGAGCCAGCATAAATGAAGTTTCTTGGTCATGGATCACCAATGACCAGAAGGGATAGCCCTAGGTCTATGTGAAAATCTGAATCTGTGGCACATAGAAATTATAAGGGGTTTGTATGTGTTCTTTGTGTTCATCAGAAGATTTCCACACCCTGTTAGGCTGGCATAACAATTTGCTGGTCTGCCATGAAGTCGCAAATAGGGTAAGAGAGGCTGCAGGTGGAGCGCTACAGCATCGTGCATCTGTGGCTCCATCAACCAGATTCGGTCTGCCACGAGCAAACCAGAAAATGTGGATGCTCTGAGCAGAGGAATTGAATGCAGCGGCAGCGGTGGTGGTGGTGGTAGTGGTCATAGTGGTTGTGATTGTGGTAGTTCAGACAGACATGGAAAAGAAACAGTAAGGGTAGCCGAAGCGAATGGCCATGGCGCAAGAGACGATGGGCAAACTATGGGTGGAGCTCGAGTAGGTGATGGCGAGGGAGGAGGTGCAATTGGTTCTGTTGCCTACCTCGCTCTCTCTCTCTTAAAACTGAAGAGTTTATTTTTTGCAACCAAACATCAGTTTTTATTGGAACCTTAAAATGAGGTTTTAAGAGATGAACTTCTAGTAAATTTAATTTTCAAAACACATTTTTTTTTACAAAAATAGCATCTGAAAAGTTTTTAATCATACTGATTTAGAATTGTTGTTCAAGATCTGCAACTTAAGATGATATTCATGCTGTATTACTTTAGATAAAAATTTTAATGTACATAATCATGTGACATTATATTGTCCTTGTCATGTCCCATACCATGTCTGTGTCTATGTGACATAGCTGCAATGTTTATTTTTGGTATTTATTGCATATACTAATATCACATCCATAACTGCATCATTTTTTCAACCCACCATTTTTTTATCACTTTTCACAGATTATTTATGTTGTGTATGATGTAGCCTTTTTAAACAGAGACACAATTGAATAAAGCATAAATAGATATATATTTACCCTGTGAATATAGAAGATTTGAATTGAATCAGAAAGATGGCTACTGCTTGATGGTAATTTTTCTGTCAAGACCTTGAAAACATAATGCAATTTTAAACTTCAAGGTTTGTTTTCAGGAATTAAATAAACAAAAGTTCCATCTTGAAATGTTACTAATAAACTGTAAATTGCTACTTATTTTTGCAAAGGTTTGTTTTGTACATACCGATCTGTAAAAACTGCCATCAAAATTTCCTGCAGGATGGTTCTCAAACAATTACATTCTCTAACGCTATCAGTCATTATTTGCATTGTATTTGAGTTGATTATAGTCGAGCTTATCACATATAACTTACATACATCATGTATGGAAATGCTTTTCTTTTTTAGCTTAAATGGTGATTTCTCAATTTAAACTTGGTTTCAACTTTTGCAGGTAGAGATTGCTCGTCAAGAGGCAAGGTTGAAGCTTGAACGAGAAAACTTGGAAAAGGAGAAGAGCGTCTTAATGGGGACAGCATCAAATCAAGATAACCAGGATGGTGCTCTGGAGATCACAGTTAGTGGAGAGAAGTATCGGTGCCTCAGATTTACTAAAGCAAAGAAATGAAATTTAACAATAACAATAAAGAGAAAGAAATGGATTCAACTGGTCTTTTCTCTGGGTTACCCGAAGTGATGCTCATTCATATTTTCTAGAATTGTGAAATTGTTTCTCTTTGTGCAGTTTCTCTTTCTTGGTTTCTCATGGCACTATTGCATGTGCCCAAAACATCAATGTCGACAGTATCAATTTGTGTTCTTTATCTTTCTGTTGCTGATGCTTGCATTATAAATCAATAGGTGGCCGAGCCATATAATGGATCAATGACGCTTAGTACAATATCTTGATCCTGTGTATGATCTGGCCCTGTAGACAGAAGTACCTGATAGGGTTCTTGGATGCTGCAAGTATTGCTTGGTTGTTCCTTCAAAAAAAAAAGTATTGCTTGGTTGTCATCTTGTTGAGAAGTTTAACCTATTGTTTTATGGTACAGTCGTGTGTGAATAAGATCTGTTAATCTATAGCTGCAAGAATCTGCAAGGATTTTCTGACTCTTGGACCACCTTATTCATCGACTCTTTTTAAGTTTTAATTTTTGTAGCTGGTTTATACTTTTTTTCTGGTTGAGCTGTTCCCTCCTGTTGCAGTTTCTATTATTTTTGTCTGCTTTTGAGATTTGTTGGTAGTGCTCTCCGTATGGAAAAAATATCTGACGCGATGCTCCATTGGACTTTTGTTTCCACAGTAAAAGGGGTCTGCTTTCAATGTGTTGCTTTACAATATGTGCCGTGTGTTCCATGGCAAGTGGCATGTCTGTAAACGTTCAAAAGATGCATTTTTACATACCCATTTATCCTAGTCTTTGACCAATGTCCTGGTTCAAATCATCTATCATTATCCGAGCCTTTTTTGGGATTTGGGTCGCAGAGTTTTGGATCTAAGAAGTAGGCCTGGCTCTCCATATAGAGAGTCATGCTGGGTAGCAGCTAGCCTCGTATGTATGAGCAATTTAGAGGTGTCAATGGGTCAAGACCTGGTGGGTTTGGATTGGATCTATATCTAATTCTGAGATGCTGGCGCCACGTCTGGACTCATGACCAACTGGACCTACATAGGAAAAACCATACCCTGTCCAAACCCTATAAAATAATGTTTCTTTATACTTTTTTACATTGAAAAATTAAGGATCTTAACTTGTACTTGGATCGGACTCGGACCTGGGTCTGATGCGAAGCATAATAAAACCATACCTGGCTCCATATAAGAATTGTACCCTCTGAGTCTGTCCTGAATTCTTAACTGGACCTCCTTTTATGACCAAACACTGACCTTCTAAGGTTTGGTTCGGGTAAGTCTAGGTCAAACCTGACTGTTGAGACCTCTCTAATGAGCATGTACATGGTCAATAATATGAGTAACATGACATCTAGGGTTTGATAGAGTCTTTTGGAAGCTATGCCACAAAGATATGTTACAACCCCATGCGACTCGAGTTTGACACTCAATTAGTATTGAAAAATGGCTTTGCTCATCATGATCTATGACAGTGATGTGTCTTCGTCTTCTTTTTCTTCCTTGAATCACAAAATAGAGTGGTGGTGATGGTTTAGGTCACATCGAAGTCCAACACATCCATGAAGCGTGAATGAGTTCATGAACTTGCAAAAAATCCAGTTGTAGTTTTTAAGTTCATTAACAGGATTATCCATGGCTTCTGGTTACCAAACAAATATGTTTGCTGGTATGAATCATGACTTTCATAGGTTTTTTTGCAAATCTAATCCTACAAATGCATTCGTGGTCCATTTGCTAAGAATCAACTGTTGGATCATTGTAATCCGATAAAAAAATATGATTTTTTATGCTTGAATATTTATAAAAATTCTTGATTTTCAACCCTTGAATACATCGTAATTGGATAATCTAAGAGTCTGTTAATATAAAACCAAGCTTCTAGATCGCATCACATCCTATGAAAATTTCAAAAAAAAGTAAAAGAACCCATAAAAATCTTGATTCATACCAGTAAACATACTTCAGTTACCCTACATGTATTTATGTTATTTTAACATTGACTCAAGCCAAGAACTTCTAAGATCCAATTTACAAAAAGAAAGGGCAAATTAAAGATGATTATCAGATTTATTACCAATTTACAAAAAACCATGTCCTTTCAATTATTGCATTCAATTGCTTGTTTTTATTTTTTCAATCATAAAACAAAATAACAAAGACGTAAGTGGCACTCACTTTTGGCACCATTCTTATCTTGGCCTAGACCCAAAACAAATGACAAACATGGCTAATTCATGACTCAAAATATGAGCAATCTGGCCAATTATTTTTTTTTTTTATGGTTTCGCCCTTTTGTCGCTTAAAAAATTCGGTACCCACTTTTCTAAGTTATCGGCTGAAAAAACCAGGTGCCATGTAAATTGTCTCCTAAAAGGTCAGGCACCATGTCGCCTGAAAAAATCAAGTGCCATGCAAATCGCTGCCTAGAAAAATCAGGCACCATGTAAGTTTTGTTGCCTGAAAAAATCAGGTGCCATGGTTTTGACCAAACAAAGGAGTAAAACTGTCAAGAAAATTGTAAATTGGCTAAGTTTGTTGCATTTTCTAGTTCACAGTCAGATATTGTACTAAAAATTAGTGCCGTCTATGTCATTGTCCATAAAATAATAACGTATCTTATGTTCTTTGTCAATGCAGTAATTTTTGAGGACATTTTATTTATCTTACTTGACTAAATCATGGCCAACTAATTGTTTTTAGGGCCAGAATAGTCTGTTTTTGATAAAATATGAAAAATTCATGCAGTTAAATATAATATTAAAAAGTTCTGTTGTGCCTTTTAGTAAATAGGTCTTAATCTTCTTCTTTTTTGGTGTATATTATAGAGAAAATGACAGAGGGAGAATTGGGTTTTTGACATCCGTGAAGTGCTGCTATGATGTAAGACAACTGCCGAAGTTGCTATCCAACCAAGACATGCTTCCACTTAAGCACTCCACATGATTGTGTATCCCCTTTGCTCCCAACAGGCATATGATGCCTGAAGATGCATTCATATATCCACATGAAAAATGTCACACAATTTTATTCCAACAGGATTACTGATATGCTACTGCACACTAAACATGACCAAGTTCATGATAATGTATAAGAACTCTTTTAAAACAAACAAAAAAGAGAAAAATGGTAGTCTATAAACATGGTAATGTCAAAGTAAGGTAAATATTAGCTACTGATGAAGGTACAGAATTATCGAGTAGAAATCACCTCTTTTTCATATTTTATTGATTTTTGTTGTAGATCAGAACATATAATGTGATTGTAGATCAGAAAATATAAATGTGA
Source organism: Nuphar pumila (assembly GCF_984573655.1). Classification (NCBI taxonomy): domain Eukaryota; kingdom Viridiplantae; phylum Streptophyta; class Magnoliopsida; order Nymphaeales; family Nymphaeaceae; genus Nuphar; species Nuphar pumila. The sequence goes on along the minus strand of NC_143257.1, from coordinate 117,587,875 downwards.
TCAGCATATTCTTTTAGTAGGAAATGGGGTTTGAATCATGTGATTGTGAAATATAAGCAGGTTTTGTAAGGGCTTAAGAATTGGACAGACATCAGAAAAACACAATCTAAGATCAGAAAAACTATACTGAATACAACTAGATGAATGACTAGAATATAAGAACTAAAATATGAAAACTAGAAATATGGGCATTTCCAACATTTTTTTTGCAAATCCAACAATGTGGATGTGCTTGGCATGGTGAATTTGCTAGGAATCAACCATTGGATCGTGTATTTTCGATGAAAAAATATGATTTTTGAATGCTTGAATATTTATGAAGTTTACGAGCCATTAATTTTAAAGCCTTAAAAAAAACTCATATATGCATCAAAATTGGATGATTCAAGAGTGAGTTCTTATAAAATAAAACATGTAGATCACATTCGCACGGTTAGATTCAAGAAAAAAGAACAAAATTCCATAAAAATCGTGCTTCACACATTAGTTCTTATATTTTCAGTTCTCATATTCTAGTGACTCACAACTAGATGGTCAGATTGATCCGCTACAGCTTGCATCCTTGATTTTTAGCTCAATATATAGCTTCATACCTTCATTGGCACCAAAATACCTTGCATTCTTTCTCCATCTTACCAGTGAGTCATATGTAGATTTTGAGTCCAAAACATTCCTGTAGTCCAAATAAATTTGATCTTCAAGGTGGTCATCATTCTCACTATCATTCATTGCTAGCCTTTCAAAGTATCGAATGACACTACCTGCAAAATATGTACCTATATATTTTAAAAAAAGACTACTGAGACAGATCAATCCCAGCCCTAGCAGGGACTGATCGAAGTCTCTAGGATTCCGACAATCACCGATCCACGAGTGGGTCACTGCTATCCCATACTCGATCGAACCCACACTCATAAGAGTCCAGCCTGCAATGGTAGGATTGACTTATTTTTTTCTAAAAACTGAATTCATTGATCCGTCCCGACTCAGCCAAGGACCGATTCGAATTTGGTTGTTTGCTCATGTGCATGACTGATCCAAGTATGGATTAGTCCACGCATTCGGTCAATGATTTTGCAATCGATTCGATGCTCAATAAGTATGAACCAACATCGACATTCATATATATAATATTCTATGTATGGGTTCAGACCAATTCGCCCTCAAAGTATGTTCGTATATACGAGTCTTGATCTACGAGTATCGGATAGAACCCCCATACCTCAATCATCGAAAATTATCAGAGTTGAAACTGCCCGAACACCGAGCTAATTAACGTGGACTCGAACTGACCACTTCTTCCGGATGTGGTTGTTCCTCCTTGCCCAGCTACACCGCCACAAGCTCCAAACATATGGAGATGAAAGAGGTGAAAGGGAAGAGAGTTAAGAGAAGAGGAAAGAGAATTGGAGAGGGGAGAAAAGAAAATAGAAGGGGGGTGGGGGGAGTGTGACCTTCTCTTTATTTATAAAACTTGGGACTTCCAAAATCCTCAAGCCATGTAACTTTCCTATTTCACATCACTTGCAAGCTCCCTTATTTCCATTTTTTTCTTATCTCCTTGTTTTTAGATTTTTTTATACTATATATATTTTACCAAGCTTATACAACTATATATCATACATATATTGCATACTATATGAAGTATTTTATATATGTACATTATACTTTATATATTAGTTTACCTCTTAAATAAGAGGTTCAAACCAAGCACAAGAGGGCCCACAAGGGTGGGATGTCCTCTCTTCCAAAACTTTCTTAAAATCTTTCTACCCTTTCAAACCATTTTAGAAAGTTTGATTTTTATTTTATTTTGTCTCTTATTTTTTGTTTTCTTTTTTAATTAGAACTTCAACCCATATGAGAGGGCCCACTAGGATGGGACGTCCCCTCCTAGACAGTTTCCTATTACCAAAACCAAGAATTAAAGTTTGATTCTTTGTTAAATTAATAATTTCATTTAATTTAGAAAATATTTAGATTTTTCTATGACTTTGAATTGAAAGAGATTTTATTAGGATTTATTTTTAGATTATTATTTTATTAAATTTCATGTAGAATGCCCATTAGGTTGGGCCCACATAGATCCATATAAAATTTTTGTTTATTCACAATTTTCATTTCATAATAGTTTATGGATTTTAACCTTAGATTTTTTCTAGATCCAATAGAGATCCAATCCAGTTTATGTAACCCAAACCTCAACCAAAAATCTAATATTTTTGTTAAAGTTCAGGTTCAACAAAAATCCAAATTAGTCTAAAATTGAATTTGAATTAATTTAAATTAACTCTAAATTAATTCTAATTAATCTCTACAAATTTTGGGTTCACTTTCGAATCTAATCCAAAAGTATTTCGAATTATTATGCAGATTGGATTTCGAATTAATATCCATCAAATAACTACTTTTCACTAAATAAAAAAAACATATTTTAATACTTAGAAAAGTCTAAAAAATCGTAGGTATTACAATGTGAGTGAGAATAGCTGCTCATAAACTAAACTAAGGAATTTTATGATTTACCTAGTGCACAAGGTGCTTGATCCAAATGCTTTTTACTTCATGTATGCATGATAAATCTTGTGTGTTCCTAAAACATTATGCATGCTACCATAAAAGACTAGATGTAGTTATTTGCATGTGATTATAGATTTCTGCATGTGAGCACGACTTAGTAAAACTCATTTTCGAATCTATGTATACGTAAGCATGAGTTAAATGTTTAGGTTCCTTGGTAATCTATCTTCTCTTTATGAAGCATGTTATTGAAATATTTTGAATATTGAACTGTTTCTCTTATGTTTGGCATACTTTGATTGAACTGAAAACCCAGAGATTGTGGCATTTAAAGAATAATAAACCCTTTCCTTCTTGTTATGGTTGATTGAGAAATGGACTTAGTGATAGGTTTTGTGAAAGCACTATTTTCTTTTGGACTTGGGCCTTAGTAGGTTACGTATTTGTTGTTGGGATTAATAACACTCAAAGTTCACGATCTTTCTGAATTTCTCTTAGTGTGGACCATAGGAAATGGTTTTCCCATGTGTAAACCTATTGTGGGAGGGCAATAGGGCCTTAGTAGAACATGATGTTGATGGGGCATATGGGTGACTCCATGTATGCAATTAAGAGTTTGCACAAGTTAGTAATAATCTCATAAGTTAATAACTTTGTGTAGCTTGTTGGGTAAGGGCTTGTGTACCTATAAGGTATGATGAGTATTAGTGTAAAAATAAATAATTTTTTAATTAATTATGGAACAAGTTACACAAAGATGTTTGGTTACACTCTAAAAGATGGGGTAACCTGTCACCTTGAGTGACTTTGTACTCGTCTTGTGAGCGAGTTTACACCAACCTCGTAAGATTCCTTCTCAGTTGACGGTGGCAGGTTGTTGTTACGGGCCCCATCTTGTCACTAGGGTAGACTAGTCTCCAACCATGATAGCTTAGAGAATAAGGACTCATTTGTGTTAGAGGTCCTGCTATGTACGTTAGCGGTAGTGTACTATGACTTTGTTCTATAAAAGGAATGCCTTGATGAAGGGTTCTAGACCTTGGTGCTGGTGTAACTAAGTGCTTTTGGGGTTAGTAGAAGATATAAAATATCAGTATTTAAAATTTTACCTTTATGTAGACCGGTGAGCCTATAACGGCTTGAGGCGAGGGTGCCCTTATGAAAACAAAAATTAATATCGAAACAAAATAATTGTACATGTATCATATATAAAGCAAAAAAATAACTTAAATGGAGAAAGTAATTAAAATATGTTCATAAATCTAGGTTGTGCATGTGTTGGTGCCTCCCTCTTGAGTTAGAGGTTGAGTCAAGTCAGATTTTGCAGGGAGTCTGGTATTGGACTCGTATTGAGCTGTGGACTTGGTTGGAGTCCAATTTGGTGCATCAACCTATCCATGTTTGTTATCGCAAGATGGGAGATTGAGTTTTCTACTGAGACATGTGGTTGGTCTCACTCATACTTACTTTTCCTTTTCAGATATCCACGGGTAGGCATACTTGGATGGCAATGGATGTGGTGGACTCGAGTATCTCTAGAGCTGGATCGTGAATTCATTCTAGTCTTTGGACTCCTTTGTGTTTTGAGACTGTCACTGTTATTTGCTTTGAGAATTTTATAAAAGTACTAGCTTTTGTAAATGGAACTTTGAAAGTCAATATATGTAATGTTTTGATTCATAGTGTATTGTATTGCTTACTGTGATTGAATTTTCTTTCATCTGATTTTAGAAAAGAATTTGATATAGTTTTTCCTTCCATTGTGTACTCATTAAAAAAAATTGGCTCAATTTTCTTTCGGGTGTTACACAAGGACACCATGTTGTGTTCAGTCTTGTCTTGACCATGTTTAGGACAGTCACATGGTCCTTGTCTAGCATTTGTATCAACGATGTTAGAACACTATTGTCCATGTGTTGCATTTGATTTATCATCGTAGAACACAAATGTTTAAAATTTGTATGTTTTGATAAAAAAACATCATATTCTAAGCATAAAAATTAAAAGTAGATTTAACATGCATTCACTAAATAAATTTCAAAAAAAAAAATTAAAATATACTCAATAAATTGCAAAAATAAGGATTAAAATACAAAACTTCTAAAATCTAAGCATACAAAAAAAAATCAGATTTAACGTACATTCAGTCAGTAAGTTGCAAAATTAGGGATTAAAATAGAACACCCCTAAAATCTAAAGTGTATCTTAAAAAAAAATAGATTTAGCATCATCCACTCAATAAATTCCAAAAATAAGAATTAAAATACAAAGTCACTAAACTCTAAAGCATGCAAAAAAAAATTAGATTTAGCATTATTCACTCAATAAATTGCAAAAATAATGATTAAAATACAAAATCCTTAAAGTCTAAAGCATACCTAAAAAAATTAAATTTAGCATCATTCACTCACTAAATTACAAAAATAGGGATTAAAATACAAAATCTCTAAAACCTAAAGTATACAAAAAAATGGATTTAGCATAACTCACTCAATAAATTTCAACAATAGAGATTGAAATACAAAATCCCTAAAATCTAAAGCATATCCAAAAAATCAAATTTAGTATCATTCACTAAATAAATTATAAAAGTAGTGATTAAAACACAAAATTCTTAAAAACTAAAGCACAACCCCAAAAAATAGGATTTAGCATCATTCACTCAATAAATTACAAAATAGGGATTAAAGTACAAAAGCCCTAAAATCTAAAGTATATCTATAAAAAAAATTGAATTTAACATTATTCACTCAATAAATTATAAAAATAGGGATTAAAATAAAAAAACTTTAAAATCTAAAGCATATCCTAAAAAAACTTGGGTTTAGCATCATTACTAGGGATTAAAATACAAAACGCCTAAAATCTAAAATATAAAACTCCTAAAATCAGATTTAGCATCGTTCACTCAATAAATTTCAAAAATAGGGTATAAAATATAAAACTCTTAAAGCCTGCAGATTTTTTGCATCATTCACTCAATAAATTACAAAAATAGGAATCAAATATAAAACTCCTAAGATCTAAAGCTTATAAAAAAAATTGGATTTAGCAAACCTTAACCCTAAAATCAGGTTAGGGTTCATTCGATAGCAGAGAGAGAGATTTATACTAGAAAAACTATTGTGCTTAAGAGGACACCAAAGATGAGTGCAGTTAGAGGGTGGGGTGGGTGGGGTGCATGGGTGGCAGGAGGAGAGGAGGTGTCTGTTTGGGTGAGATTTCTCCACCTGCCCCCTTTTTTTGTGTATATGTTTTGAAGGGGTGCTCAACGCGGTTTGAACACCTCTAGTCCATGGGAGGGGCAAAATAGTGTTGGATGCACCCACACCCCTAAACTGGATGTGCAATGATGTAGTATCTTATGGCCCCACACATCTCACTATTGCATGGGCTAGAGGAGAGCCATATTTTGGGTAGGGTGTGCACGTGCCCACCATGACCCAGAAAAAATCCCAAGAGGTAATGGTTTAGGGAGAGGCACAGTGCCCACCCTGTCCTAGACTACAAGTGGGCAGTTCCCCGGGTCAAGGTGGACAACACTCATGCATGACCCAAATGGGTTAGGGTAACCCCTAGCCAAGTGACGAGTACATACCCACCTCTGTCTCTCTTTTTTCCTTTGGTTAAACAATTTTTAGTTTTTGTTTTGTTTTTAGTTAGCAAAAATTTATGATTTTTTTTAGGATTTAAGGTATTGACTTGGACTTTTCCAAATGACATAAATGTTTAATTAGAGGTTTAATTTCTTTTGTGTTCTTTTTTTTTAGAATTTTGTGATAATAGCATGAATGTTTTGATTTTAGGGGTTTTATTTATTTTTTAGCGTAATTTATGATATTTTTTAGGGTTTATTTTATTTTATTTTAAAAATAGAATAAATGTTTGATTATGATTTTAAGGTTTTTTATATGTTTTTTATTTAGCATTAGGCATGTAATGAATGCTTTATTTAAGTTAGAATATTAGAGGGGTTTTTTCAATGAACATAAATCCATGAATTTTTTAGAGATTATGGTATTGGTTTGAATTTTTTTAAATGATGCAAATGTTTAATTACAGTTTTTAGGTTTTTTGAGTTATTATATATATATATATATATATATATATATATATATATATATATATATATAAACAAGATTCTATTAATGCATGCTTGATTTTGGTTATAACTTATCAAACCCCTAAATCTTTTATTTTTGTTAGAATTTAAGTTTTTCATTTGGTTTCTAAAATGACATGAATATTTAATTATGCATTTTTATCTTTTTTAATAAACATTAAACATGATTCCGTGAATGCATACTTGATTTTGGTTAGAATTTTAGTGGTTTTATGTGTCTATTTCATTTAATGTATCTATAAATCATGTTGTTAGAATTTAGGCTTCGTCAAAAATGTTAGAATTTAGGATTTTGATTTTTTCTTTTACGGTGCATTTGTACCCACCCTAGTTTAGATTTCTGGCTTCGCCCCTGAAGTGGGCGTATGGACTCCACTCCTTGAGGGAATGTGGACCGTGCCATCCCCATAATCAAATGACTTTTTAAGTGACTCCTATTCATAGGCAGGTTTCTCTCTCTATTATAGAAAAAAAGGTACACTTAAAGCCACTATGTTATCTCTCTCTCTCTCTCTCTCTCTCTCTCTCTCTCTCTCTCTCTCTCTCTCTCTCTCTCTTTCTCTTTCTCTTCAGGCCAACGATTTTAACAATTAAAGCAAGATTTGGTGTTTGGATACAGGATCCTAGAAGGATCCAAAATCCATCTAGATATGGGTTTGCACTATTTAATTGATCCAAATAGAATAGAATCCAATAGGATCCAAAACCAAAAATAAAACCCAAATCTGAATTTTTTAATTGGAATGATGAAAAGAAAATTTTTAATATAATTGTACTTGTAGGGGATAAGGTGGCTCGACCTCTAGTGGGACCCACCTATCCAAGAGGAGAGGGTTGACCCCCTTCTCTCTTTCTTAGAAACAAATGTCACTTATTTTAAAAAGAAATTAATTAAAAAAAGAAAATAATGAAGCAAATATGATAAGAAAAATAAATACATTAGGCAAGTGAGGGGTGCCCCTCCTAAGTGGGCCCTCTTACTTAAACAACACAAATTCACCTTAGTTGGACTAAGCAAATCCGAAAGCAAGGATAGAGGAATGGTGGATCAACCTCCCCTCTTCTCTCTATGGAAGTGAATATACAAGAATAAAAAAAATAAGTCAAGAGAAGGTAAGACAATAAGGAAAGGAAGAAATCTGAAAAAAAAATGTGGAAGGATTAAGTACTTACTCTGTTTTAGTCTGAATCGTATAGAAAGGAGGGAGCGTCCCTCTCATCTTTTCATGTGATGAGAGAGCTAGGCAAGGAAGGCAGCTCATGCCCATCCCTCTCACCCTCTTTCTTTATCACACTCTCTTTTTCTTTTCTCCCATTCTCTCTTCTCTCTCAACGCCTCTCTCTTCTCTCCCACATGTTTTTGTGTGAGAGATCCCATTGAAGAAGTGTAGTTCGGTGCTTGGAGGTGGGTGCATGTGCATTGACTGCACTATTTTTCACTTTCAGGGGTTCTATTTCATGCTCCAGCAAGGTAGGTTCTCTGACTATGACACATAAATGGTAGATCAACTTGTAGGAATATGTTGGAAGGCACAACACCATGTGTATCGATCCACCTAATCCAGCAAGGTCGATTGCGTAGTTTGTGTGAATCGAAGACACACATGTATGTGTGTGATTATGTTTAGATATTGGGACCAAATAGTTGTATTCATTCTATGGATTGTCTTTGTGGTATGTGCTAATCACATTCTAAAATAAAATTTTATTGTCATGCATGATTGGTTAGATTAGATGTTTATTTTGTATATTTGATTCTTGTTATGAGCATCAACCAGCTTCAAGAGAATTTATGTTTCTCCTAGAATACGAACTCAACAAATAAAAGTAGAAATACAAGGATGTTCTACACATCTGGGGTTTGATTTTAGAATTTTGTTTCATTTTATTTGGGTTGGATTGGTGGGCAATGTGTCTCTTGCAACACGAGATTATTTTTTTATCCTGTTTGCAGAACTATACCGATCAGTTTCAGAAAAAGGTCTGATTCTCACATATTTCTCATCCAAAAAAAATAAATAAAGATTCTATCATGATCTATTTATCCAGAACTTATGTTTGAAATGTTGTTTTGATTTAATTAAACTTGTTTCATAGGAGATATGCCTGTTGCAACATGTGACTGTATTCTATCCTATTTATAGAACTGTCCATTTTTTTTTTAATTCAACTTGTTTAAGAAGAAAATTTGTATCTTCTAGATAATGAATCCAATAAATGTAAATAAATTTTTTATCATGATCTACACATCCAGGACTTGGGTTTAGAACTTTGTTTCAGTTTATTTAGATTGATGTTGAGAAAATTATGTCCATCGCAACAGGAGAGAAAGTTATGTCTTGTTCACAGGTTTCAACCCATGTGTCTAGATTCAGATTATAGCTCCTTCATATATATATATATATATATGCTTCATATAAAATCAATGCTCGCATGATCCAATCTCTGCCTCCAAAATTAATATGATTGGAGCATGCCACCTTGTCATAGGTTCAAAGGTAAGTAATGGTTTTTTTCTAGAACACATTTTTTAATTCCAACCCCTACCACTAAGGTAACTATATGACTAGAGCCTGCCACCATGCCATAGACTCGTAGTAGGTATTAGCCTTTTGCATAATTCATTTCATGCCCCTTTTCCTTTTTACTCTTTTTAATATTTTTTCTATCAAGATAAAAAAGAAACAACCTCTCAGTACCTATGAGGCAAGTTAACATCAACAGGTATTCAACATATAACTCTTTTCGTGGATAGTTGGTTGTTTAGGTGGGTTTCCAAAGGATTTACACTTATGCATTGATGATAATCTTATGTCCTTATAATTTATCCTTATAGGCTCATGGGCTAAAACTATTGGATTAAAGTATATTGGTTGAACACTACCTTATTTTCTCCTCACAATTATATGTCCTATGTTATAGGCTCTCGTGTGCAGGAACATACTTGAGGAAATGACTATTTTGAAAAGAATTAGATTAAGGATAATATATTTTTAGATGTGACGCATTGACTAGATTTGATAGCTTAACCCTATCAGCATTGAGGAGTCAATATGAGTGCCCAAGAAAGACCTTCTTGATTACATACGGACCCTTCCAATTTGGGTACTATTTCCCCAAATGATGGCTGCCAGTGTGGTGTTTCTATTTGAGGACAAGATCATTGGCCTGAAATGATCACCCAATCACACGTGCTTTGCATAATGGTGTTATATCCTTCTCCTATAACTATTTATGTGCCTAGCCTCTAGAAGCCTTCTCTCGTCTAATAGGTCTAGTTCTACTATATGAATTTCTTGATGTGACTCTAAAAGCATCTCTAGTCTAGGGCTATTGTCATCCTAAGAGATGACAATTATACTTGTAAATGTAAAATGGTCTTAATCCCATATACAAACTTAAAAGGAGTGACATTCGTAGGAGTTAGAGTGGTTATCCTATAAGCCCATAGCGCATCATGCAATTTATCATGCCAATCATGGTCCCTAGTAATGTTTATCTATGACCCTGATGTTGGGCTATTCCTAACTTCTTGTAAATCCTATTTACTTTTTTTTCTTAAAATGGGTTCCATTGTCACAAACAATGTCTTTGAGAATGTCAAACCTATAAACAATGTTATTGTGGATGAAAAAAACTATATGTTGACCTTCAACAAAGGCTAGGGAGATGGCCTTCACCCACTTGGTTAAGTACTCGATTGCTACCAGGATGTACCTATGATTATTGGGTGTTGATGGGTTTATGACTCCTATGATATCAAAGGCCTACATAGAAAATGGATATGGGGAGACCATAAAATGTTATGTTGAAGATGGTGTGCAGATTACAATCCATGAAACTGACATGTCTCACATCTTTTGACATATTGGTGAGACCCATGGTTGGACAATAGTACTATGCTCTTAAAATCATTTTTTGCCATAATTTGAGCTCCAATATATCCACAACACGCCTCCATAACACTTGTTAGGGATTTATTGGATTTCTTCTCTATTTACATACTTCAGGAGTTCTTGGAAAACCCTCGCTTTTATAGTACCCCTCCTATAATGACAAAATAGGACGCCAGCCTCCTAAGGATTTTCTTGTCTATGGGGGTTGCATTTTCATGGTATTCATCATTTTTGAGAAAGTTTTTCATATTGAAATAGTTTCGCTTCTTTGGGTTCGACCCAATTAACTTGTTCTATAGGATTTTCAAATGCATGCCTCATAATTTTTCCTATGGTGATGGTCCTTTTTGATAGGACTGGGTTGATTGGGATATTGGAGGCTAGGATAGCTAGGCTATCGACAAATTGGTTATCGTGCTTACTAGATGGGAGAAAGTGCACCTATCAAAGTCTCTAGAAAGATCCAATGCTAGGTTGTTATAAGGAACTAACCTTTTCGGTTTTGTTTTCATTCCTTGTTAACTTGGTTGATGACTAATAGAGAATCTCCTATGGTGTCTACTTTCTTAACTCCAAGTTCTATTAATACTTTCATTCCTTGAACTAAAACTTCATATTCAGTCGTGTTGTTGGTGCATGAGAATTATAATTTCAAATAATGGGGTATCTCAATTCCTTCAAAGGTAACTAACACAAACCTAATGTCTGTCTGCTCCCCGAACATTATAAATTCATCAAAGAACATGTTTCAAGATTGTGGCTTTTTTTCTAAACATAGGATATTCTCATATGGTACCCACATTTTCTCTTCTATGTGTAAGTCAGCTAGATGGTCTGCTATTGCTTGCCTTTTAATGAAATTTTGAGATATGTACTTCAGATCAAATTCTATCAGCCATCTAGTGAGTCTTTTTGTGAGCATCGGCTAACCAAAGAGATATCTAATCAGATCGAGCCTAGAGATAACTTTCACCTCGCATGCTAGCATGTAATGTCGAAGCTTTTGAACTGCATAAACCATTTGTCATCAAGTAGCTGCTTCAAGAGTGCTTGAAAAGCCAACAACTACAGGTTGTGGTTGTGTGACAGATCGTATAAATATTCCTGGTCTTTGATTTCTCCCATCCATCACCAAGGACAGATACACTGCTTGAGAAGCTACGGTGATTGATGTTGACCCATCAACTCTTCCATTCCTTTATTATACCAGTCAATAATGATCTAAGAGGAAATTCCAAGTTAGGCATATAAACAAGGGTAAATATGAAATCTATGGACCCCAATTATAATTAGGGGTGCCAATGGGTCGGGTTTACCCGGACCAGATTAAGACCCAGGGTCCAAACCTGAAGGTCCAATTAATACATGGACCCGGGTATAGTTTGTGAAATTTTATACCAGACCCGGGCCCAACCTGAGTTCCATTAAGACCCACAAATTTTCCATGTAAAAATGATAAAGAATATTATTTTACCTGGTATGTTTGGGTCTGGTTCATGTAGTTCTTATCAGGTTTGGGTATGGTTTCTCTTATAATAGACCCTATTAGACTCAATAAAAAATCTGGTCTAAGTCTAGTTCCATCAGGGTCCCAACCAAACCCGACCAGTTGACACCCCTAATTATAATAGCCAACTTAATTTCACTTGCCATCGTTAGATACTGCTTCTTAAGAAACAAAATGGGTGATTGTAGGAATGGGAACAACAAAAATAAAAAATTGTTTCACCTTCTACTTCCCTTGGACTGGCAATAAATAAAAATACTAGGTTCTAGCAGAGATAGCATTAATCATGATGAAACCAACAAGGGGATCTGCTTGTCTGGCAGGAGCAGTTGGTGCACGTCACCTTGTGTTGGGACGTTGCAAGTTCCAATTAGTATAGTTGTATAACTGGTAGGGGTCTGCCTAACCCCAGCTTTCTCTGTCGAAAAAAAGCATTGATCATGATAAAGGAATAATTGTTCATAGGTTCAAGGCTGAGCGAGAGAGTAATTTTTTTTCATTCAAAGACTTTTTAATGAACATTCAATGACTTACAATTGTTTGCATTACAACCCAAAAAATTATCCTTGATGAAATATAAAGGGGAAGAGTATGAATCACTTACAAAAGGAGCAATAGCCAAAAGCATAAAATTGACCAGATAAACAAACACACCCTCAAATTGAACAGATACACAAACAGACCCTTTCACTCATTTATAGAGAGAGAGAGAGAAAGATTTCACATGGACACGTACTACATTTTTTTGTGTGATGATCTAAATCTCCTGCCACAAACCCTCTTTTAACTCTATCATAACTCAACCAACGGGAAAACGACTAGAAGAATTACATACCACAGGACTGCCCCTCCAACCAAGAAGGGTCCTATCCTCTGACATATGATGACAGAGGGGTCTAAATTGATCCTAGGCATCCAATTGATGCATCTGGATGGCTAGATTAACTACATCCAGGTGATTAGAATGTGGTTGGATCCTAGCCATTGGTTGGGTAGGTAGGGTTAAACGTAGGATAGATCTCATCATATGTCAAGATGATGGGATTCATTCACCACCCCCAACTCCCTCTCCTCCCTCTCGTTGTCCTCCAAAGACCGTCCATTGGTTTCAGCAGTAAAAAGGATGGTGAGTAGCATCCCAACCCCCGATATAACACTCAACGCTATCAAGCTTCCTGACATCCAATCTGCACTCCTTCTTGACGACCAGTAGAACCCAATTGCACCAAGTATCGCGCCTACCTTCCCCATGGCCCCCGCTATCCCATGACACATCGATCGCAGCCTCGTCGGAAACAGCTCCGCCGGCACGATGAAGCTCGTCGTGTTCGGCCCCAAGTTGCAGAAGAAGAAGGTCAGCCCGTAAACCACAAAGAACCCGAATCCTTTATGAGCTTTCCAGATGTGATTGTACATCAATCCGGTGACTAACAGAAAAACAGTCATGAAGAAGAATCCGATCGCTTGTAGCTTCACCCTTCCTATTCTGTCGATGAGGACGACGGCGAACCAGTACCCTGGTATCACCAAAGCAATGACGATGATCGATTGGTATTTCGCAATCTCGAGTACTTCCGTGTAGACATTCATGTCTTTGGGGTGGGACAGCCTGGAATCATACACTTTGGATTGGAATAGGACGTTGGTGTAGAACACCACATCGACCATTAGCCACACCACTGATGCTACGATCAAATCCTTGCCATGGTTGATTAAGAAGTTCCTCGTGCATATATCGTAGTCCGGCATCGACCGCACCGCGGCTTCCTCCTGATCTCTGTGCTGGTCTTCTCGTCCCATTGATTGTAGATGCATCACACTTCCCATGTCTCTGGTCGCTTTGGGGACGTTCTTCTCAACGAGTGCGGTGTACCGAGCAGTTTCTGGCATCTTCATCCGCCAGTAGTACGTCATTGCAGCCGGAATTGCACCAAAAATGAGGATCAATCTCCATGCCAGATCGGCTTCCGGAGGTGTTGACCCCGCAAGATCTTGAGAAAACGTTGGTGGGTGATGGGAAATTGCCTGGAAAATGGCTGCGATGATGACGGTGACTGCGGAACTGGTGAGGATTCCGAATCCCTGCATTGAGAAGACGGCAGCGATGAACGAGCCTCGGGTTAGTCGGTTGGCGTACTCGGACATGATGGTAGCAGACAGAGGATAATCACCACCAATTCCCAAACCTAAGAAGAATCTGAAGATGCAAAGGGTGGATATAGTGCAGTTCTTGGTGCGGCATATGGAGAAACCTGAGGCAACGGAGGTGAAGATCATGAGGAGGAGAGACAGACCATAGACTCTCTTCCTTCCCTTGGTGTCGCCGAGGCGGCCGAAGACAAGTTGGCCGACTACAGTGCCCAAGAGAGGGATCCCAATCAAGAGAGAGAGAATTCCAGCCGGAACAACACCAGGGTCATCTGTGGTAGTGTAGTAAACACGGCCAATGAATTTGGCTATAGGAGTGATGGAGAAGAGGTCGTAGGCGTCAGTGAAGAGGCCCATTCCTGCAATTATAATGGCGTTGAAATGGTACCATTGGACCTTTGCTGTATCAAGCGCAGTTAGAACCCTGAGAGCCATTTCCCTCCCTCTTGGAGAGAGAGATCAGTATTCCCTCGAGCGGCAGGGAGGAGACAAGTCTTTTATAGGAATCGATGGTTCAGAGGCTTAAAAGAAGGTTTGGAGGATGTTGCTTTTACAGGTTCTAAACTTAAAGTCTCCGGTGAAATAGACAAAGTGGGAAAGTCTGATCAGTAAGATTTTGGTGTTGTTAAGAAGTGATAATGAAGACTTTTGTTGGTTTTGGATGAAATTTTGAACAAATTCTCATGAGAGAGGCATTTTCTATCCAATTTCTCTGAGAGAGAGAGAGAGAGAGAGAGAGAGAGAGAGAGAGAGAGAGAGAGAGAGAGAGAGAGGATTTTTTTTTTGTTTGACAGGCAAGATGGGGTTAGGCAGGATTTTGGTGTTATTCGCAGAAGGAAGAAGTCTAAAGATTGGCTTCAAGGAAGTTGCTCATTCTTTAAATACCCTATCTTGGAATTCTCGCGCAAGGCCCACAATAACACGCAACGAGAGAGACCTTGTGACCTTTTTTATTCTAATTGTTTCTAGTTTTAATTAATGCTTAGGTCAAACTCTTACAAAACTATATAATAAGGCATGGGGGCATGTCACCGGTGATGTAGCTTCGGGTAATCACAAACACTGAACCTTTTTAGCGCACAAGCAACACAACACACGCACGAGCAGAAACAACAGTAAGCGCATGACCAATCACTAAGAAAGCAAAAAGGCAAGGTTGCAAAAAGTTTTTTTATAGATACTTGAAAGCAAAATACATCAAAAGGAGGAGAGAGAGTCCAAATACACAGGGTTCTTAAGTTGTAAGGCCTTTTGGGGCACTCGAGAATACCAAAAAGGTATATACATTAGAAACAAAAAGGTGAAAAACATAGCAGTCTGGAACACGCTCTCCCGCCTAAGTTGGTGTCATCATCGACACCAATTGTTCATGGTAGTCCTCTACAAGCTGTCAATGTTGAAACATGTTGGTGGCCTTCTCCCAGGTGGCTTCACGTTTTGGCAATCCCTTCCACTGCACTAAGTACTTTTTTACTTCCCTAAGGTAGTTGTTGGAATGGTTGAGGATGACTTCAGGTTCTTTGCCTGGGACGCTAGTTGTTGATGGTGTGCACTGCAGAATGAGAGCACATTAAGGCATGCTCCGTTTAGGGTCTTCTTCATCTTCGTGGAATGACTTCATATTACATATGTGGAATACCGGATGCACTTGAAAGTTTGCTGACAAGTTTAGTCGATACGCCAAGTTTACCATACGCTTGATAATGGTGAAGAGGTCGTCATACTTGTGAATAAGGCTTCGGTGGTAGCCTCGAAAGATAGTTGTACGATCTGGAAAGAACTTCGCCAACACCTTGTCCCCAACACGAAATTCTGGTGGTCGATGCTTCTTATCTACCCATTTTTTCATGCGCTTGGTCGCCTTGTTCAAATACGCCTTTGCTAATTCTGCCCGATCTTGCTAGTTCCTGATGAATTGGTATATATAAGGCGTTTTGCCACATCCTTGCGCAGTAAGGGAGTGCGGAGTCTGCAGTTGTTGTTCGGTTACAACTTCGAATGGACTATGGGCGGATGACTCACTCTTTTGGAGGTTGTAGCAAAATTGAGTTGTATCAAGTAAATCAACTCAATCTCTTTTATTGGCACTGACAAAGTGCCGCAGATATTCCTCCAACATGCCATTGATCATCTCCGTCTGTCTGTCGATTTGGGGGTAAAAACTTATGCTGAAGTGTAAGTTTGTCTCAATCAAGCGAAACACTTCTCGCTAAAACTTGTCAGTAAAGTGGGGACCACGATCACTAACAATGCTCTCTGAGGTTTCTCAATGCTTGACTACATTCCACACGAACAACTTAGCAATATGAGCAGGTGATAGGGGCAAGCACGAAGATAGTGTACTTCAAAAACCTATCCACAACCACATAGATAGAATTGCAACCTTGAGCTTTTGGCAAGCTCACGATAAAATCCATGGTTATGCACTCCCACAGATGACTCAACACTAGTAGGGGCTCCACTAGTCCACCGGATCTCTGATTGATGGGCTTGCCTTATTGGCAAATCAAGCAAGTCTACACATAAGCATTCATATTATTGCACATCTGCGGCCAGTAGAATGTGCATTCCAACAATGCCAACATCCTCTGTTGTCTTGGGTGACCCGTCCAAGTGGTATCATGGCACTCGTGCATCAAGCGCCTTCATAAAGTATCCTATCGCAGGATATATAGACGGTCGCCAGTTGAGCAGAGAAAGTCGTCCTCCAGCCAAAATTATTGTGTCTTTCCTTTCTTTACCAATGCGATCAGCTATTGAGTCGTTGGGTGACTCTTTAAGGCTTCTCGAACCTGCTCGAGAAGATCGCTCGTCGGTTGGCTAACATTATCGTCCCAAGCGAGCAAAGTTGCAAGCTTCGCCTTCCAACTCAAGGCGTCAGCAACAACATTGGTTCTAACAGACTTATACTCGAGGACTGTATCAAAATTTGCCAGGAATTCCTGCCAGTGCGCTTGCCTTAGACTCAACTTCTTCTGAGTCTGAAAGTAGTTTATCGCAACATTGTCAGTACACATAACGAATTGTGACCCCAAAGATAGTGTCTTCATGTACGAAGACAGTGCATGACCGCTAGCATCTCACGCTCATGCACCGTGTATCGACATTCGGCGTTGTTTAACTTTCGGCTTTCAAATGCAATGGGATGTCCTTCTTGGAGCAACATCCCTCAGATAGTAAAGTCAGATGCATCAGTCTTCACCTCAAACAATTGCCGACAGTCGGGCAACTTTAGCACTATTTTTTTTTTGTCAAAGAGCACTTCAACCCGTCAAAAGCCTTCGGCATGCATCAGACCATAGCCATGGTATGTCTTTCTTCAGCAGATCTGTGAGCGCAACAGCAATTTGGGAATATCCCTTGATGAAGCGTTGGTAGTAATTCGCAAGCTCCAAGAAAAAGCGTAATTCGAGAACCTTAGCAAGCAGCTTCCAAACTTGAATAGCTTCAATCTTCTTGTGGTTCATCTTTAATGCCCTTCATCCCACAATATGACCAAGGAAGTGAACTTTCTTCTCACCAAATAAGCACTTCTTCTGTTTGACATACAACTTGTGGTCCTTCAGAGTCTGAAACACAATCCAAAAGTGTCGAACATATTGTTTGATAGAATCGTTATACACCACTATGTAGTCCAAGTACACAACGGCAAACTTGTCAAGGTGCGGGTAAAAATTTTTGTTCATTAGGGTTAATAAGATGGCAGACACATTCTTCAAGCCGAAGGGCATAACAAGAAATTCGAGCACTGCATATCACATTACACAAGTAGTTTTTGGCTCATCCACTTTCACAACCCCAACTTGCTAGTAGTCAGATCTTAGGTCTAACTTAGAGAAGACCTTCACCTTTTTGAGCTAATCAAACAAGTTTGCAATCAAGGGAAGTGGATACTTGTTCTTCACAGTCATTTTGTTTAGGGCCCTGTAGTCGACGCACGGACGCTTCGACCCATCGTGCTTTGCCTGAAACAGCACAGGCACTTCAAAGGGAGATTTGGATAGTTGGATGATCCCCGTTTTGAGCATATCATCTAATTGCTTGTATAATTTCTGCAGCTCAAGAATTGGCATACGATAAGGAGCCATTGCGGATGGCCGTGCACCTGGCACTAGCTCAATCTTGTGGTCTACGCCATGCCTCAGAGGTAGCTTCTTCGGCAGTTTGGCCGGCATAACATCACCAAACTCCTTCAAAACTAGCGCTAAGGCCTCTTAGACATCCACGGCTTATTTCACCTCACCTCTAGTAAGAATTATGACAAGAAAAGTCTCATCACCGCTTTTCATACATCTCTTCAATTGGATCACGGATACCAAGCGCTCGCAAGGCTTCACTGGTATCGCAGTAACCATATAGGGTTGATTCTCACCCTTAAAACTGACAACATTGAGGTGAGACATCGGCACTGACTTATTGCTTCTCAAGAATTTCATTTCGATGATGACTTTGAAATCATCCATGGGTGTGACTGATAACGTGATCCTTCCTGACCAATTATAGATACACACTAGTGCATCATGAACAACACTGTAGATTGCCCTGGCTTCCAAGTTAACCGCTTTTATATGTCTCTCCTTCTTTTTCCACTATAGTTTCAACCGTTCTGCCTCTTCACGCAAGATAAAATTATGTGTGACACATGTGTCTAGCAATGCCTTGGTGAGTCTTCTATTAAGTAGAAGTTTTAAGTACATCAGTTCTTTGCATATGACCGGTTTTGTAGTAGTTGTTACCTTTACTGCATTCATTATCTGCATTGCACCAACTGTTGGTGCCTCTGCTGGTTAATAAACTTCTTCACTCTAAATGGTATTCGCAACTCAAGGTGCGCAGTTATCTCCATTCCTGTTGGGACATGTATTGGCTCAGTGATCACCGTGGCAGATATGATAATCATGGCGATGATAGTTGTCACCCTGGAAGTTATTCACATTCTAATTATTATTTTGGCCATTCTGTCGGCCTTGATTCTGCTAGTTTTCACGACCAGCATTTTACGCATGATCATTCCTTCAATTGTTACGATCATTTCTCTATTGTCTGTCTTGAAATGCCGTGTTGTTCCTATCAAGCTTGACAAGCTTATCTGCAACCACTACCTCTTCAGCTAGCGTTGAAGGATCATGCTAAATGAGTTCTGTGTTTGCCCATCCTTGCAACCCATTATTGAAATAGAATAACCGATCATGATCATCCATTCTCTCAACTTCTAGCATTATCGAAGAGAATGCCTTGACATAGTTATGCACTGACCCTATCTGTTTCAATGTCAACAACCTTTTGCGGGCTATTTTCTCTTGATTTTTAGGCAAAAAATAGTCTCATAATTTCTTTTTGAGGTCATCCCATGAGACTATAGCAACCAACCCACGTCGAATATCACCCAAGCGACATCTCCACCAAAAAGTCGCTTCATCCGCAAAGTACATTGTTGTTGTCTGCAGCCTATCTACGTCTTCCTTTATTCTTGTAGCTTCCAAGAACCAATCTATTTCATAGATAAAGTTCTTGAGATCCTTTGAGTCTTGCATGCCCTTATACTTTGCGGGCTCAAGTAGCCTATAACGTGGCCTATCCACGTGCACCGCAACATCGCCAGCTGGGGAAATCCTCAACTGCTGCTCCAACTGATCAGTCTTTTGCCGGACAACATCCAATTTAGTAGTCATGATGTTGAACCGACCCAGCAGATCATCAAATTTGGTGGCAAAGTCCTCCACCAAATAACCAAATCTAGTGGCAAGACTTTCCACAGAGTCTTCCACCCCCTATACCATCGTCTTGATCTATTTGTTGAGATCCTTAAAAGTAACACAAGTCCCATTGACCAATTTATCCATATTGGTCACTATCCCAGTCAACTCAGCAACATCCTGTGAGATGGCTGACACCCGATCATCGGCCATAAAGTCTTATTTAGGAGGAACCATACTGCTTGAAGGAGTCATGACATTCTTCTTCGATGCCATTGTCAATCCCAATGTCAACAAGGCTCTAGTACCAACTTATCACGGACTTAGAAGCGAAGGCCCCCACGATGTAGCTTCAGGTAATCACAAACACTGAAAGCATACCTTTTTAGTTCACAAGCAACCCACAATACACACGCACGAGTGAAAGCAAGAGTACGCACACGCACAATCACAAAGAAAGCAAAGAGGCAATGATGCAAAAAGCTTTTTTATAGATACTTGAAAGCAAAGTATATCAAGAGGAGGAGATAGGGTCCGAATACATGGGGTTCTTAAGCCGTAAGGCCTTTTGGGGCACTCGAGAATGCCAAAGAGGTATATGCATCAAAAACAAAAAGGTGAAAAACATGGCGGTCCGGAACAGAGGCAAGCGGTAAGCCCATGGAGTTTTACTCTGCTTGAACAACAACCTTAAGTACGGTAGGCAGAGCCAACTTGGTTAGGTCCCTGATCCTGTGGATGGTTTTTTCGTGTAAATATCAAAAAAAAAATGTTATCCTTTTCAAAAGAGGACTGGACATATTAGGTCTCATTTCTCGTTCTGCCCCATAGTTTTAAAGTGTTTTATGATAGATATGAACCATTAGATGTGTTAAGCATGGTTGATTTAGTGGGAATCGACTCTTAAATCATGTTTTCTCGATGAAAAAAATATGTTTTTATCAGCGGAGAAAAACTAATACCTTGATAGCCATTGATTTTGAATCATTGAAAAAACCTGTATGTAGGTTAGATTCCAGTGATCCAAAAGGTGGTTCCTACTAAACAAAACCTATAGATTACATCTATTGTGTTAGATGTGAGAAACAATGACAAAAATGACATTTCTTGAGGAAAGATAAAATGAAAAGATGGGCAGAAAAGAAAGAATGCATCACTCCTTTCAAATATATATATACACGTACACACAAGCGCATACATTGGCCCCAAAGATTATCTTATACCAAAATATCTTTTGGACAAAGTAGACTAAGGTTTCCTCTTGCTATTTTCAGTTCTTATACACATTCTTATCTCTTTTTGTAACTTTTAATTTTTTTTTGCTAAGCCAAGATAACATCCCCCATCACCAATTTATTGCCCCTTAGTAGGCCTCCAATTGGTAAGACCCATGAGGTCTTGCTGCTCAATGAGGAGTTCACCCTGAACCAGCGTCAACATAGCTACAAGGAACAACCCCTGAGGTGTCGAACTTACAATGTCATCAACTAGTGACATTTACAAGTCATCCCTACCGGATGAGGGGAGCCCTTCTTTTATTACCACCAAGGTAGTATCTCATGTGGTAAGCAGGGTCCTGTGCCGAGCTGAAGGCCCAAGTCTGAATCTTTCTGACACATGGTGCTTAAGAGATATCTAGTAGGGGTATGCCTAACCCCAGCTTACCTATCAAAAAAAAAAGAGCATCTTTTATTTATGAATATGATTTTGGTACTGTAGATACCAAAATTTCATGATGCCTAATTATTAATATCTTTTGAAGATACTGCAGGTACCTGTTGAGAATTGCATACTCCTCACACTCTGATAGCAAAATGGATTGTCGTCTATTACTGAACGGCAGAAGGGGATCTCATCCACTACTAAACGGTAGAACATAACGTTGTTCGTTACAAGACGACAAAGAAGAATGTCATTTGCTATGGGACAAGAGAGTAGAATGCTGATTGCATAGATAGGCCAAATGACTTATCCATAACTAATTCCAATGCTCTACACATCGCTAAGGCAGGAAGACTCTTCTTGGACAAGTTTTTCTTTGGAGAGGACTCTTTTGGGATTGGTCTTATCCTCATTAAGGATAGATTTAGATCTATTTGGGTTGGATCTAGACTCAGAAATTTTGATGATTCATGTTTTGTTCTGAAATCTATAAATAGGAGCTCACCCCTATACCCTGATCATATGAAATTTATCAGAAAATCTAAAAATCTTATACCTAAGTGTTGGCCTTGTAGAAAAAGCATACCCAAGTCCTGTTTACACTATGTTTTGACGTCATTGAAGAATACTCATACCTATGTGGAGGTGACAACAGACAAAAATAAGCTTGAACGATAAAATAGACCCTCAAGTCCGATAAAGGTATTTTTCAGATCTTTAATCTGCTTATTTCAATTTCATATAATCTTTTGATTGGGTGCTTATACATGTTTTGTATTAGTTTACACACTTGAATCCGCAGTGGTGCGATTTGAGTTACGAAGATTGAAAACATGTTTTGACTTTATCTTTCCTTCAAACAAAGGACGGTCGGAGCTTGCAAATGGTGGTGCGATTCAAGAGTCAATTTAGTGAAAATCAACTCTTGAATCATGTTTTTTTGATGAAAAACATGTTTTATGAGCCAAGAAAAATGGGTACCTTCATAGCCATTGATTTTGGATCATCAAAAAAACCTTGATACATGTATTTTCGTGATCCAAAAGTCGGTTTCCACTAAACAAAACCTATAAATCACATGTATAGTATTAGATGTGAAAAAAATGCCAAAAACGAAGACTTTTGAGGGGGGGACAAAATAAGGTGGGCAAAGCAAAAAGAACGCATTACTCCTTTCAAAATATATATATGTGTGTGTGTGTGTGTGTGTGTGTGTGTGTGTGTGTGTGTGTGTGTGTGTGTGTGTGTGTGTGTGTGTGTGTGTGTGTGTGTGTGTGTGTGTGTGTGTGTGTGTGTGTGTGTGCACGTACACATAAGCACATGCCTTTCCCCCTTCTTTATTATCTCTTGAACCTCCAATTACCTTCTTGTGGTTTATGTGTTGTTTACAATTGAACCAAAAAAATATCTTATACCAAAATATCTTTTGGACAAAGTAGACTAAGGTTTTTGCTTGCTATTTTCAATTCTCATACCCCTTCTTGTGACTTTGTGACTTTTATTTTTTTTGCTAAGCCAAGAGAACATCCCCCATCACCGATCTATTTCCCTTCAGTAGGTCTCCAGCCGGTAAGACCCATGAGGTCATGCCGCTGACTGAGGAGTTCACCCTGACCCAGAGTCAACATAGCTGCTAGGGACAACCCCTGAGGTGCCGAAATTACAAAGTCATCAACTAGTGACATTTACAAGTCATCCCTACCGGATGAAGGGAGCCCTTATATACATTCTAATGAGAAAACTGGGATGTTAATATTTAATAAAGCGCATCGTTTATTGATGAATATAATTTTAGTATCCTTCAAAAGAAAACCATGGTCAACCGAAGTCAAACACTGTAGGGAGTATGAAAGCAACACACAAACAATGGGACATACTTGTCTAGGGGCCTTAAATAAGAGAGAAAAATTAATTTTACACTTTTTTTTATTTATAACCTGAAGAAACAGTACCCGGCACAAAGACTTGGTCGTGTTAGCTCAGTCTGCCATACCTATGGTCATTGTGCCAGTAGCATAAAACTCTGAGGCTAGAACTGAAATTCCACTAGAGGGGGGGTGAATAGTAAAATTCGATGCAGAACGATAATATAAAAATTAAAGACAATAAGACACAACACAATAAACACAGGATTTATACTGGTTCGGTCGAGTTACTGACCTACATCCAGTTCCCAAGTAAAACACTTGAGCCTTTCACTATAAAATCCGTGTTACGGGATAGATAGCACAACACCCTCTTCCTCAGAGGTCTACTTCTCTCAAAAAAGAAAGGAAACACCATCTTCCTCAGAGGTCTACTTCTCTCAACAGAGAAGGGATACAACAGAAATCAGAAAGTTACAACACTTTCCTATAGAACCTTCAGAATGATATGCAGAGTATGAATGCACGTATGAAGATTGTCAGAATGTTCTCTCTTTTGAAAATAGGCAGAATAATCTTTAAGGAGAACAGAATATTCTTTTTCTCTTTTTCTTCAGACACACACTTGATTCATTTTGTTAGAGATTTTTTCTTGTCTTTTTCTCTTTCTTTTTCTAAGCTCTTTCTCAGTGTGTTGAGTAGGAATATTTCTCTTTGAAAGCTCACATCTATATTCTGAAATGTTATTTTGTTTGTATATATATATATAGGTCTTCAACAATAGTCGTTGCTTTTTGAAATGCTTTGAAATAATTGTCCTTTTGTGATGTGAGATGCCAGGTCATCTCAAAAATAACCTTCTATGAGATAAAGGTGTGAAGTGATGTGTACTATATGTTGCTTTTTCAAAAAATCATCATTCCATAAATTAAAGAATTGTTAAGTAATAAATGTTTGGTGTATTAAATAATGATACTTTCTTCAAGTCGTCATTTCTACTTTTAAATATTTGAGGTACACTATACGTTGGTGTATTATAAATGAGTTTTAATTTGTAATGTATCTTTTCTTAAATTAATGTTTTGTAGTACATTAGACGTTGAGTTTTATTTTTATTACAAATCGTCACTTCTTTGTTTAAATGTATGTAAGTACAAGAAATGCTATGTTTAGTACTTTATTTTATAAATGGTTATTTTTTGAGCAAATGTTTTTGAAGTACCATTTAATGCTTACTGAAATAATGATGACTTCAAATGTAAGTCATCACTTTTTGAGTGTTGTTGAAATTCTATTTAATGCTTAAAAACTTAAATGGTCATTTCTTAAATTAATTGTTTTGTTCAACAATAAATATTCGTGTATAAAATAATATTTATTTTCTCAAATCGTCATTTCTAAAATGAATGGTTGTGTATTATGAACCAACACATCTTTTCACAATTTGTCTTTTCTTATATAAAAGTTTCTTACGTAAATGTTTGTGTATTATGAACCAATGCATTTTGTCTTTTCTTAAATAAATGTTTTTGAAATCATGAGCTTTTATATCTTTTCAAATGATCTTTTTCATAAATACTTGTAGGAAGTACAATTAATGCTTTTGAAATCATAAGCTATTATATCTTGTGAAAATGTCTTTTTCATAAATGCTTATAGGAAGTAGAATGATTTGTTTCAAAAAGGTGTTTTTGAAATACTACAATATACATAACGTATCTTTTTATGAAAGCTTGACTTTTTATATATAAATGGCTTGTATGATTTTAAAGCATATAGTCTAATATGAAATATGCATGCTTCTGAAGGTTATGTTACATATGAGTCTAAAGAAAAAAACTCTTCACCTTGAAGTAGCCGATCTTCTTGGATAATCGTTAGTGCATCTCTTTGGCTCATCAAGCTTTTTCTTCAGAGAAGTATGATTGCATCAAATTGTTGCACTTGATCAAGTTGTCTTCACTCTTCTTCAGTGAAATAACCTTGCATCAAATATTCGTTAAATGCATAGCACATCATATCCAGACATAAAATAACATATTCAGTTTCAAGTATGAAAGAATATCATATTTATCATGTATCATCAAAACATAGTTTCTCAACAAGGACCCCTTCCTCGGAGCTTAAGCTATGTGTTGGCTTGCACAGAGGGGTGACGCCCATAAGAATCAAACCTTTATTGCTCGTCTAGCAGCCAAAGCCCGACCCCGCTACGTCAACCTCCCTTGGGGCAATTTCATGCTTGAAAATGAAAAAATAGTAGAAAAATGCAAGTTGAAAAGAAAAAGTGGCAACTTTTTTCTATGTCCCAAACAATAAAAAATTTTGAAAAAGAAAAACAAATTTTCCCTGATTTTGATAGGAAAAATTTTTCCATCTAAGAAAATTTATTGGCATAAAAAAAAGTACCACACGTGCTTGGAGAGCATTATTCTTAAAATCGAGCCAAATTGTCTTGTATTGACTTATTCAAATCAAATTTATCTTTCATCGATTTTCTGGAAAATCAATTCACAGAGGGGAGGGGGGCTGAGCCGGTTCTCGAAGAGGGTTCCTTACATAATTTAATTCTTGACGACTCTCTGAATCTCTTCCAAAAATGATGTGGTTCGAAAACTGATCGGACAACATTGTTATGGAGAGGTAAAGGATGTTTTTCCCCCAAAGCCAATATCTAATCACCTTGAGGGCACGTTTGGAAGCGAGAAAATGGTAAGAAGGAAAGAAAAAATGGTAACTTTTTCAACCATTCCCAACAAGAGAAAAAATTTAAATGAAAGCTTTTCTTAAAATTATAATTTTTGATATAAAAATTTCTCCATATGGTATGGGGGTAGAGGAATTTTTTTATAAAAAAAATTTTTTTGATCGGGGCAACCACTCACCCACACATCTCATCCCATGGGGCTGCCATAAAAAGAACACCCTCCATCTTCATCTTCATCTTCTGCCCACCTACCACCATTTTGAGGTCTCTCTCTCTTGAGTGTGGTCGACCACCTCTCCCACTCAATTTTCAATAGTTAGGTTGGTATAGAACAACTTAATGAGATCGGGGTAGAATGAAGTATTGTAGAAAGGTTTCTAGTTCAAATGAAGAGAAATATTCAAAGGAAATTAACCTTTCTGGTTGGATGGGAAGTGAACTTACGTAGTTGTAGTGGTGAATTAGATCTGGATATCGGAGATCTGAGGAATCAATCATGTTGGATTCATTGAGGTAAGGTTTTGAGGAAAAGGAGGCCATTGTGATTCACGAAGATGAAGAACAAACTTGGAGAGAATTGCAGTAACTTTTAGAATAGATGTTTCGAGTAGTGAAAGATCGTATGAATAAGTTTCTTTAAATAGAGAAGGTGAATAATTTCATATCATAGAGAGTTGTATGTTTTAAGAGACTCGTGAATGAATGATCAAGTCACTTTTTGGAAGAGAGTGTTGATATTTACCTATATGTGGAATGATCCACAAGATAGAGCTAAACAAGAGGACATATAGTGGTTTGAATTCGTGTGTGAGAAGATAATAATAATAAAAAAACATAGTTTCTGACATAAAGGAAATTTGATATGGGAGAATCCATTGTTTTTAGAGAGAAGTCATGGTTTGAATAAAATAAGAAATGTTCAATGATGGCCTAATAAAACAAATAACAAGTAGGTATTTTAAAATACAAGACATGGGTCAATGTTTTTTATTTGAGGTAACATAAAGGAGATAGGCTCAATTTTCGTAAGGAAGGTTTTGAGAAAAAGACAAAAGTAATTGAAGAGAGTTATGAGATGAATGACATGAAGAAATGATAGCTTATTTAATATAAATAGATTTTATGGATAGGCGTGAAAGGAGATAGGAAAAGGGGTAATCATGTGATGTGTACTTGAAAGATGTTATTTTTGAAAGATAAGAATGATATAAGAAATGTCATGATTAATGTGTATTATTTTTATAGCTTATATGAGTATACGTAAATTGGAAATAGACAGTGTACTTGACATATATTATGTCATTGAATAGTGTGAAGAGAAGGAGTTAAAAAAGATGGCATGTAAAAATGATGAGACATAAAGTAAAGTATTTTTGAGAGAGAGAGGATACCAATAGTGGCAAAAAAAGCAAAAAAAAATAATTGGTTTTAAAAGGACACACTTTGACTTTGAATAGTGGTGAGAGAGATGATGAGACAGAAAGAGAAAGAGTCAAAAATGTATTCGAGAGATTAAAAAAAATGATAAGAAAAAAAATGTAATATGCATGAATGATAAACTAAACAACAGTATAAACTAATAAAAAATCATATGGTATTGCAAAGTTTTATCTGAGTAAAAATACAATTAAGTATGATTAATTATAAGTCACTTAGTTTACAGATTCCTAATTTTCTTCTAATTCATATAAAGTCTTCATGTTTTAAAGGTTTAGTTAAAATGTCTGCTAATTATTGATTAGTGGGTATAAATTCAAGTTTAATTATGTTATTTAAAACTTGTTCTCTTAAAAAGTGGTGTCGAATTTGTATGTGCTTTGTACGTGAGTGAAGAATAGATTTTTTGGATAAATTAATTGCACGTGTATTATCACATAAAATAGTTGTATTTTCAAATTTTAAACCAAAATCATTTAAGGCTAGTTTCATCCAGATGACTTGTGTACATGCTAGGCTTGCAGCAATATATTCAGCTTCAATAGTTGATAATGATACACAAATTTATTTCTTACTGAACAATGAAACTAGTGAGTGCCCTAGCATATGACATGTTTCACTTGTGCTTTTTCTATCAGATTTACTACCAGCAAAATCAGCATCACTGTATTAGATTTAATCAAATATAGATGATTTTGAATAAAATAACCCAAAATCAACAGTTCTTTTTAGATATCTCATTATTCTTTTTACAGCTTTAAGATGTGACTCTTTTGGATTTGATTGAAATCTAGCACACAAGCAAACACTAAACATAATATCTGGACGGCTAGCAGTTAAATAAAGTAGTGATCCTATCATACCTCTGAATAATTTTGTATCAACAGTCCTACCATCTTTATCTTTGTCCAATGCAGTGGTTGTGATCATAGGTGTATTCTTTGAAGTAGTTGAGTTCATGTTGAACCTCTTTAGAAGTTCATGAGCATATTTTGACTGATTGATGAAGACTCCATCCTTGGTTTGCTTGATATGCAGTCCAAGAAAGTAGGTGAGTTCTCCCATCATACTCATTTCAAATTATTTCTGCATGGACTTAGAAAAATCTTGACAAAGACTATTGTTGGTAGATCCAAAGATGATATCGTCCATATATATTTGAACGATTAAGGTATGAGCATCTACTATTTTTACAAATAAAGTTGAGTCTGCTTTGCCTACAGAAAATCTGATTTTTAATAGAAAAGTTTTAAGTCTATCGTACCAAGCACAAGGTGCTTGTTTTAATCCATATAAAGCATGTTTTAGTTTAAAAACATGATCAGAAAATTGTTCATTTTCAAAACCTAGAGGTTGTTTTACATAAACTTTTTCATTTATAAAACCATTTAGAAAAGCACTTTTAACATCCATTTGATAAGTTTAAAATTCATATAGCTTGCATATGCCAAAAGCATTCTTATGAATTCAAGTCTAGCAACAAGAGCAAATATTTCATCAAAGTCAATACATTCTTCCTGATTGTATCCTTGAGCCACTAGCCTTGCCTTGTTTCTTGTAACATTGCCTGATTCATCCAGCTTGTTTCTAAATATCCAGCTTGTCCCAATGATTTGATGATCTTTTAGTTTTGGTACAAGATCCCACACAGCATTTCTTTGGAACTGGTTAAGTTCTTCAGTCATTGCCAGCATTCAAAACTCGTCTATGATGGATTCATCAAACTTTTTAGGTTCAAGTTGAGAAATGAAAGTCATATTTGCAATATGTTCCAACTGAGCTCTTGTTTGAACCCCCTTGGTCAGGTCTCCCAAAATTTGCTTTTGAGGATGATCTCTGATTTTGGCAAATGTTCTTTGATTATCATTTTCATTAGATTTAACTTTGTTATTTAAGAGAAATCTATACTTTCAAGATCATCATCGTTAGTTTGCTTATGAACAGATTGATCAACAGATTCATAGAAACTGGCATGCATAGATTCTTCAATTGTATTAGTACTCTTATTAAAAACTCTATATGCTTTACTATGACTTTAATATCCTAGGAATATGCCTTCAACAGATTTAGCATCAAATTTATCAAGGCTATCTTTTGTATTCAGGATAAAGCATTTACACCCAAAGACTTTAAAGTAGTCTATTCTTGGTGTTCTGTCATAGAATAATTCGTAGGGAGTTTTATTCAAGAGAAGTCTAATAAGTACTCTATTTAAAATATAGCATGCAATATTAACAGCTTCAGCCCAAAAATATTTAGCAAGATTGTTATGTTGAAGTATAGTTCTGGCAGATTCTTGAAGGGTTCTATTCTTTCTTTCTACTACACCATTTTGAGGTGCAGGTCTAGGAAAGGCAAAGTTATGTGAAATATCATGCAAGTTACAAAAATTTACAAAAAGATCATTATCAAATTCTCCTCCATGGTCACTACGAATTTTAATAATTGTAGAGGATTTTTTATTTTGTAACTTTTTACATAAAATCTCAAATTCACAAAACGTATCACTTTTATTTTTTAAAAATATTACCCAAGTGAATCTTGAGTAATCATCAACAATGATAAAAGCATATGTATTATGAATAAGACTAGCTACCGTAGAAGAACCAAAAAGATCCAGGTGGAGAAGCTCTAAAGGTCTTTTACTTGACACAACATTCTTTGATTTGAAAGATGATTTTGACAATTTTTCTAATTGACAAGCATCACAAAAATAATCCTTTTTAAATGGTATATTAGGTAGCCCACGTACCAAGTTATTTTTAGCCAGTTTAGAGATATATTTAAAGTTAACATGTCCCATTCTCATGTGCCATAAATTTTGAGAGTTATTATTTCTATGAGACAATGTTCAGT
The DNA here is from genome assembly GCF_984573655.1 of Nuphar pumila. Classification (NCBI taxonomy): domain Eukaryota; kingdom Viridiplantae; phylum Streptophyta; class Magnoliopsida; order Nymphaeales; family Nymphaeaceae; genus Nuphar; species Nuphar pumila. Next base: position 117,557,458 of record NC_143257.1, on the reverse strand, counting down.
AATATTATCTAAGTATAATTCATATACATTATTTTTCCTTATACCTTTCAAAACTATATTTTCATCTGTGTCTACTGTAAGGCATGCATCATGTTTGAAACTGACATTATATCCTATGTCACACATTTGACTGATACTTAAGAGGTTGTATTTTAAACCTTTAACAAGGAGAACGTCTTTAATAAGAAGTTTATTGATATTACCAATATTGCCAATCCCAATTATTAAACTTTTGTTGTTATCTCCAAAGGTGACGGTTCCTCCTTCTTTATGATGAAGAACAACAAAAAGATTAGGATGTCCTGTTATATGTTTTGAGCATCCACTGTCTAATATCCATCTGTTCTTTTTTTTCAATGCCTGCAATAGATCAAGTAAAAACTCTTTTTGGTACCCGATCGAGTCTCTTTTTGTTAGATTTTAGAACTCATATCCATTTTGATTTGGGTTTATTTATAATCTTAGAGGAGTACATGGAATTAAAATTAAAATTGTAATACTCCTGTTTTGGTTCAGCAGAACCTTTGACAAAAGTGGTCTTTTGATTCGTATAAGAAGGTTTATTATAATGAGAGTAACCAATATTATTCTTGTAAAACAGAATTTTTGAGAGGATAGGAGTTTGTCCAGGTTTTCTTTTCCTTTGGTAAACTTAAAAACCGTTTTCATAAGGTTTTCAGTTTTTCCTTTTAATTCTGAAATTTCTACTTGAAGATTTTTAGTCTTGCAGCTAGTAGACGAGATTTCAGAAGTAAGCATGAAATTTTTCTCTTTCAACTCAGAATTTTCAATAATGAGTTTTTCATTTTTCTAGGAAAGCTCTAAATTTTTAGATTTTAAAACTTTATTTTTCAGACTCATTTTTCTAGATTCTTCAAATAGTTCTTGAAAAGCATCTAGAAGTTCTTCAGATGAAAAGTCAGAGGTTTCACTTACAGCGCTTTCTTCCACCATGAAGCACATGTTTGCAATTTCGGCTTCATCATCACTTGACTCTTCATTGGTGGATGGTTCTGAATCATCCTATTGAGCATGGAGAGCCTTCTTTTTGAAGAACCTTTTCTTGGGTTCCTCAACTTAAGATTTTCTCTTTAGTAGAGGACAGTCACATTTTACGTGACCTGGCTTATTGCATTGATAGCACATGGTATCTTCTTTAGAATCTTTATGCTTTTTTGACAGCTTGTTCTCTCTCATGAAGCGCTGAAATCTTCGAGAAAGTAGCGCAATTTCATATTCTTTTTCTTAGTCCTCATTTTCAGAAATGGCTAGGAAGGCTAGATTTTTCTTTGGAGGTTGTTCTTCTTTCCTTCTTTCTTTTATATAGACTTCATAGGCCATAAGATTGCCTATTAAGTCATCTAGAGTAAGCTTGGATAGATCTTGGGCTTCTTCAATAGTTGTGGTCTTTTTCTCTCAGTCAATTGTAAGAGATCTCAAGATCTTTTTCACCTTATCAGTCTGGGAATAAGTTTCTCCCAGAGATTTAAGATTATTGGTGATATTGGTGAATCTGGTAAACATCTTTATGATGGATTCATCTTTATTCATTTTGAATAGCTCGTATTTCTGAACTAAAGATGAGATCTTTGCTTCTTTTACTCGGTTAGTTCCTTTGTTGTTAACCTCCAGAGAATGCCATATATCATAGGCAGATTCACAAACTGATATTCTATTAAACTCATTTTAATCAATGGCGCAATATAATGCATTCATAGCTTTTGCATTTAGGTTTGCCATATTCTTTTCTTCGTTAGACCATGAAGCATAGTCTGAAGTTGGAGAAGTGTATGATATTCTACAATCTTCCATACAGCAAAGTCTATAGACTTTAGGAATATGGTCATTCTGCACTTCAAATATTCATAGTTTGTGCCATTGAAAAAAGGAGGGCGAGATGAGTGTTGACCTTCGATGTCACGAGCATAAGAGGTTGATGCCATTTTTGTGTCGGAAGACTTGTTATGTCGAAACCAGCAGAACCTGCTCTGATACCAAATGAAATTCCACTAGAGGAGGGTGAATAGTAAAATTCGATGCAGATCGATAATATAAAAATTAAAGACAATAAGGCACAACACAATAAACACAGGATTTATATTGGTTCGGTCGAGTTACTAACCTACATCCAGTCTCCAAGTAAAACACTTGAGTCTTTCACTATAAAATTCGTGTTACGGGATAAATAGTACAACACCCTCTTCCTCAGAGGTCTACTTCTCTCAACAGAGAAGGGAAACACCATCTTCCTCAGAGGTCTATTTCTCTCAACAGAGAAGGGACACAACAGAAATCAGAAAGTACAACACTTTGTTATAGAACCTTCTGAATGATATGCAGAGTATGAATGCACGTATAAAGATTCTCAGAATGTTCTCTCTTTTAAAAATAGGCAGAATAATCTCTCAGAAGAACGGAATATTCTTTTTCTCTATTTCTTCAGACACACACTTGATTCTTTTTGTCAGAGAGCTTTTCTTGTCTTTTTCTCTTTCTTTTTCTAAGGTCTTTTTCAGTGTGTCGAGTAGAAATATTTCTCTTTGAAAGCTCACATCTATATTCTGAAATATTGTTTTGTCTGTATATATATAGGTCTTCAAAAATAGTCGTTGCTTTTTGAAATGCTTTGAAATAATTGTCCTTTTGTGATGTGAGATGCCAGGTCATCTCAAAAACAACTTTCTATGAGAAAAAGGTGTGAAGTGATGTGTACTATATGTTGCTTTTTCAAAAAGTTGTCATTCCATAAATTTAAAAATGGTTAAGTAATAAATGTTTGGTGTATTAAATAATGATACTTTCTTCAAGTCGTCATTTCTACTTTTAAATATTTGAGGTACACTATACGTTGGTGTATTATAAATGAGTTTTAATTTGTAATGTATCTTTTCTTAAATTAATGTTTTGTAGTACATTAGACGTTGAGTTTTATTTTTATTACAAATCATCACTTCTTTGTTTAAATGTATGTAAGTATAATAAATGCTTTGTTTAGTACTTTATTTTACAAATGGTCATTTCTTGAGCAAATGCTTTTGAAGTACCATTTAATGCGTACTGAAAGAATGATGACTTCAAATGTAAGTCGTCACTTTTTGAGTGTTGTTGAAATTCTATTTAATGCTTAAAAACTTAAATGGTCGTTTCTTAAATTAATTTTTTTGTTCAACAATAAATATTTATGTATAAAATAATATTTATTTTCTCAAATAGTCATTTCTAAAATAAATGGTTGTGTATTATGAACCAACACATATTTTCACAATTTGTCTTTTCTTATATAAAAGTTTCTTACGTAAATGTTTGTGTATTATGAACCAATGCATTTTGTCTTTTCTTACATAAATGCTTTTAAAATCATGAGATTTTATATCTTTTCAAATTGTCTTTTTCATAAATACTTGTAGGAAGTACAATTAATGCTTTTGAAATCATGAGCTATTATATCTTGTCAAAATATCTTTTTTATAAATGCTTATAGGAAGTACAATCACTACAAGAAAATTGTTAATTAGCGACAAAAATTTGCGACGGATTTTTTCCGTCGCTAATTAGCGACAGATTAGCTAGAGATACAATCTGTCGCTAATTCGCGACGGATTAGTGAGGAAACAACTTTTATCGATAATATGTCGCTACTTAGCGACGGATTAGCGACTGCAATTTTTTGTCGCTAATTCTTATTACAAGAACACCATTTTAGCGATGGATTTAGAGAGGAAACTCTGTCGTCGCTAATTCGCGATGGTGTAGCGACAGAATATATTCCGTCGCTTTTTTGGTATTTTGATTTACGACGGCTTAGCGACGGAATAATTCTGTCGCTAAGCCGTCGCTAAATGTCGCGTAAATCCCTAATCCCATCCCTCTTTCTCTTTTTCCTGTTTCGCGGTCTTGCTCCCGCCCGCCGCCCTCTCCCTCCCGCCGCCCGTCGGCTCTCGGCACCGCCCGGCCGCCGCCGCTCCCCGTCCACCGCTCGCCAGCCGCCGCTCGCCAGCCGTCCACCGCTCGCCAGCTGCCGCTCCCCGTCAGCCTCCCGCCACCGTCCGGCGACGCACAGGTAATCTTCATTCTTCTTCTTCTTCTTCTTCTTCTTCTTCTTCTTCTTCTTCTTCTTCTTCTTCTTCTTCTTCTCCTTCTTCTTCTTCCTCTGATTCCTCTTGTGATTTGCCTTTGAGCTGAGGTCCAACACCAGCAGAACGATCTACTTCATCATGAGCAAAGTTGTTCAGAGAGAAGTGAGGCTTTTGTTGTCTTGATATAGCCTTTGTTCCTCTGCCCCTTTTGCTTGGTCTATTCAGACCTGTTGCATCTTCAATTCCACCAGATGAGTCGAGCCCTTGTGGGCTTTTCTCTAATGCTAATTGCTAAACTAGATGGGATACGTACCTTCTCCACCAGCTCATCATCCAAGCCTAGATCTTTTGTTTTTGACAGAAGCTCGTCATTCAAGTCTTCAGGGTCTTCATGTTGGGAAAGGGCATGGCCAAGCAAGAGCAGCTTGGCGTCCTCCATCTTCAGTTCTTGCACTTGATAAATCCATTGGAACTTACGGAACTTTTTTCTAGAGGTGACCAGGGTTTTAATTAATACCCCTCTTTCGATGACGAGATTGGCGAGATCGGATTCGGACAAAACATCATCAAGAACTACCAGAACGCGTTTCTGGTTTGGTGTGCTGTCTTGTACAGCCTTTCTTAGCTGCTCAATTGCATCTTTCTCGCCAACAAAATTAGGCACGTCTTTTACATGCACCAACATTCGCCATAGTTTCTGAACCACCTCTACCAAATTGGGCGACTTGGAAATAGTCAAAACAACAATATCAAACTCTGCTGCAAAAATGTAAGACGAAGAAGGTGGTCACTGGTCAGCAGTATATTCTGATGGCAAAAAACAAATATTTTGCTTTATGGATCGTCTTTTATATGGATAGTAAGCAAAAATTTTTTAATCATGTGATTGCAAACTGTAATTATGTTTTCCAACAGCTGCAAAAGTCAATATTCTAAAATACACTAAAATTTCTCATATGACTTGATGCTGCTTAATAATGATTGATTGCTCATGCATTTTCACAAAACATATATGCACTTATTATTAACATGTTAATCTCAAATTTATGTGTCTAATAAACCTACAAATAACTTAGCAATTTATTTTTTAAATATAAACCTACAAATATCTTAGCAATTTTTTTTTTAAATAAATATTTTTGCAGTATGACTAATAAATATGTCATTTATTGTTTCCATAATTACAAGTAATTAAAGTTCATATATAGTCATGGGTTGTTCACCATGGTCATTGAGAGAGGAAGACTTGGCTGCAAGCATCGATGGTTTTGCTTATTTTCATCTATGGTTTTGCTTATTTTCTCCTATATGGGTGATTGATTATTCTGCTAATTTTTGTTAATCTTTTAGTTTTTCATTCTTGTAAAAGTTTTGTTTAGTCTTTTTGCTTCCTTTGCATAAGTGTTTGTGTTTCCTTAATTAGTTTCAATATTCATTGCAGTACATTACTTGCACACTTTATTTCATCGCATTTCATCATTAGATATATCATCATCAGTTTAGTTATTTTTTGCATTGCATAAGTGTTTGTGTTTTCCTAATTAGCTTCAATATTCATTTTAACACAGTGTTTTTTGCAGATTTCTCAACGGAACTCGCTTGTGCCCCGCCACCCGTGGTAAGTAAGTGACAAAAATAATGCAAATCGGGTAAATACCCGTGGTGAGTAAGTGATGCAAGTGCATCACATGTTATTTAATTTATTGAATGTAACACTTTATTGTTCACACACTCACTTAGTTGTTGATATCTAGGACTGCTTTGTTGGAGTTCGGAGATCATGCTGAGCATGATTTTAATGTATGAATATAGAAGTGTTCTTATTTTTGGAGTACGGAGTCCATGCTATGCATGGTAGTAGTTAGTGGGATATTGAAGTGTGTTTGCTGCAGGTGCATGTTTGACATTTGTTTGATATGAATTATTTCGATGTATTGCAATGTTTGATGTGATTGTATCCATGCTTACATGTAGTTACTTTCAATTTGATTATGTCTTCAATGTGAAATTGTATACTGAAAGCATGCTTCAAATGAATGTATCGTGTCATGAATAGTTTGCACATGAAAATATTAAGTTATCAATGCATGCATCATAATTCTTGTGATTGTATGACATCATATATTGCATGATAAATTTGATATTTTCTTCATCATAGCATTCTGATGGTTCTCTTTTAACTGGTTAGGATACTATTCGTAACATCATACGACAGAATGACTGCAAACCGTGAATGGATGTACCGTAGGATAGTGGACAATGAGTTATCGCATGAATATATGGATGGTGTTGACAGTTTTATTGAATTTGCAACGGCAAGTGTCAGTACGGTAGATCCCACAGGTCGGATTAGGTGTCCCTGCAAGATTTGTAAGAATAATCGATTTGTAGAACCTCATGGCATTAGACATCACCTATACAAGAAGGGTTTTGTGAGTGATTATCAGAACTGGACGTTTCATGGAGAAGAATTTAGAAACGATTTTGATGCACGGGTGAATGTGGTGCACGATAATCCATATACGAATTTGATATTTGATGCCGCAGGAACAGAACTGGGTTCTGCTATGAGTTCTAGTGATGTAAGAACTGCCGTATATGAAAAATCACCAAACGATGCAGCTAGTAGATTTTATGATTTACTTAGAGATGCTGATGAGCCACTTTGGAACGGTTGTTAGAGTCACACTATCTTGTCTGCAGTTCTTCAACTAATGAATTTGAAGTCTGAGTATAATTTGAGTCAATCATGTTTTGACCGTTTGTGCATGATTGTGAAGAGTATGTTGCCTAAAGATGAGAAATTGCCACAAAATTTCTATCGTGCGAAAGTTATGGTCAACGCTCTAGGTATGGGTTACAAAAAGATTGATGTTTGTCCAAATCACTGCATGTTGTATTTCAAGAAGCAGGAAAACGACATATCATGCCCGTCATGTGGGCATCCTCGGTTCAAGCCAAAGACAAGAGGCAATGGTAGCACGAGATCAAAGGAAGTTTCATACAAGTCGCTCCGCTACTTTCCTATCACTCCTAGATTGCAGCGATTGTATATGTCTTCAAGGACAACTAAACACATGAGATGGAATGCAAATAAAGTTCGACACGATGAAAACAAGATCACGCATCCTGTTGACGCTGAAGCTTGAAAGCACTTTGATCGTACTCATCAGAACTTTGCAATGGAAGTGCAAAATGTTAGACTCGGTCTATGTACAGATGGATTTAATCCATTTGGGGGTAGATCAACTCCATACTCATGTTGGCCAGTATTTGTAACTCCATACAACCTTCCACCAAGCTTGTGTATGAAACGTCCAAATCTTTTCTTGTTTCTGTTGATCCCTGGTCCAACCTCACCTGGTCAAAATCTTGATGTATATCTAAGGTCATTGATTGATGAATTAAAAGTACTGTGGGATGACGGTGTTACCACGTATGATGCCCACAAAAAACAAAATTTCAACATGAAGGCCGCTGTTCTATGGACAATCAGTGACTTCCCTGCATATGGTATGTTATCTGGTTGGAGCACACATGGGAGGTTGGCTTGTCCGTACTGCATGGAGGATTCCAAAGCTTTTATATTGAGGCATGGAAGGAAGCCTTGCTGGTTTGATTGCCATCGTCGATTTCTACCCAGTGATCATCCGTTCCGACGTCAAAAGAATGCATTTAAAGCAGGCACAACTGAAACGGAAGGTCCATCCTCAAGATTGTCTGGCATAGAGATTCTAAGAAGATTGCGATACTTTCTAAATGTATTAACAGATGCCCGTAGTACTACACCCTTCCGTGGATTTGGGAAGGATCACAATTGGACGAAAAAATCTATTTTTTGGGAACTACCGTATTGGCCGACCCTATTGATACGACATAATTTGGATGTGATGCATGTAGAGAAAAATGTGTTTGATAATGTGTTCAATACAGTAATGAATATTAAAGGAAAAACGAAGGATAATACGAAGGCCCGTATGGATTTAAAATTAATATGTAAAAGACCAGAATTGAAACTCAAAGAGTATAATGGCAAAGTACTGAAACCAAAGGCGAAGTACGTGCTCGGACCTGATCAAATAAAACATGTATGTCAATGGTTGAGACAACTGAGATTTCCAGATGGATATGTCTCTAACATTGTTCGGGCTGTGAAGATTGACGATGGACAGTTATATGGGTTGAAGAGCCATGATTGTCATATCTTTATGCAACGATTGATAGCCCTAGCATTCCATGATATGTTAGACAAACCTATATGGGGGGTATTGTCTGAGTTGTGCGGATTTTTCAGAACATTGTGCGCATCGGAGGTCATTGTATCAGATGTAAAGAATCTCGAGGACTCTGTCATCACCACTGTTTGTCTGTTAGAAAAGATATTTCCGCCAGCATTTTTTGATGTTATGGAACATTTGATCATACATCTGCCATATGAACTAAGGGTTGGTGGCCCTGTGCAATATCGATGGATGTACCCATTTGAAAGGTATATGTTTTTTTATATTTGTCTCTTTAGTGACAGATATTTAAAATTTGAAATGTATATTCTTGTCAGATGCATGTTCGACCTAAAAAAAAAGGTTCGTAATAAAGCAAGAGTAGAAGGCTCTATTTTTGAGGCGTACACTTTAGAAGAGATTTTAAATTTCTCATCTATGTACTTCGAACCTCATATTCCAACACGTTATACATGCCCGCCCCGTAACGATGATGGAGAACAAGTAACTGTAGCTGACAAGCTGTCGATATTTCAACCACTTGGGCATGCATTTGGTAGTTGCCGATCAAGGCTATTAACAGATCGAGAGCAAGATGCAACACACATCTATATTCTTTTTAATTGCTCAGCGATCGACCCATACATCGAGTAAATATATGTATATGCAACTCAATTATAAATCCTTTTATGTTCTATATGTGGATACATGGCTCGGTAATATAAGTATTTGTGGTTTGCAGACGATTTGATCTGGAGTTGCAAAGCGAAGTTTCACATCTCACTGATGCAGAAGTACTAAAAGAACGTGAAACTAAGTTTGTGGAGTGGTTGAAACAGTTGGTAAAGAAGCTAACATAAATTTTGTACTTATAAACAACACTAAGTTACTTAATTGATCGTGATCACAATAATTGTTTATGTCTGTGCGTAGGTTCGCCATGGTGATGTTAAAGATCAAGGAATATGTGATTTAGAAAATGGTCCGACCAAAGTTGTGCAATGCTACAACGGGTATATCGTAAATGGTTATTGATTCCATACAAAAGACTACGGTATAAACAAATCAACGATAAATAGTGGCGTGTGTGTCAAGGGTAGCAGCTACGGTGAAAATGAACATGATTACTACGGTGTTATAGAGGAAATAATGGAGTTGACTTACTTAGGCATGAATAACAGGGTTACGATATTCAAGTGTCATTGGTTTGATCCAACTGCAACAAGACTCGACAAAGCTTCAGGCATTGTGGAGGTGAATCATAAATCCAGGTTTGGAACATATGAACCATTCATATTAGCCTCGCAAGCTCAACAAGTTTATTATACTTCATATCCGAGTATAAAAAAGTCAGATAGAAATGAATGGTGGGCAGTTTGCAAGGTGAAATCCAAACTATACCCCGAGTATGATCAGTTACAGGAAGATGAGTTAGCTGAAGACAGTGATTACTATCAATCAGATGATGTCTATGACTTTGCTTATGGTCACGATGTTGCGCATGATATGCATGTCATATCTCCATTGGCCGATGAAACATTCATAAAGGAATGTGATCCAAATGATATACCAAGTGGATGGGCAAACAATGAAGAAGAAGAAGAAGAAGAAGAAAGTCAAACTAGTGACGAGGAAGAATTCTCAAGCTAGTGAGCAAAATCTTATACTACAAACCTCTATTTAAATGCATTGTAATACTTGATGTGAGTTGTATTGCAATACTTGGTGTGAATGATTAAAAATTTTATTTGAATGTATATTAATACTTGATACGAATGATTCGAATGCATTGTAATACTTGATGTGAATGATTTCAATTATCTGAATGTATTATAATTTATGCAATTAACGAATGATTTGAATAAGTGCAATACTTGATGTCAATGATTTGAATTATTTGAATGCATTGCAATGCTTGATGTGAATGACTTGAATGCATTGTAATACTTGATGTGAATTATTTGAATGTATTGTATGACATATGTTATTTGTTAGAATATGGTTCGTGGAGGTTATAGTGGTCGCTCATCCAGTAGTCGCCAGGCTCAGCCTTCATCTTCACGGGCTCCTGTGATAGGTATATCATATAACTAATTAGATGCTTGATTAGTTCAAATGCACATTCTGAGAATTTCTAATGTATTTTTTTACAGATGATGTTGCGCCTGTACACGACCCACCTACACCAGTTGATCACACAAGTCAACAGCCAACACAGGAAACAGGGTCTTCTCAGGCTGGCACAAGAAGACTCATTCGAATAGTGTATATCGATAATCGACCGTAAGTATTTTGTTTTCAATTATTGCATATCTTTTAAATATTTTATATTGATATTTACTGTGTAACAATTCATGTGCAGCACGAGGTTTGAGTCACAAGAAGTAGTACGGGAGATTAGGAACTCACTTCTTCAACATCTACCAGGACCAGTTGCTCAATGGAAAGAGTACCCAAAGTAAGTGTTAGACAGATTGTGGTCCTTATTCATGGTATACAGTTGTTCCTCATAGTTAATGTGTTTCATATTTAATTTATTTAAGCAATGTCTACTAACTTTCTGAAAATATTTGTAGGCTTCGAATCGCTTCGCAACTACGGTGGAAGAAAATGATGCAAGGAAGGTGTGGCAGAAGGTGGCTGCCAATCGATTTGCAGACATGCTGCACACTATGAAGACTGCAGCAAAAAAAGCATCTGGCGTAGTAGATGATCCATTACTGTGGAAGGGTCACGGTCCTATTACTATCAGGAGAGATTACTGGGATGAAATGTGCGATAAGTGGGCGGGAGATGCATTTAAAAATCGCTCTGCGAAGGCTTCACAAAATCGATCGAAGATGCCCGAAGCCCATCTACACACAGATGGATCTAACACATTATCAAACACATTTTTCTCTACATGCATCACATCCAAATTATGTCGTATCAATAGGGTCGGCCAATACGGTAGTACCCAAAAAATAGATTTTTTCGTCCAATTGTGATCCTTCCCAAATCCACGGAAGGGTGTAGGACTGCGGGCATCTGTTAATACATCTGGAAAGTATCGCAATCTTCTTAGAATCTCTATGCCAGACAATCTTGAGGATAGACCTTCCGTTTCAGTTGTGCCTGCTTTAAATGCATTCTTTTGACGTCGGAACGGATGATCACTGGGTAGAAATCGACGATGACAATCAAACCAGCAAGGCTTCCTTCCATGCCTCAATCTAAAAGCTTTGGAATCCTCCATGCAGTACGGACAAGCCAACCTCCCATGTGTGCTCCAACCAGATAACATACCATATGCAGGGAAGTCACTGATTGTCCATAGAACAGCGGCCTTCATGTTGAAATTTTGTTTTTTGTGGGCATCATACGTGGTAACACTGTCATCCCACAGTACTTTTAATTCATCAATCAATGGCCTTAGATATACATCAAGATTTTGGCCAGGTGAGGTCGGACCAGGGATCAACAGAGACAAGAAAAGATTTGGACATTTCATACACAAGCTTGGTGGAAGGTTGTATGGAGTTACAAATACTGGCCAACATGAGTATGGAGTTGATCTACCCCCAAATGGATTAAATCCATCTGTACATAGACCGAGTCTAACATTTTGCACTTCCATTGCAAAGTTCTGATGAGTACGATCAAAGTGCTTTCAAGCTTCAGCGTCAACAGGATGCGTGATCTTGTTTTCATCGTGTCGAACTTTATTTGCATTCCATCTCATGTGTTTAGCTGTCCTTGAAGACATATACAATCGCTGCAATCTAGGAGTGATAGGAAAGTAGCGGAGCGACTTGTATGAAACTTCCTTTGATCTCGTGCTACCATTGCCTCTTGTCTTTGGCTTGAACCGAGGATGCCCACATGACGGGCATGATATGTCGTTTTCCTGCTTCTTGAAATACAACATGCAGTGATTTGGACAAACATCAATCTTTTTGTAACCCATACCTAGAGCGTTGACCATAACTTTCGCACGATAGAAATTTTGTGGCAATTTCTCATCTTTAGGCAACATACTCTTCACAATCATGCACAAACGGTCAAAACATGATTGACTCAAATTATACTCAGACTTCAAATTCATTAGTTGAAGAACTGCAGACAAGATAGTGTGACTCTCACAACCGTTCCAAAGTGGCTCATCAGCATCTCTAAGTAAATCATAAAATCTACTAGCTGCATCGTTTGGTGATTCTTCATCTACGGCAGTTTTTACATCACTAGAACTCATAGCAGAACCCAGTTCTGTTCCTGCGGCATCAAATATCAAATTCGTATATGGATTATCGTGCACCACATTCACCCGTGCATCAAAATCGTTTCTAAATTCTTCTCCATGAAACGTTCAGTTCTGATAATCACTCACAAAACCCTTCCTGTATAGGTGATGTCTAACGCCATGAGGTTCTACAAATCGATTATTCTTACAAATCTTGCAAGGACACCTAATCCGACCTGTGGGATCTACCGTACTGACACTTGCCGTTGCAAATTCAATAAAACTGTCAACACCATCCATATATTCATGCGATAACTCATTGTCCACTATCCTACGGTACATCCATTCACGGTTTGCAGTCATTCTGTCGTATGATGTTACGAATAGTATCCTAACCAGTTAAAAGAGAACCATCAGAATGCTATGATGAAGAAAATATCAAATTTATCATGCAATATATGATGTCATACAATCACAAGAATTATGATGCATGCATTGATAACTTAATATTTTCATGTGCAAACTATTCATGACACGATACATTCATTTGAAGCATGCTTTCAGTATACAATTTCACCTGGAAGACATAATCAAATTGAAAGTAACTACATGTAAGCATGGATACAATCACATCAAACATTGCAATACATCGAAATAATTCATATCAAACAAATGTCAAACATGTACCTGCAGCAAACACACTTCAATATCCCACTAACTACTACCATGCATAGCATGGACTCCGTACTCCAAAAATAAGAACACTTCTATTCTCATACATTAAAATCATGCTCAGCATGATCTCCGAACTCCAACAAAGCAGTCCTAGATATCAACAACTAAGTGAGTGTGTGAACAATAAAGTGTTACATTCAATAAATTAAATAACATGTGATGCGCTTGCATCACTTACTCACCACGGGTATTTACCCGATTTGCATTGTTTTTGTCACTTACTTACCACGGGTGGCGGGGCACAAGCGAGTTCCGTTGAGAAATCTGCAAAAAACACTGTGTTAAAATGAATATTGAAGCTAATTAGGGAAACACAAACACTTATGCAATGCAAAAAACAACTAAACTGTTGATGATATATCTAATGATGAAATGCGATGAAATAAAGTGAAAAAGAAGCATTGATGATATTTTTTTTAAACTAGCGTCTTCCCCTAAAAAAAAGGGAGAAAAATTATAAGTGCACTCTGAACCTTGTTTTTGAAGCTTGAACATCAAATTGTAGTGAGAACTCGATGAAAAAACTAAAGGCTAATTTTTCAAATTGCTCCCATGTTTTCAGTATAATTCAAAATTGCACCAATGTTACAAAACTTTTCGCCCAAAGTAGGAAATAAAAAGAAATCTGATTCTTTCATGCTTGATGCACACATTCATGATCATCATCAAAGTGGAAAAAAGAAAAAAAAATTAACACAAGCATGTGGAATCTTAAGGAAGAAATGTGATTTTGATGATTCCAATAACAAACCAAGCAAAAGACCCACAACTTGAAGGTTTGAGGGACCAACGTGAGGGCGATGGAAGGATTGTGGATCTTGAAAACGTGCACACAAGGGACAGCGAACAGGCTGGCGATGTTGCGTGGATGAGCAAGACCTCAAGCCTGACTGAAGTGAGGAATGGAGGCTAGGCTGAGGTGAGCTCACCTCAGGGGAGGCTCAGACGTGAACCTGGCCCAGGCGAGGGCTCGACCCTGGCCTCAACGAGCACACCTTATGGCTCGAGCATGAGGTTGGCTCAAGCGAGGACTCACCTCAGGCTATGAGCCTGAGGCAAGCCCGGCTCAGGCGAAGCCTCACCTTAGGCCATGAGCTTGAGGCAAGGCAAGCTCAGGCGAGGTTCGCCGCCGATAGCCCGGGCTCAACCTCATCGGCCATCGCCGGGGCGTACAGCGTGAAGAAGAAGAAGAAGAAGAAGAAGAAGATGCAAGTGATTATCTGCGCGTCGCCGGGCGGTGGCGGGAGGTTGACGGGGAGCGGCAGCTGGCGAGCGGCGGCTGGCGAGCGGTGGACGGGGAGCGGCGGCGGCTGGCGAGCGGCGGCGGCCGGACGGTGGCGAGAGCCGACGGGCGGCGGGAGGGAGAGGGCGGCGGGCGGGAGCAATACAGCGAAACAGGAAAAAGAGAAAGAGGGATGGGATTAGAGATTTACGCGACATTTAGCGACGGCTTAGCGACGGAATGTTTCCGTCGCTAAGCCGTCGCTAAATCAAAATACAAAAAAAGGGACGGAATATATTCCGTCGCTAATTAGCGACGGATTAGCGACGACAGAGTTCCCTCTCTAAATCCATCGCTAAAATGGTGTTCTTGTAGTAAAAAGTAGCGACAAAAAAATGCAGTCGCTAATCCGTCGCTAAGTAGCGACAGATTAGCGATAAAAGTTGTTTCCTCGCTAATCCGTCGCGAATTAGCGACAGATTCTATCTCTAGCTAATCTGTCGCTAATTAGCGACGGAAAAAATCCGTCGCTAATTTCCGGCGCTAATTAACAATTTTCTTGTAGTGACCTGCAAAGACTCATTTCCTCCTTTTTTTTTTTAGGTGCATTTTTTTAAAAATATGAAGATAAAATGATAATTTCACATCATGACAATATCCATGGGTGACAAAGAAGCTTGTTACCACTTCTACCCATGTAACGTAAATCATATTCTCTTGTCCCTCTAAAGTTACAGTTAATAGGCCGCAGTTGGTTGATGGTATTATGATCGATTAGTTATTCGACCTTGCTTGGGTGTTTGCCCCATTCATGTTTTCTTTTTCTTCTTATAAAGAACAACATGAACAATTGGCCCAGCTAAGTTCTAACATGCTTTGAGTGCCGAAGTGAAAATCTATTCCATGGTTGAGATTTGAGAACTTAGACATAGATTCCACGATAAATGAAGTAAGTCTTTTCTTAGGTAAAACTAAAGAATGCCCCTTTCCTACGAAAATGTGGCTTTCATTTTCATGCTCTTGGATAAAACTAAAGAATACACTTTCCCCTTGTTCCTTCAATTTCTTTGTTTTTCATGTCTGTTCCAATACATTCTTGATTTTTTTCGACAGAGAAAGTTGGGGTTTGGAAGACCCCTAGCAGTTATACAACCATACCATTTGGGGTTCGAACTTGCAACATCCCAACTAGGGCTGGTAAACGAGCTGAGCGAACCGAATAAGTGTTGTTCGCATTCAGCTCAGTAAATAATTGGAAGAGCTCGAACTCGGCTCGTATTAGTCAAGAGCTTAACTCGGCTCGAACTCACATGATCATGAGTGCTGATCAGCTCGTGAGATTATACGAGTTTGATGCAAAATCACAAATATCGATCAGTTCGTGGGAGTTCATGAGCTTATCTTAGCAGCAAGTGAGATCACGAATCACGAATCCTGTGATGGTGAAGAAACATGCACTTTGTAAGACCCAAACTTTCAAAACCATTTTGGTTGTTTGTTATTAAATAAAATATTAAGTTTTTAAATCAAAATAATTTCTATTCAAATATTCATGATGATATTTAGCCAGTTGCTTATCATAGCCTTTTTTACTGGAAAGGAAGAAATGTTAAAAAAATGAGTATTTGAAGTTACAAATTATTTTACAAAATATGTGACGCAATATATGAAAAAAAAATCATAATAAAATATTTAATTGAAGTTATAACAGTAATTAAGAAAAAAAAATATTACTCAAGGCTGGCGATGGTCTTCTCTGGTCATTTCAAATAAGTTTTAAACATAAAATTAAAATATTACATAAATGCTATCATTATTTACTTTTTAAATTAAATAATAACGAAGATTCTATTCCATATTTAGAAAATGTATGACATTTTATTATGTTACATTATATATATTTATTATATATTTCTGGAGACGAGTAGAACATCTCGTAAATGGCTCGTTAAGAGCCCCCAAGTGGTTTGGTGCAGTGGAAGGAGCCATGACCTCTAGACAGGTCATGGTTTCATTCTTGTAAGTGTCAAAACCCTTGTATTAATGAGGCCAAGGGATAAAAGTCAAGCAGTAGCTCTTGCTTATCCCATGCCTAGGGCAACTTAGCTAGTCGGACTTGGTCTCTGATTTTGAGGGTGATTTTTTAAGTCTTTCACGAAAAAATCTAAAGATCCTAAACGCTTGCAAAGGAAACTTTTGGATAGTGTTCTACAATTGACAACAAAAAGCTGTCATTTTTTAATTTAAATAAAAAATTTAAAACTTGGTTGAAACTTTTTTTTTGGTTTCAAAAAGTGACCATTGAAATGTTACTGATGATAAACGCATGATCCATTTCTTGGTTCATAGCATATGTAATCATGGAGATATTTTTTAAATTTATTTATTTGGGAGAAGACTTCTTCACGGCATTAAACTATTTCAGATGGATTTGAAGCTCACGTGAACCAACTTTTTACTTAGGGACAAGATCAACAAACGGATTCTAGGAATATTCATAAGGGTAAAACGTAATGTGAGGCCCCTTAAGATGTTATGTGAGTGATGAAAGTACACAAGTGTTCATGCACCAAGCCCACCAACTCATGCCATGTCTACTTTTATATATATATATATATATATATATATATATATATATATATATATATATATATATATTATTAATTTTTTCCTTTAATTATTATTTCATTACATGCTACGATCACATACATTTATTATTAAGATCTTGATTACATCCAAGGGATCATCACTTTCTGGGTCATTCAAGAGGTATTTTTTCATCCATTTCATTTATAAAATCCAAGATAGTCACCGCGATGCTTACATCAGAGTTCGAGACCCTTCGTCAAGGCAACTCTCTTTCTGAGACCTTATTCATCTCTTTTAAGTCAACGTAATGCACTACTAGGCATATTGCAGCAGCTTCACCTCTGCCTCGAGTATCAGAATCCAATGTCCTCTAAGGCCCATGGTGATGTACGGATCTCTTAGACCCCATTAAAAAGATTTTTTTGCATGAGATTGGTGTGCACTTGTTTACATTTGACAAGCTAGCTCAAGTCAAAAAAAGATTAGGTGAGCATAATAGTCATTCAATAAAACTTATTATTACCAATTAATTTATTATGTATTATAAGTACCCTCTTGGTACCATGAGTCAACACCCAAACATGTTCTTGTAACAAGATATCTCTAGGATATCACCATAAGATTTTTAATTGTAGGTATACATATCCTTTTTTGTTTTCTTAATATTACTAGTATGAAAATGCTCATAACTGAAATCTGCAGAATTTCACATCTCAATACATCACACCACATGCAATATACATCAATGCATAAAATGAGTTCTTATTGGATCACTCATAGTCACATCAATGCCTCATTGTATAAAGTTGCTCCAAAAACACTAAATATTTACATTGTAGTTCATAAACAACTAATTTCAAACAGTTTCATTGAACCCCAGGCCTAACAACCCGAACTCAAAGTCGAAACTCCAAGAAAAACATATTTGGGTGTCTCAGAAGTCGACTTACCTAAGCCTAGAAATCTACTCATATGTTCAGGAGTCAACTCATAGCTTACAGTGGGTCGACTCATTTGTTTATTAGTCAACTCATAGAATGCAAAGGATCTACCCTCTACCCCTAGAAATACATAACAGAATAAAAAAAATAAAGAGTTGATCCTTGATCTATAGGAGTCGACCCTCGAGGTTTAGAATAACATACAAATTTTGAATTAATCGACTCCAAACCAGCAGAAGTCAACCCTTAACAAGCCAAATAAAAAATCCCCATTTCAAAACAGAATTTTTCAACAATTTTTCATTGATTCTCATTCTAAAATATGAGATAAACATTTTTAACATGCATTTCAACAAGAAAATATGATAAAAAATATACATTAAACCCCATACTCTTTGAAACACACACACACATGTATGCTTTTGAAAATACTATTGTCTAAACATACAACGTTCATGAGTTTGTAAAATTATGAAAAGCTCAAACTAAAACATGATTGAATTACTTCAAAATATGCAATGAGTTTTTTAACAGAAATCATGCATGATACACACATTAAACACTTCCTAATCATATTAAGATTTCACCTATTTTAGCATGTTTTTTTGAAAAAATATCATCTACATGCTTACATTTCCCTAGAGATCGTACAATAAGAAGATCACACCTTGTCTAATAGTAGAAAAACTAAAAAAATTCCACTAACTATGGATTGTCGACACCCAAATTTTGCAAAGACTCCCAACGAATTAGTGAATCTCTCCAAATCTCACCATTTTGGACCACCAAACATGAGTTTGAATGAGGCAGCCCTTCTTCCTCCACCAAAGCAATATCAATGAGAGGGAATGGGCACGAATGAGGGGGAAGACATGCAATTTGTTGAGGAAATGAGCAAACAAGTGAAGAGAAGAGAGAGTGAGAAGAAAGGAAAAAGAGTGAGAAGCGAGAAAAATCTAAAAGAAAATGAGCTTATGCGTAAATGAAAAGAGAAGTGAGATAAATTAGATTAGATTTATATAAAACAATTTTTTTTGTTTATATCTCTTTAATACTTGTCACAACAAGTATTATCGGTGGGGGGTAAGCAGTTCAATTTAATGACAGTTGCCCCCAGCCAATATTACCAAAACACTTATAAAATTTTAATTTCTCATCTTAATCTTATTCAACCAAAAATACCCTTTTTAACAAACACCATACTGACATTCCCTATAAAACAAAAATCTTTCAAATAAATTCCTTGCATATCTCTTTACAATTTAATCATCCACCTTTACTGAATATTTTTGGCATGTCCCTTATCCAAAAATTACTATTCTACCCTTAAATCAAATTGGATATGAGTCAAACCTAATTTCAATGATTGCAGGGTACATTCTTTATGAATTCTAATATTAGATAATATTAACCATAAATTTCAAGATGTTAAATTCTACCCCACTAAAAAAAATCATCCTTAAAATTTAGTCACATTGAGTCATCAAAACCAAAGAAACTTCCAAAAACTCATCTCACAATGCTTTCACTATACACTCTCATAAAAATATACTCTCAATGATCAATATTATCACCTCAAGAGCAAACAAAAATATAGCAATGAAATCAGACAATATATGAGACATATATCAATAAAAAGGGAAAGATCTAAGCATAATCATCAACTCAACTAGATATTTTGGCAATCAAATCAAATTATATAAGTAATATTTCAAGTTAACTTATTTTGGGTCAATTGTAAACATTGCTTACAGATGGTAGAACATTGATAGAACATGGAGCTCATACTTCTAGATTGAATCTGAATTGGTTCTGGATTGAATCTTATACCAAAATGTGAGACCCTAATTTTTTTTTATGAATATTATTTTGAAATTCTTTTTTTCGAAAGGTCAAGATAGTGGAAGACTTTACCTTTAAAACCCTTTTCCTTTCAAAACACGAGTTCTAAACCAAGATACAAAATATCAAAAGACAATTTGTACATTTATGCAAAATATAAGAGTCATTCATTTCATAAAATATACCTTATACAAAATGTTTCTCATTATATACATCTATGTACAAAGTTTCAAAACTACAAAAGCAGTCTCAGATCCACTTTCAAAAGTTTACTGAGCTCAATGCTCCTCGTCGATCTAATCCACCAAAACATCGCCTGAAAAATAATTCAAGTAGTGGAGTGAGATAAACTACAGTCTCAGTGTGATCCAACTACTCCACGAGTATCAGAAAGTAGTAGCACGAGATCAAGTTAGTTTGGAAAGCCACTTAACCAAAAATCCATTTCTCAAACAGGAAAAGTTGATCTTAAACTCATTAGGCATCGACCTTCAGGAGAACTCACACAATGAAAGAGACACAGGAGGTGTCGACCCTCAACTAAACTAATTGATTATAAAAGAACAAAGAGGAGTCAACTCTACATTCTCATGAGTCAACTCTCAAAAACAGGCATAATATCCATAACCAGAAAAGGAGACCACTCTCAGCTCAACAAAATCCATCAATCATAAACAACTAAGATGTCGACTCATCCAACACATAGGTCGACTCTCAACTTTAGAACATATCACTCAACTTCTGCCTCGAGTATCGAGGTTCAGTTTCTCCTAAGCCCCATGGTGGGGGACGGATCTATTAGACTCAATTGACAAGAATTCTTTTCAAAAGGTTGGTGCATGTTTGTTCACATTTAACAAGCTAATTCAAGCCAAAAGAAGACCAAGCGAGTACGTATAATAATCATCCAATAAAGCTTATTATTAATAATTAATTCATTATGCATCATAAATACCCTCTTGGTACCATGAGCCAACACTCAAACATGTTTTTGTAACAAGATATCTCTAGGGTTATCACCCTAAGATTTTCAATTGTATGTATACATATTCTTTTTTTGTTTCTTTAATATTATCAGTATAGAAATGCTCATAATTGGAATCTACAAGATTTTGCATCCCAATAACATCATACAACATGAAATATATATCAATGTATAAAATGGGTTCCTATTGGATCACCCATACTCACATCAATGTATTGTCGTATAAAAGTTGCTCCAAAAACACTAAATATTTGCACTGCAGTCCATAAACAACCAATTTCAGACAGTTTCATTGAATCTCAGGCCTAACAGCTCAAACCTAAAGTTGAAACTCTAAGAAAAACACATTCAGTCAGGAGTTAGACTCACCTAAGCTTTGGAGTCAACCCATATGCTCAGAAGTAGACTCAGAGCCTACACTGGGTAGACTCATTTGCTCAAGAGTAGACTTGATACTTACAATCTGTTGACTCATACGTTCATGAGTCAACTCAAGGTCAACTACCTTCTACTCCCAGAAACACATATCAGAGGGATACTGATGGCGTAAGGATGGTTGCGGCCAACGGAGATCTTATGGCAGTTGAAGGCCACGAACTCGGTGAACCTGATCGGCCACATCGGAATACATGTTCACTTCGATACGTTTCTGGAACATTTCCCTTGTTTGATGAAATTTCTTGAAGAATTTAGATTTTTCTCGTTCGATTCTGCTCTGATCCTTCAATTCTAAGGTTTGTCTTCTGATCTTTTTTTCTTTTTTTTCCTCATCAGGAAACCCAGCGTCAGCTCAGCAAACCAGGTATTTTCTGTATTTTGAATTAGGTCGATCGAAAAAGGAATCAGTGTGTTTGATTAATAGATTAGTTGTTTTTTGGCGTGATACTAAAAATGTGTTTTTAAAGAGAATGACCATGAGTGATTGCTATAACCGTCACTATAGGTCTTCTCTTGCGACGGAAATAGATTTTATTTTGTGACAGAACATTTAGTGACAGCTCTTGGGGCTTTTAGTGACAGATCTTGGGGCCTTTAGTGATGGAAAAGTTTGTCACTAAAAGTCTTTTTTTTTGTTTTGCAGTGAATCCACCTTTTGAATTAATGGTGCTAACAAATCATGATCTTTTTCTGTCAAAAATGTAACTAAATCCTATACAGGTCATACTAATATAATTTTTAACAAAATTACAAATAAGCTCATTGAGTTCTTAACTAGGCCAAGCTCAAGCTCAGGCTTGGCATGTTTGCTAAATGAGTTAGCTTGAGCCAAGCCCCAGAAGCTTGCAAGCTCTGATCATTTTCACCCCTGCTCAGGCCTTAGGGTGGTCTTGAATCTGGTTTCACTTTTTTCTTTTGACCCATCTAGATTAGGATCTTTGCATGATGGATTTGTAAGCAATGCGAAAACTGATTTCATGAAGCTTTCAAGCTCTTGGATTTGCTTTAGTATGGGTTATGCATTAATTTGAGTCATTTATTCATCCAAAGCCACTAGATCTCGAGTCATGCATTGCCTTACAGGCAATTGCTGGTTGGTCTTGACCAACCGGGGGCAGCGCCGTTGGTGGGAGTTGTCAGTGCACGTCACCCTATGGTGGGACGTTGCAGGTTCAAAACCCCAGTGGTACATTGAATAATAACTGGTGGGGGGCTGCCTAACCCCAGCTTGCCTTAAAAAATAAATTGCTGGTTGGTTTTGACCGGTGTTATTTTTCTTGACATTTGCAGCGGTGCTGCATGCAGCTCTGCTGCTGATGGCCATCCATCTCAACATTTCTCGAGATGGACACCACACTCATCTCGAGAAATGCCAAGATGAGTGGCTGTCAAGCAGGTCACTGCATTCCCACCATGCAGCGATGCTGCATATAATGTAAACAAATGTTGTTATTAGTCCCTTTAAGGATTTTTTTTCTTTTAGCACGTACGTAAAATAGATTTGGGGTCTCTTTTCATGGGCAATGCAAGACACATGAATGAGGAATGTCATCTTGAGAAACCATAAGCTCGTGCAACAATCTCTTGTATATATATATATATATAGAGAGAGAGAGAGAGTAATGGGTAGGTGCTAAATGAAATATGTTAAATGGGCTTTTCAGGGTTTCTATCATTTTATTTTTAAATTCTGACCATACAGATGTGATCTATGTACTTGATTTTATAGGGATCAGCTCTTTAAGTATTCGATTCCCACAAATGGGTAGATTTTTATAAGGTTAAAAAAAATCAACTGTCCAAATTCTTTGTAAATTTTTAAAGCTCCAAATATCATTTTTTCATGGAAAACACATGATCCAGGTGTGGATTCCTTGTAAATCTGCCATAACCAACACATTTATGAGTCAAACAGTGAAAAAAAACACATTACTCTCTCTCTCTCTCTCTCTCTCTCTCTCTCTCTCTCTCTATATATATATATATATATATATATATATATATATATATATATATATATATATATATATATATATCATTTAATTAGTTCTCAAAAAAGTGCATCCATTCAACATCCAAGCACTACATTTTATCAGTATGCTGCATGAGCTTTATTTAAAGGCCAAACAAACAATCCACAAAAACTGAAGCACTTAGAACTGAACATGCTTTGTTGGGTAGGATGCCATCTTGTTGATGCCACACAGTCCTTCATTTCTGCCTGTGTTCCTTTGCATTCTAATGTAGCCTCTCTCTCCCCACCTTGGTCCCCATGAATTCTTCACAATGATGTAGTCCAACCCCTTTGATGACCCATACCCAACTGATGTTACTCCATGGTCTAGGTTAGTATCACATGGTCCTGTGAACACCCCCTGAAAATTAAACAATTCAAATTAATGAATTGATCATCTCTAAAAAAGACAACAATGAATATGTGCAGCAACCAGGATCATCCTCATCACCATGAACCTTAACCGATCCACATTGAAAAAGCCCCCTAAATGCTACCTAAGACTCCATAATCAACTCTGTTTTAGTTTCAGTGTTGAACATATAGACTTGGTACTTGGAAGCTTCCTGGCCAATTGGGCAAGTCCCTAAGCATATGGGAATATTAAACAATGTTGTCAAAGTTGAATTGAATCAGCCATATTTCGATCCCAAATCAGCCAATTCGGACCCAGTTAGGCTGAATCGGATTGAAACTGCCTAATACAGATTGAATCGGATTTGATTCGGCCTATGTATGTAATTTTTTTGGTTTTTTATTTTTCTAATTTTTTTAAACAATATTTTTCAATAAACCAGTCCAAAATTATTTGATCTACAACGATTCAGGCTTCTTTTTGGAAAATCTAGTTCGATTCAGAAGCGATTCTGCCAACATTGTCATGAACCAAAATTACTAACAGGAACACCACTATGGTTGGACATCAGGCTGGCCAAGTCCAGCACAACCTGAGGCCCAGCCCAGACCCAGGCTCACTGATAACCTGACCAGACTCCTGTGGGGTTCAGGCCGAGCCCAGACGATATTGGGCTAAGTTCCAGGTGGGTCTCATTGGGTCAGGGCCCTTTAAACCCGACTAGTAAACAGGCCGGGCTGAGCTCAATTGAGATGCCATTTTATCTCTACCTGGAGCCGGCCCAGGTTGTACCAACTACCAACATTTATCAGCTTCAGGCCGCTCAGGGCAGCCCAAAACCCGCATATTTTGGGTCGGGTAACTGGCCCGATGTCCACCCCTAAACGCCATGAACTTGAAACATTTAGGATTCAATCAACAGATGCCAAGTTAAGTATCCCTTAGCCTTGAATTGGTAAGGATGTTTCAAAAGATTAATGGAAGAGGTAATGCTAATTTGAGTACAAGGATGCATACCCCACTGTAGAATTGGAAGTCTCTTCCTGAAGCTTCGATCGCAACAGCCACAGGTTGGTGTGCTAGAGCTTTCAAGAGGCTTTCTTCATCATTTTCTGGCACATCTTCGTATCCGCTAATGGTCACAACTTCAAGATCTCCCTAATAAGCCACCAGCATTCTCACATTCACAGGAACAGATATATGTATATAGTAGGGAGTACCGTTTGACGTAGGGATGGCAGTGGACCCGGGGGAAGGCAGGGCCCCACCGGGGATGAAGGGTATGAAACGGGGATGGAGGCGGGGACGAAGGTTAAAATCCATCCCCGTTCGGGGATGGAGGCGGGGATGGACGTACACTTTTCCCCGTCCCGCCCCGACCCATCCCCGCATCATCCCCGCCCTGACCCATCCCCGTCACTTTTCCCCGCAATATCCCCGCCCCGACCCATCCCCGCAATATCCCACCCCGCCCCGCCTCATCCCCGTTTGAACCGGGGATGGAGGACATGAAACGGGGATGAAGGCGGGGGTGGAAGTTAAAGTCCATCCCGGCCGGGGATGGAGGCGGGGATGGAGGTTCTAATCTTGAGGCGGGGCGGGGGTGGAGACCTTGTCCTCCGCCCCGCCCCACTGCCATCCCTAGTTGGACGCAATGTGGGCCACTGATGGCGTGTGTTAATTTTTCGTTTTAGGACCTTTAGTGGCGGTTGAGGACCCTTAAGGTCCAAAAGGCGAAATAAAATAGTCAGATGCCTCGTGTGCGTTAGACTTCGTTTGATGCCAAAGGTGTCAGATGATACTTTGTTCTTATATATAAATGCTTGATTTTTTTAGGAATCGATTGTTGGATCATCCGATTTAGATACAGGTAGGATTTGATAAGGTTTAAAAATGAACGGTTTAAGGTTTTGATAAATATTCAAGACTTAAAATCAAAAAAACATGATCCAAGTGTTGATAATGTAGAACAAATGAAAACATGGAAAACGCACTTCAAAAGTCTGGTTAGTTGTGCAGTTAGCTAAAAGTGGTTAGCAGCTGCCACCTCTCTCTCTCTCTCTCTCTCTCTCTCTCTCTCTCTATATATATATATATATATATATATATATATATATATATATATATATATATATATATATATATATCATCAAACACACAATGCACATAAAAAAAATCAAAAAAAGAGTTTTTAGCAGCGGTTAAGATGCTAAAAACTGTAAAATGCAAAAAAAATGTTCTGATTTGTGTCAGACGACTTACATGTTTGATGATACGGGTTACTAATATATAGTGGGGTGCATCATCGAACACCCAAAATGTTCGACCAAATGTCAAACTCATATGCACTGGCGATCGCATGGACAATCACTGGTGCCTTTTTTTGTGTGCTCAAGAACCCTTTAGTTGAGGTCACAACCACCACTAAAAGCCCTCGAATGTGCATCTTAGCGGCGTTCGATGCCAGAGGTGTTCAACAATGCTATATATATGTAGGATTTTGATAAACCTCCTCAATGGAAAACCCTCCCAAACTTTTCAAATGGACATTTTATTGTATTTTGGTATTTTTTTAAAATTCCGACCATGTGATCTATATGCTTGCTTTTATACGAATCAGTTGTTAGAGCATTTGATTGCCATGCATGGATAGATTTTTATAAGTTTCAAAAATTAATGGCATACAATTTTCATAAAATTTTGAGGTTCCAAATACCATTGTTCAATCCAAAATTCATGATCTAAGTGTCGATTTTTAGTAAATCAATCATGTTGAACACATTGTACAAGTCAGAATTTAAAAAAAAATACCAAAGTTTTTTCATTTGGTAGGTTTGAGACCATTTTCATTGGGGGAGGTTTTCATTCTCATATATATATATATATATATATATATATATATATATATATATATATATATATATATATATATATATATATATAGAGAGAGAGAGAGAGAGAGAGAGAGAGAGAGAGAGAGAGAGAGAGAGAGTAGTGTGCATGACCAAAACGGACGCTGAGTGCACGTCAGCATCAAAATTGACTTTTAGCGGCGCTTTTGAAGCAACACTAAAGACCATTTTTTCACCCATGGCCTTTAGCTATGCTTTAAAAACATCGCTAAAAGTCATTTTTTTCTGCCAAGACCTTTATCGGTGCTTTTGCAAACTTGCGCTCAGCGCATGTTCATTTTGGTCATGCTCGAAGGTGGTCATACAGCTAATATATATATATATATATATATATATATATATGGAGTTGTGGAATACCTTCTTTTCCAAACAGTTGCTTTCTCTCATGAGATAGGGGTAGTCCTTATCTGTGTGTAGACCTCCATTCTTGACAATGAAAGAGTAGGCATAATCAATGATGCCACCGTTGCATCCTTGGTTGTAGTTATCACAATCAACGAGTTCTTGCTCCGAAAGAGAAGTCAGATTTCCGGTCACAATTTGGTTTATGCCTTCCACAGCAGAAACAGTAGAAAACGCCCAACAACTACCTGCATTTCCCATAACAATGTGGTTATTATGGAACACAATCTACTGTTAAATATCCTGCTCTTAGATTTTGATATTGTAGGAACACTATTGAATGTTTAATTATAAAGTTAGTTTTGCAGCTATATATCAAAATAATGGTAAAACTCATATCCTAAAATGCTCATGAAAAACAAAATGGCAAATGGGAATTAGTAGATGGCCAAAAAAGTGCAATTTGATTTTTAATGAAGGCTTGAAGTTAATGTAAGATGCATTTTGAAAAACCATTCATCCCTTAAGAACCCATCCCCGAAAAAACAAAAAGGAATACAAAAAATAAAAAGAAAAAAGCAAAATAGGTTGCCAATAGCCTGCAAATGTAGTAGGCAAGTAAATACTACCGGCGCAACTTTGGAAAAATGCCTACCTAGTTATTACCACAAAATGAAGGCCATTAAGGCAATAAATCCAGGATTAATTTCTACATGTCTGCTAATTAGTAGTGTTAATTGAAAATGAGAAATTAATTCTGATTTTTGACTGTATTATCTCTGAAGTTTTTCTTTGTCGCTGATTATTGGTCCTTGTCATACGTTTTGTATTATTCATAATTTTATTGTTTTGTATTATGATTATATTTTCATATTTTTATTTACCAAGTAAGATTTTTCAAAGAAAAACCAGAATTTCCAATGTATTATGAGATTTTCCCAGGCCGAAAATTTATGTAGATTGAGATTTGAGACATTGCTATAAAATGCCCAGTTGATACAACAATACATAGCGAAACTCATTCTGCATGCTTTTCTTCAAATGCAATTACAGAGGTCTGAGCCCAATAAGGTTCCGCTCATTTGGTTGGGTTTAGGGCTGGTAAATGAGCCGAACGAACTGAACAAAGCATGCTCAGGGCTCTGCTCATTTACCGGTGGATTGAGCTCGTGACTCGGCTCATGTTCGTTTTTAGCTGAGTTGAGCTTGAGCTTAGCTCATCCCTGAATGAGACGACTCGAACAAAAGTCGGCTCATGTAAAATCATTCTGTGTTACTTATACATGGAATATATATGTTTTTATTTATTACACTTAAATTATATATATTTTATATATCACACTTAAGAGTTCATATTTTATGTATATATTTTTCATGCATTCTTCTTTATATATATATATAGCTCCAAGACCATTTATCTCTCAAACCCTTTTAGAAAACATACTTGTATGTGTTTTTTATTTAATCTAAACTGACAAATGTGATCTCTATACTTTATTTAGTACAAGACATGTATTAGTTTAAGCCTTTTTTGTCTTAATGCGTTTTTAGCTCAATGAGAAAGTCAATGGTATGTATTGCACCAAAGACTTGATTAACTAAAAATCAAGAATTCTGATTCGATCCAAAACATGGTTTTTAGCAAATAAACAATGATAAGTTTGGATTAAACAAAAAACTTACGCAAATATGATTTTTAAAGGGATCCATCTATGCAATTATACATAGGGGTGGCAATCGGGTCGGGTTGGCAGGTCGGGTTGGCAGGTCAGCATACCTCAACCCGAACCCGAACCGTTTATTAAACGGGTCGGCTGTGGCAAACATGAACCCGACCCGTTTATTAAACGGGTAACCCGACACGACCCTCCAACCCGCTTAATAAACTGGTTGGGTCGGGTAAACGGGTTGGCAGGTTGGCGGACGGGTTGGCATGTTGACCCGCCCGCCTAACCCGTTTATTAAACGGGTCAGCCGGGTTGGCGGGTTGGCATACCCCTAACACGAACCTGACCCGTTTAATAAACGGGTTAGGCGGGTCGACCCATTTATTAAATGGGTTCGTTTTTGCCCAACCCGAACCCGCCTAAGAGGCGGGTTGGCAGGTCGGGTTGGCGGTTCATGTCAGGTTTTGCCACCCCTAATTATACACCTAACACCAGCCTGATCACAGAAGAGAAAAGGAAGAGTAATCTTAATATAAGTCTTACCACATTGCCCTTGGTTCTTCACACTAGTGACAGCCCCTTTCTTCCTCCAATCAACAGACTTGGGAATATCAGCAACATTTCTGTACCTAAAGACTTTCCTTAAGTCACCAACTTCTCTTTTCCTTGGCAGAATGGCTTTGGTACCAAGATAGTTGCTATTGAACTCTTCATGGCTCATGTCTGCAAATTCATTCAGCCCAAGCCAGTAACTCTTATTCTTCCTGTTCACTTTATCAATGTGCATAAGATTGTCCTTGAATATCTCAAACCTCTGCATTTTCTCTTCGAAAGTGTCGTAAGCCTTCCCGTGTTTGGACAACCAAGACCCGAACAAATCGATAAGTCGTTCTTCTGTGCTAAGATCATCTTCGGCGTACCCAATGATCGAAAATTCGCGAGAATATGCAAAGGAAATGAGATTAAGGAAGGAAAAGAGAACAAGGTACGTGGAAGTGGAGGCCATTTTTTAAATAAGGTGAAGGCTAGCTACAAAGATTTTGATGCTTATTTGAGGACAATATCCTGAGGTTTTATAGGATGGCTTCTACTTCCCTTCAGTGTAAAGGCTACATAAAATAATAATGCAAAATGATGCTGATACTTTAAGCATGGAATGCTAGCAGGCTTTACTGATAATGTTTGGATCCTTAAATTGAAAGCAAGAGTGCAATAATCAAAGAAATAATAACATAAAAAGAGGTCTTTTAAAATTCAGCAAGGGCACCTTGGTAGACAGTTAATTGCTCACACTTGCCCAGCAATTTCTATGGATAATACTATATATGAGGATGTTATATATGCATATCCTTGGTTCCTGGAGATCTAGCCCAACACCATCATTACCACTAGTTGCCTTAGATGAAAGAAAGTGTGACTCCA
The DNA here is from genome assembly GCF_984573655.1 of Nuphar pumila. Lineage (NCBI taxonomy): Eukaryota > Viridiplantae > Streptophyta > Magnoliopsida > Nymphaeales > Nymphaeaceae > Nuphar > Nuphar pumila. The sequence goes on along the minus strand of NC_143257.1, from coordinate 117,527,479 downwards.
GTGCACTCATGATCAAACTTAAACATTTTCTGTAAGTTGGAATTTTGAGTCGTGGAACTTCTTTGTGGTCATCAAGTTTATGCTTTACATGATTTATGTAAAGCATTTGAGGTTGAAGATCTTCTTACTTTTAATTTCTGAGAGTTAATTGCTTTCTAGTTTTGCCACTACAAGAAAGTGTGGTCCATCACTATTATCTATGAACCCAAAAAAACAAACAAAAGGCAGGCAGGCTTAGAAGCAAAGTGAGCTATCAAAATTTAAATCTAAGATGTTGGATGTGGGTTTTGCAGGCACTGTGCCTAATGCATGGGTCATGAAATGATTCCACCACCCACCAATCTTGTAAAAGATTCTATTGTAAGGGCAATTTACTTTTGACTAGACAAACTGGGTCCCCTGCTCCTTCAACAAGGTATCATTGGGATTATATGGACCTTAAAAATTTATCCTTACAGTATAAAGCCTCGTTTGTGTGGACTTCAAATTTCAGTTTTGTGCTATTAGTTTGTGAAATCCATTTATTAGAATCAGAACTTTTGGGAACTTATTTTAATCTACAGATAATTCAATTGGTCTTTGCCCGATGCTTTACCTCTCAAACATTGTTAATAATTTGGAAGTGGATATGTGTAGTTCAAATTTGGGATTTACCATGTGGATCATAGTGTTGAATAGCCAAATATGGGTGTTAACCATCAACAGATGCTTGTATATAACTTAAAAAATCAACAATCATACAGCTCTATATGGATTTCATATATGTTAAACTAGATTTAGTTGACTTATAAGTGATAACATGTGGCTTAATGGTGTTAACCATGAGGATATATAATTTAAGAATAAGTGGGATCATACTGTGGCTCAAATATGGTTGTGCCAAACCTATTTAAAGAGTCATTTCTAAATCATGTGGGAAATCAACGCGACTAAGGTTGGACCAAAAGACAAGTGGATTCACATGCTATCAATCTATGAGTTGGATCTAGCTCAACCCATAGACACCAATGATTTGGATGACAGATTGATAACTAGGTTACATGCAGGTTAGTAGCTGTCGTCCAAACAGCAAAACCAGGTTTTCAAAGTTTTTTAGAATTGAGGTTTTGATCCAGGTTTCCAGAAAACCATGCAAGTTTTGTTAGCATGTCATCAAAACAAGGTTTTTCCTAAGCTGGATTTTTACCTAGGTTTGACCCTAAACCTGGTTTAGTAAAATCTGGTTTTGAGTCACACAAAAAAAACTAAAACCAGGTTTCACTCTGAAAAACAGGTTTTGACGCCAAAACCAGTAGGTGGTTTTAGGTCCACCTACCACATGTTTGTTTCAAATTTTAAGTACTCCATTAGGACCATATTGAGTTTGATTTTATGAGGAAAAAAATGGTACTTCTTAAACAAAAGACTACACATAAAACTATCTGATCTCTGCCTCACTAGGGCACGTTTGGAAGGGGGAAAGATGAAGGAAAAGTGATACAAAATGAAAAAAAACACTCCAAACTAGACAACATTTCTCTCTTAGAGAATTTTTCTAAAAAGTACATTTTTTATAGGAAACATTAATCCTGCAGAAGGGAGGGTGAAGGAATGTTTCGAGGGAAATTTTGTGATCTCTCTCTCTCCATCTCACCATCATCAATGTTCACCACCTCCCAAAAAACGGCCATCCCCACGATTATTTTCCACCATCCATCTTACCGCCACCACCACTATCACCCACCATCACCCACCTTTCAAAAAAATGCACCAGAGAAGCTTCACCACTAGCCAAGATGATTTTTCACCACCACCACCACCACTACCACCATCACCCACATCCTGAAAAACTACCCCTCCCCACGATGATTTTTTACCATACATCTCACCGCTACCGCTACCACTACCACTACCACCCATCATCACCCACCTTTCAAAAAAATGTACCGGAGAAGCTCCACCACCACCCCCATGATGATTTTCCACCATCACTCATCTCCGAAAAAACTGCACTGAAAAGCTCCACCACCACCCTCCTCCTCTCTCTCATTTTTTTAAGATTTTCTATTTTTATTTTTGTCATGCTACCCAAACAAGTGAAAATTTTCCATTTAGAAAAAATATCTTTTCAAAACTTTTAATAGAAAAAATTTTCTTTTCCTATGAGAGTTTTTCTTGCTTCCAAACATGTGCAAGGTTTAGGTCAGAGCACGTACATGGACCATGTATATGCGGGATGAATGCACCTTTTTTTTCAAACAAGGACACAAGGACATGAATTTTTTTACCATATAGCACTTTTATATTTTAACATATAAAAGTATGCTGATTATTGACAATATTATTAAATATAATTATAAAGTATTTTAAAAATTATAAAATAACATCTATACGCAGATATCTATTCTTCATAGTGATCTTATTCAGGGCATGATAATCAATGCACATCCTCTAGCCACCTTATCTTTCTTTGACATTAAAATGACTGGATAACAATATGATACATAGCTAGGCTTAGTCATCCATTTCCTTTAAGCTCCATAATTTTCCTCTTAATATCTTCATTTTGTAATAGTGAATTCCAGTGGAGGCTAAAGTTAAGTAATAGAGAATCTCTAATTAACTGGATCCCATGCTCCACAAATTTCTTAGATGGTATGCGTTAACTGAAGATTTTGAAATAAACCCTCATACAACTTTTGAAAATATCTCAATTCATCCTTTTGGTTTTCATTGCTTAGGTCTCACCATCAATAAAACAAGCCTTTCACAAGCATTTACTTACCTTTTTCCTGGACAAGCAGTGATCAAATTACGGTCGCACCGATGATTCTTCTATATTCTACTTGAATCTTCAAGTGGATATCTCTAAAACTTATGGTTCTAAAGGATGTTACTGTTTGTGGGGTATAACTTGGGATTAGGTTCTTGGACCTCCTCTTGTTCTTCTATTTCACTTGCACTAAAAACTTTCTTAGCCATTCTTTTGTTGTCTTTTTTATTTTTCTGTGCTTTTGAGTGATGTTCTTGGTGATGCTCTGGTATTTTTGCATTGAATAGTTATAGTTTTGCGACTAGCTTTCTTGATTCATCTTTCCAGATAATTTTTATGCAATCTCATATTATATTTTATTAGAATCAAGTGCTCATTAATAAGGATATCAAAGGAAGTGGCTTGCTTGTGACATTCATTGGTGTATTATTGAATGGCTCTACCACCTAGCCAGTGGATAAAACTGTCTCTTCATCAAAATTTTAAAAAAAAAATCTTCCAATGGAAGAAATGACATGATTATTCATATCTGAATTAATTCAAAGCATGTTTAGAGAGTTTTAAATGAGTAAAAGAGAGCTTTTGAGAAGTAGTATATTTATATAATGTAAAATATGTTTCTAGCTGATCCAACAAATTATCGATCCTGTCTGCATTTAGTGTTCTTTCACAAGAGATAAATTTAAGCTTCAACTTAAAATGGTTGCTTAGAAGGTTACCAATTACTTGATTGCAAGTTACTCTTTTCATCATTTTCTACCTCATCAGTTCTTTGCTCCTCTTCTTTGCAGGTGGTGTTGCACTTGAACCCTTGGGATCATCAATCAGAAGTACTACCCTAGGTACCAGCTGGGTGAGTTGAGCAATTGAACAATTTGCTCTCCTAGTTAAGTGGGATTGATTCACCTTTATACAAGGCTCTCTTCTTACTTTCATGCATTTTTAGACTCTATAATTGCATTATAGATTGTTAGTGTTAGCTATGAGTGCCAACCAAGGTTGTCTGATGATGTCTTCTTTTAAATCGTTGTAATTTTGAAAAGATTTTTATATGTAAAACATGTGAAAACCAGACATCAAATAATAAAAACCGGTTCTCACTAGTGGATGAGACCGGGTCGAACTCAGGGAACGGGAATATGTTGTATTCAAACACACAAGTCTAAACTAATCTTTATTGTTGAATTATTGAAATGTAAAATGTTTTAAGAAAAGTAAAAACAACTAGCTATTACAACAAATGAATACCCTTCGCAGAGGGCGTAAAGTGCAATATTTACAAACCCAATTAAATTCCTAATTCTAAACTAAAACGTAAAAAGAAGCTTTATTCTTCGTACTTTGCGTGTAGTGTAATCACTTCAGCTCCACTCCTGTGCAATCCTGCACAAATCAAATGAACACAAGCAGTACACCAGATATACGAAAAAACTATACTAAACACAGTTTATGATAATTCAATGCTAAAACAAGGAAAGATGATGTGAACGACATGGGATGAAAAGTTTGAATGAAAATGATTACTAAATGCTAAATGAAAAGTACTACAATGTTAATGCTACAGTATGCAATATAACTACTAACTACTTTAAATCACTACTAACAGCATCAAACACTAAGTAATACTATTAACTATGTTAAACTTCATGACAAATCACTAATTAAACCTAAGTACTTAATGTAATTTCAAAGCAACTAACAACTATTTTCAATATCAAAGAATCAATTAATCAATCAACTAAGTAACCTATTATCGACACACTAAGCAATCTACCTACTAAGTAATATCTAAGAAATCAGCTAATCATTAACATCTGATCCAACCATTCAATTAGACATCAGTAATTCAGTAGTTCAAACCGGATCCAAGTATCCAATTAATCTGGTTCAGCCACACAACAACCTTGCCAAAAAAAAACAGATAGGTTTGGCTTCAAATATCAAACCAGAAATCAATTAATCAATTTACTGAATTCCCTTACTTAACAATTAAACAGTTACACACTGATGAAGAATAGTAAAGGCACGACAATGGAACTTGAAACACATATCTGATCAACTTTTCACAGCAATGGGTAAAATAAGTTCCGGCAGATCAAGAGAGCTCAGGTAGGATA